>NC_141627.1:37568716-37880383 GCF_047967505.1 Dipteris shenzhenensis | reverse complement strand
GTGGCATACAAATTTGAATCTCTGGTTTGTAGTTTTCTCTGCATCCATAGGTTTGCAAGGGAGATCATCGCTATAGAGAAGATATGTTGCCTGGCCAGGCTACCATATCCTCGACCATCCTCGTAATGATCCTTAGCAACTCCTATTGTATAGAAGTGGCATGTGTCATCCCTCCTCATCTACTCTAGCAATGGACCTATAAGGAGGCCACTGTGAGCCACTAACCAAAAGAAATAGGAAGGTGGATCCACAATCGAGTCTAAAACCTGGTGAATACATATTGTGGCACACACAATCAAGAACCTTTATGGCAAGTAGATGAATAACCAGTCACGCATCCCTCCACAGATGTCTGACTACGCTAGGACTTCTACACGGAGAGGGCAGGTATCACCATTCTTGGATACTATATGAGGACATCCAAAGGCACATGTAGCATGGGGTGGTTCTACTTCTATGGTCCTCAATTTCAGGACCAGGGATGCACAAACATAAATTATGGACTTTCAAGGGACTCACTAGATCACATATTGTTGAAAAGAGTGAAAAGAAAGGGTTGCCACATGGACAGCATGATGGCTATCATGTGAGCAGCACATATGAAGAGATACCTGGAAATGGAAGGGCTTCCTAGAGGGAAGATCTTGAAGAAGGAGATCCAGATGCTATCCACATGGAGAGAGGACCTGATTGCATAGGAGAAACAGGGCTGCCACATGGCGATGACATCAATAGAGGTATAGATGATGTAAGCAGGCCATATTGTGGTTGGTAGAGTAGTTCCATGGTGTGAAGGAGACCCTGCAACAAGGTGCAGCAAAGGGGTAGAGGTGCAGACTATGGTGGGCCAGCCACCTAACCATTGATGTGCCCATGAGTGGGGCCCAATGGCTGCCCTTGGGGCCTGGCACAGCAGTTCAAGAGGGCCATCAAAGGGCCCTTAAATAGGGCTACCTGCATAAAGTCGATCAAGGGGGGTCAGTACAAATCCCCCTACTGGTCGGCTAGTTTTGGAGGGCTCATCCCCTATTAAAGGGAGGGCCTTGTGCCCTCATAATATCATATTTGGAGTAGCCTTTGAGGTGCAGAAAGGAGCAGCACCAGCACTATCAATTAGATCAGACTATCAATTAGATGCCTTAAGCACATTCACTTCTCATCTTTGAGATAGTTTATGCAACATTCCATATATAGATACCATATTGGAAACATAACACATCATCCAAGCTATATCTCCACTCCTAATGCCCTATCAAAGAGGCTAAACGCTCATACAACAATCATAATACACTGGAGCTACACTATAATCCCATTGTTGCCAACTGGCCTAAGGCTGAGACAATCATATAAATGGATCAGCCTCCCCACTCAATGTTGCTCCTTGTGTTGGTCTTTGCCCAGCCCTTGGGAGCTATACATGGCCCCAATGGGAGGTCTTTTCCCATCCCCAAAGCCAGCCTTAACTATGGGCTGAGAGTTAACCTCAAGTCTGTTTTCCAAAGAAGCTCGCTCTTAATGACCAAAAATTTGAAATTGTGCTACAAACACAAACAATATTGGAGTGGGGTCGTGTATCACTCGCCCAAACTGTAACAATTTACCTACTATGCTTTGGAGTCCCAAATATTATAGAAACACACAAAAGACTTGTTTCCCTCCACATTGGCTATAAGAAAATGATAGAATGAATACAAATAACCAACTAAGTCAAGTTTGAGTACTAGAATTTCAGACATATACCTAGATGAATCTAGGAACATTCCCAAACTCATCCTCTGAAAACACAACATAGTGCAATTTCAATTTCACGATAGTCACTCATAAGATTGAAAACCATAAACTCCATCCCCTAGTTAGCTATCAATCGATTGACTGTCCATCTAAGTAGATGGACCTATGTATGATATCTATGGGACCAACTCCACTAGGCAGCTAAGGGGAGAGGAAATCTCATCTGACAATGGCTCAAGATTGGGTGAGAGCTAGCATCAAGGAAGAAAATCAATGATACAATGCTAGTGTTGCTCGACTTGTATGGGTCTATCCTCCTACTCTATAGTCTTCGTGATGTGGACCATTGTCTAGCAAGTGCTACCTTCACTCAAGTGGTTTATCTACCCATGTCATAAAGAGAGGACATATCTCTGTCCTCATGTGAGTAACCACCGGTGTGAGGTCTATCGAATCATGCCCTTTGACTCTCTCCTCATTTGGTTCCCTATTCTCTCTGTCTCTCTGTCTCTCTATCTCTCTCTCTCTGTCTCTTTGTCTCTCTCTCTCTCCACTCTACTAGTCCTTGCTTTTGTTCATCATCCCTTTTCTTTCCACCTTCTCTGTGGAAGGAGGGGCATGTGTTTATGAGGATGTGAGGCAAAAGGAGAGAGACTTACTGGTAAACAATGCTCATCCATCCCACATACCTGAGTGTATGGTGGGAGTTCCAACTTTGGCACCAATTGAAATAGGCTTGGGATATCGCATTCAGAAATATAGCTTCCTGTTGGAACCGTTCATAACACTTTCATATTCTACATATCCTGCAATTATTTGCATTGCACAAGACCACATTTTGAACTAGAAGCCTGTCAAAGACTACTTGTGCTTCTGCAAGGAAGCCCTATTTTGCATACGTATTGGCCAATGTGCTCCAAAGAAAAGGATCTCTTTCCCACCCCTTCTTGATGATCTCAGCATGTATTTCTCAGCCCTTTTCTATTGCTCCTACATTGCCACAAGCTTTCAAGCTTCAAGCAAATGTCACAGCGTCTAGCCCCTTTCTGGAAATTGTCCCATGTGTTTCTCAGCCCTTGTCTATGGCTCCTATGCTGGCATAAGCTTTCTGGAAATTGTCCCATGCGTTTCTCAGCCCTTATCTATGGCTCCTATGTTGGCATAAGCTTTCAAGATTTAAACAAATGTGACATCATTCGAAGAAACACCATCCATTTGCATATGTTTGAAATAGCTTAGTGCTTTGTCCCCAAGCCCACGTTCAGGATACCGTGTAATTAAGCTTGTCACATGCTTCTTTTAATGTTGTAAGCATGCCACATTTTGCATACGTATTGACAAATGGGCATATCCCACAATTAGTGCCCTCCAAAGACCACACTTTGAATTGGAATCTTATCAATCTCTTCCCTTATGTTTGCAAGATAGCCACATTTACCATACATGTTGACCAAAGTGTGCCAACAAATGGATCCCTTTCCAACCCCTTTCTTGCAATCTGACCATGTATTTCTCGGAGAATCTGATGGAGGTCACTCTTGGTGAGGGAAAAACAAGCTTAGTCACATAAACTCTAGATTTGGAGGATCTCAGCTATTGAGGTAGCCAAAGCATAGGTCTCTATATCTGTCTTTGTGTCTCCTCTACCTTAGCTATTGAGGAATCCAAAGAGCAATTTGAATATGGCTAGGGATGCTATTTGTTGTAATGGCCAACAATCCGCTGTGCTGAAACCTTCACTAAGGCTCCATGCTTTATCCTTCATAGATTAAATCAAAGAGCTCCTAGAAGCAACCTGCCCAAACACAATTTCATGCACTTATTTGATCATCAAACTACCCAAAGGATTTCCTTTCCTACGTTGTGATTCATAGTGCTATATCTTAAATTCAAATTGCTACCATAAAAATAAAAAGTGATAAATAAAAATGCTATGTCCCAAATTCAAATAGCTACCAAAAAAATGCAAAAAAATATATGTTAATGCAAAATGCAAAATGATATGAACCCAAGGAAGGGCACATTTCTTCGTCTTATAATTTTTGGAGAGAAAATGTGCCGACTCTCCCCCCACAAAAATTTGTGGTTAAGTTTATTTGTTTATGTGTTGGATACAAAGTGCTATATGCTAAATGCAAAAATGGTAGTTGCTCAATGATTAAGTGCTAATTCTTAATGCAAAATGCTTTGTACAAAATTCAAAGTGCTATTTCTCAAATTCAAATTGCTACCATATATATAAAAAGTGATAAATGAAAATGCTATATCCCAAATTCAAATAGCTACCAAAAACATGCAAAAAAAAATATGTTAAACAGAAACTCCTATGTGCAAAAAGAAAGAGCTATTTACCATGTTCCAAATTCAAAATGCTATATGCTACATTCAAATTCCTATATGCTATATTCCAATTGGTATCAAATTGGTAAAAATATAAAGTGTTAACAACCTTGATATTTTGTTTGCAGATTGTTTGAATCGTTGAATTTCAAGTCATTTTTAACGCTTTGATCTACAACGAGAAAATAAAGTAGGTGCTTCTACTTTAACATATAATTTACTTTAAAAATATGAAAAGGTCACTTATTGAAAGAAGAGAATGTGCTTCCTATATTAGCATAGAAAATAAGAAAAGACGATTACAACCGAGTTTCTCTTCATGGCTATTCATCGATAAATTTCTAAAAGAATGGAACCAAATTACTTCTCAATATATTTCGAAGATGTAATATTGTGTATTTTGTGGTAGAATAGAATTTAACACAAGTTCTTCTACAAAGTTAAAATTAGTAATATCACTACTAGAATAAGTATAACACCATATGACTTATCCAATACGTTCATAAGTTTGCATGTAGAAAATGGCCTAGGACATAGACTAAAAATGGCTTGTAAAGCATGCATAGATAGTCCATTCAGAAAGTTGTACTCAGTTCCCTATGATCCAGACTATTTACAGAATGTGTTAGGTACTAGATGAGAGTACACACATGTTTGTGGACTCTTATGTAGCAGTTCGTAATTGCGGCCTCTCTTGGATGTTTTTTTATACCAAAAATCTTCGACTACTACATCCCACTTCTCATAGGTTGTTCCCCAATTATCCTTAAATGTTTCCTCAACCTTGTACTTAGGTTTTGTGCACTATAACAGAAAGTATGGGTCATCTTCCTCGTTCTCCCCAGAATTTATGACAACTGCAAAGTTATTACCCTCTTCCAGATGTTTAATGAGGTCATCGAAACTCTCCCCAAACTGTGGCGAGTTGTTTGTCTCTCCATTGTTTGTCACTCCATCTGAATGTAGAGGCAAAACTTGAACTCGCTCCCATGTCTTCGCAGTTGCAATGTTCTCACAATGGTCACGATCCCCTATCATCGATGTAGCACTGTGGAAACAAGAACGTTTTCTTGTTTTAATCAGTTGGTTTTTTGAAAAGCCCCATATGCTATGGAGACCATGAACTCCTTTAATTTTCTTACAATCGTGCTGGCTTCTCCTTTGCACTTCATCCACTTTCACTTCATGGAACACTCTGCATACTACAATATTCTTAAGGCTTTGTTTACTATATGTTGAATGTGCTCTTGAGGAGAGGTTGGCTGTAAGCCATGTTACAACATCATGGGCATCGTTGAGTTTTTCTTGAGGGCATGCTAATTGGTGTTTAAACAGATCTTGCTTAATAATAGCACCGCATCCATCATGTTCACCCTTGCCATGGTAGACCCAAAGAAATTCCACATCATGACTAGACCAGTTAGGGATTTGATCCTTGAGACAAAATAGAATCCACGTGCTGATTTAAATTGAGAGGCAACACCATCTAACCACACCCAATGTTGTCTTATATTTTCTGCATGGGGATTTTCCTTTTTTAGCCATTCCCAATGTAGTAGAAAAGCATGCTGCACAAAAAGGGTGTCATGTTCCCTATCATCTAAAATGTAGAAATGGTAAGTGTGTTGCACTGACCTGGACTCCTATGAGTGGCATCAAGCATGGAAGAATCAAGAAAATGATTGTACGTGATATGCACAAGAATTGTTATCTGCTTGTTGTACCAGTGAGCACTTTGTATCTCATCTTGTTCTTGAAAATAATAATTTTCTACAAAATCTATGACAGATACAATAGTGTCATCGGGAAAATTGGCAAGGCATGTCCTGAACTGCTTATCTTGCCAGTTGGCCGTGAAATTGTGAAGCACATATTTTGGGATGGATTGAACCACATGACCTACAAGATCCCTTGGCTAGGTGCTCTTATATGACAGTAGCCATCTCTTTTTATCAGATCCTTCAACATTGACATTTTCAAATCTCCTCAATTTTAGAGCAACATGGTTGTCTTCCCTTATTTCATTTAGACAAACATTGAATGTCTTCTTCTTTAGCTTCAAACTGCAATCCTTGCATGTACTTCTTGATGGATGGCTGAAAATTACCCGCCTTCTATTTTGATCTCATCCATTATATCCTTCCCTTTTTCAAGGGTTTAGATTTAATCCCTTTGTCCTTTGATGGTATCCCTTGGGTCTAGACCTTAATCTAATGGCTGGAAGTGTTCTACCCCAAATTTGAATGTATCCCTTGGATTGTAGATGAGACCAATGGCTAGGAGTGAAGATCAAGGTCTAAACCATGGGTGAGATGTCTACCCACCCATAAATGGTCAACATGGTCTTTTGTACGCATCAACATACCATTGCCCTGTAAGAAAACAATACAACGTCTGTGCTCAACAGATAATAAGATCTCGTATGCAAGAGAGAAAAGCAGATAGTATGGAGAAAAAAATTTTGATTACTGTAAAATTGATACAATAGATGGCGCTGCCTCCCAGCCGTGCACTCTTGTGTGAGAAGCTTCGATGGCATGTTGGAAACAGTAGTGGATGGAGGCTGGATGCTAAGGAATTAGGGTTACTGTAGCTAGTGATAAATATGGGCTTCACGGGCTTGCTCTTATATAGCCACCAGTTGTAGTCAGTTAGACCCAATTGGGAGACCGACCCAGTTGGCCCAAAACGGCCGACTGGAGGTCGGTCCCGAAATAGACCACCGACCACACGTTAGAACCGTGGCGCAAAATAGAGCAACTAACCTATGGTTTTCGTTTGGCCCAGAGGCATCCGAGACCAGATGCTCCAAACGAGCCCCGAACGAGCCCCGCAACCCAAGAGTGGGCTGCCCCAAGAAATGCTCCATCTACCCTCAGTGCGGTCAGTCATGGGATGCCTTCTCACACTTGTATGTAGCCTAGGTGGCAGTGTGCCAACTTTATCTGAAGCCGTCCAGCCATCAGGCCACACATGGCCCCCATCTGGTGTCCAAACTAGGACCTACCAGATAACCTAGCTACTCAAATGCCTTCTCCTCATATGGGGGGCTTACAAGTAGAGTTAGCTGGTTCCCGCGTAGTTACACGAGAGTGGAGCATTGATATCTAACATGCCCCACAAAAAGGAGCACTCTCTTTGGTACACCTCAAATCTCTCTCTAACCCCTTGAAATTAGGAAACACTAATTGGAGGCCCTTTTAAGACCCCATTTCTCCCCTAATGCTAGCTATAAGTTTTTTGTAAACTACCCATTTAGAGGAAAAGAAGGCAAGTTAGTGATGCTAAGGAGCTCAGTTGATGCCAAGGAATTGTTCAGGGATAGTAGGGACATCTTTTAGTCGTGAAAGTTTCTTTTTTCAGTTTTGTCTTCAATGTATTCTGCTTGTATGCCCCAAATGGCTCCAACAAATGGGATGATTGGGTCATTGTTCGCTTGGGTGTAGCCATTTTTGGTGAGGTTCAAGGACTTTTCTGTATATGGGTTTATTGCATGACCCATAACTTATGCATTGCTCAATGGAATTCGGCAAACTTTGTCTTCAAGTTGTAGTACACATTCCAAACTTAAACATGAGAGCAAAAAATTATGGAATAAGGATTTAAAACGAGACCGTTAAAGCATTACAAGTGCTATGTTGCATGTGAAGCATGCATCCTGAAGACTATAGGATATAGCAATTGATTCAAAAACATCAAAATTTTGTTCTAGACATACATGCAACCAAGTAATCATTCTAGAGTACACTACGTGAGCTTCTCCTCAACCCAAGGACACACCTAAATGAGATCATTATGCATGGGTTAATGGGCCTCCAATGTTGTGCTAAAGTCATGCATACCCATTTGAGGGAACACTTGATTTGTTGAAAACCAAAACGGATTGAAAATTTGGAATCCAAACTATTGGGACTAGTGCATGGTGGTCTTAAAACATTGATAATTGTTAGTATTGGTATCTAGATTCACCCTAAAATGGAATAAGTTCGAAAAGTGCAATGTGTGCATGTGCAAGGATATTTTAATAAATCCAACACTATTTACGATTTTGAATTATTTCTTTTTCCATGTACTTGCTTGCTATATGGCTCATAAGCATGCCAAAGGTCATTGCATTTAATAATGCATAGCATCAAACCCGATAGCGTGACCTTTGGCCTATTTGTGTTTTGAAGCATTTTAGGCCACATTGCACTTGTTTCGGAAATCCAATTTTGCTGATGTGTATCGTCGAAGGGGGAAATACCGGCTGCTAAAATTTCGTTACTCCCACGAATTTCAAATTGTCACACCTCCCGCCCATCAAATCTTGGAAGATTAAGTACCTGTAACCTGCCCCCGCCCCGTAAACACCCTGTAACCTACACGCACCTCGACATGACCTTGCATAGACTTTGGTTTGCCATTGTCTTCTTTTGGGTAAGTTGTCTTCTATTCTTTGCTTGCCTCACCAGCTAGCTTCTCTGGGTCTATTCTGGACTGATCGTGGGCACGGCATCAATGGCAACATGCAGAGCTCGCCATGGCTTGCAAGAGAAGCAGATAGAGGTTGCGAGACAAGAAAGCCAAAAAGCCAGGTCAAGGCACAAGGAACAGAGTGCGGGTCGAGGAAAGCGCTAGCACGGTATCAAATTGGCAACAAAAGACACTTTTGTAACATCTACAAAGGGAGAAACAATGAGAACAAAGAAGGCTCCTTGTAGAGTAGCAGCAAGAAGTGGTTGCAAATGCATGCATTCGATGATTGCCATTAGAGAGAAGAACACGAAATGTGGTGTCACGATTGGTGAGAGCATTCGAGGCAGCAACATTAAGCCATTCGGTTGATTACCAGTCTCAAGTCTTCACAAGCTTTAGCCTGCACCCTAAAGTTCATAGAGTAACAACCCTATCAACACCTCGAGAGATGCACGCCCAAGAGGCGATGTTCTCTAACCAGAGAAATGGCCTACAGAAAGTGAAAGGGGTGCACAGCTTAGATCAACTCTGCAAAGAGGGCGACATTAGCTTTGTTGGTGTCCCTTGAAACAAAAGAGAAACGGCTTGGGCGCACAATGTCGAAGATGTTGTCAATCAGAAGGACCAACGCGGCTCCAGCAGTTGAACATAGAGCAGAAGCAATGCACGATCATCCCAATCTGAGAAATTTGTGGGCTTCAATAGAACGCAAGAAAAGGAGAGACAGCCTAAGTGCAAAAGTCATTGCTATAGTGACGACGTTTTGGCATGAAAATACGAGAGATTCTCCAAATATAAAGGACATCTGTAAGAAGCAGACGGGAGACAAGGTGTTTGAGGAGCACATCATACACATGCTAGATACAACGCGGGTTAGTGGTGCCTAAACCAGCCTGGTGGTTGTTTGTGATTGAGCTTTGGTACTTGTTTCATTTCTTAAACTAGGCTTGGACTAAATGTGATTGTCCTAAACCAGCTCGGTGGTTGCAATATCATGCAACCGTAGGCTGGTTCATCTCAATCGCCAGTGATGTGATTATCCTAAACCAACGTGGTTGAACAGATATTAGTTGTCTAGCTCGGTGGCATGGTTGAGCAAAAATTAACATCAATATATTGTTATTTTACTAAACCAGCCCGGTGGTTGGAACATCATGCAATCGTGGCTACTTCAACTCAATCATGTGATTGTCCTGAACCAATGTGGTTGAATAGACATTAGTTATTAACCAGCTCAATGGTTGAAATTATTGTGTTTCTTAGTACTTAAATTCGTTAAATTTAATTTCCTGCTATTCGGGTCATATACCACTATTAAATTGTGAAATTCAGAATTGAAAAGCAATATATTGTTATTTTCTAATGGTGAAATTCAAAAATGAAAAGCAATATACTTATTATTATCTAATATGTGAAGTTGAGACCATCAGGCTAAACCATCCCGATGGTTAAAACTGTGACAGTGTCCTAAACCATCCCGGTGGTTGAAATTGTGACTGTCCTAAATGTGTCCTAAACCAGCTCGGTGGTTGACTATCCTAAACCAGCCCGATGATTGAAATTGTGACTATCCTAAACCAAGGCGGTGGTTGAAAATTGTTTTTCTTCATTATATACTTTAATTGGACTATGTTTTGTATTCTTTAAGTAGTAGCAAAAAAGGGGCTCATTGTTCTATTTTTCCCGCATGTTGGGTCAATAGATGGAGTTGTATCTTAAGTTTGTGGATCAAAATCCAAACATTTCAATTGGGCAGAGGAGCTTTGAGCATTGTAAGCCCTGGTACATTAGGAAACTCAAAGATAGGAATGTTTGTTGTTGCAAAACACACATAGACTTTGAGCTAGCTTGGCAAGCTATGAATGACTTGAGATTTGGTCATGTTGTAGCATTGCTCCATAGGGATCGATGCCCATGCCTCCCCAATGAATGTGCAGTCTGTAGGCCACTTAGATCCTCATCATGTGTTGAAAGGGAGGGTAGGTTTTGTAGCCTAAGGTCTTTGTGGGAGCCATTGGTTTGTCCAAAGGGAGACGGTGAGTGGCATAGGATTGAATGCATTCGTGGGATCCAAGGGTGGAGATGCAAGAAAAAGGCACTAGAATCCGGACCATTGATTCCATCAAGATCTAGTGGAGGAGATGGGTGCAAAAGGCATTGAAATCCAGCACATCCAATATGTGCTTCACAATCTCAGCCCTTGATCTCATCTCCATTATCTCCACCCTCTAAAATATGCCTCAATCTCACCCTTGATCTCATCTCCATCAATTGCTTTAATCTCCACCCTCAAAAATGCACTTAGATCTCAGTTGATCTCTTCATCTTCACCTTTGATTTGTCCAAGATCCAATGGTCCATAGCATATGGTGACTTCTCCCTCTTTATTAGACCCTTCTTTCATCAACTCTTGCCAATTTAGAGCCCACCAAAGGTGCCTCCAACCATTTTGAGCATCCTAGGCCTTTGATCCTTCCACCATCCACCTCCATCCAAAGGCCAAGTTTGATCAATTTCAAAATAAAGGTAACCATGCCAATTGAGTAAATGCTAGGGGACCCTTTAACCATGGGTTACCATAGTGGGTTCTGAAGGACAAATTGATGTAATGGGGTGTACCTAGGGGTACAAGGGTTGTGTGTTGGTTAGTGTGACCAAGTTTGGTTATAGAAGGTTCTAGGTGTAATTGAGAGATTCATGGTAATGATGGCATGATTATAGGATCTTGGTGGCTTCTACTATGACATCATCTATGATGTTCACTAGATGTATCTTGATGCCTATATATTGGGCTCTCCACTCTTGAATAAAAAATCTCCATTTGCTTCATTCCATTGTCTCCTTTATGTTGTTCCATCATGTGGTATTAGAGCCACGTCCACCCTCCTTGAGTCCTCTTTGAGTGCCATGTCATCATCTTCTTCCCCAAATTGAGCTAAAGCATCCTTGTGTTGGGGTAAATCCTTAGCTAGGAGGAATTAGACAATGGTAGCGTCATTTGCCCATGCCGACACGCTTTCTAGTTATTGAAGATTCATGTAATTCTCCACGTAGGAGCTACCATTCACAAAATGGCTCTAGCTACTATTAGGCGACACCACAAGGAGCATGCTGATGAAGTTTGAGCAACAATGGTCCTAGGGCCTCCTCTCTAGGAAAAGACCTTTCATTTCATTGCAAAAGCCCCCTCATTGCTGCTGTAAATAGTTCGAATTTTGCCCTCCAGTTTTGATCTGCTCAAATTGGGGGTAACTGCTATATCTAGCAGAGATTATCTCGATTGGCAATGTTCTATTGCTCAATTTTTTCACTTATATGTTAGTATTCCTTGGTCTTTTTCTTTGTTGAGCATTTGAAGAAGTTTTGAGCAACATTTTATGCCATCTTTGAAGTCCTATCTGCAGTTTTGACAGTATTTCCATGCATACATAGTCAAAGTCAATATTCTCTTCAAGTGTTGATTGTCAGAGTTGTACTCTCTGTATATTGACTGTTAAAGACTTGTTTTAATGATATGGATGCCATTTATACTCATGTATAAGGGGATGATATGCTCTATGCAACAAGGAGAATTTGAGGATAATTATGTATGGCTTCATGTTTCATACACTATGCTATGCAACATTGAGATTTATGCTTTGTCTATGGAAGCATATGAAGGATGTCTTGATGGTACTCAAGTCCAATGAAGTGATATTACTATGCAAAGGTATGAGTTGCAGTAAGTTGGCTCCTGTTTATACTTGTTATGATGCATAGGTTATGCATATTGATGCTCATATGGTGGATACTCTTCATAGGTTCTCTGCCTTGGCTTTGCCTAAAATGCATGTAATGGTGAAAGGTTATGTGCTTCACTTGAGTAGTGATTTGATGAGCATAGATCTAAAAATCAAGGAAGACATTATGTGCCTCAATGGTGATATAGTAGCTATACTAGCTAGTGATTCTTTTATGGAGATATGTTCTTGGATGCATGACAAGAAGATTATGAGGTACAATACATTAGAAGGTCTGGTGATCAAAGGACATGCTGAAGACATGATGTGATCAAGTTTGATACTCCAGGTTCTCCTAAAAAGGACAAGAGAGGCATCCCCAAAGGATACCTTTCTACAACACTATATCTTTGTAATCTCTTACAAACACAAGTGAACTCCAACTGAAATGTTCAACAAAATGAAGTACAAGTACTTTGTAGATGGCAATATTGTGAGCTCTAGTGTGTTCTAGAGGCATGGTCAGGAAGAAAGTGATAGAAGTTGACAATATTGTGAGCTCTAGTGTGTTCTAGAACATGAAAAATGCATTGGATGACTTGAACTTATAGTTTGACTAACTAGATAGTCATGGAAGGTTTTGCCAAGGGTCTACATAAGCTTCCTAAGAAGAAGGATGTATTTCTTAGACTATGTACCTTCCCTGCCTATCTTCTTTACAAGATCCTATTTTAACATAGGAGTGGGAAGTAGTGGAATCTTTTATATAACTGACAATGGACTGTCTGTAAGTTATGTGCAGGAATACCTTTTAGTCATGGAAAACGAAATGTATAGTCCTTCAACTTTACTTGAAATGGTGAAATAGTAGGCAAGCATCTAGAGAAATGCATGAAAATGTCCATTTTATCCCTCGTGCAACATCAAACAAATAATGTGTTTGACTAGTACAAGCTGTCCATAAATTGTAGGTTGGGCATTTTGGAATTTGCATAGGTTTTCTTCATGACTCGGAGGACATTAAAAGCATTGATGAATTTTTTTTTGATAGTTTTATTGTGTGGTTTCATGTCCAAAGTTTTCAAGTAGTATGTATAAAGTTTTCATGCCTAAAGTTTTCATGTCTAAAGTTTACAGTTTATACCTATTTGCCTTGCTTGCATCATTAAAGGAGACAATGCCATGATGGTAAGCATCCTATGTATTGATTTATATTTTATGGTCTTTTAATGTAATGTGCTTTGTTAGGTTTGCTAATGTAATGGTTGTTGAATTGATGTAGGAGGCATTTGAGATCACTCATTGGTGCACTATATTAGTCTTGCAGGAGAATACGTTTTGGTCTTCCACGTCCAATTTTTAGAATGGCCTACTTAACTACTGAAGTGCATTAAAGTATTGACAGCTTGATCATTGTGATCCACATCACATGGCTTCCCCTATTGCATTGTATCCCATTGGCAATGGTGTAAAAAACTTTGTGCCTAGCTACCCTGAGAGGAGAGCCTTAATGGTATTAGTATTAGGATCTTACTTGGGGATTTCAAAAGCCTCTTTTTTCTATGTATTAGAGGTAGCAAAGAGGAGGTACAAGCTATGAAGAGTCTATGGAGAGATTATAATATAAAAATGTACATTTTATCACATTCTCTTCCTTGCAAGATACCATGTCATAAGCAATAATTTTGATTGAGTCATGGTTGAAATTTTGAATGTGTTGTTAATTCAATATAAGGTAATGTCGCTTTGAATTGTAGAGTATTGAATACACCAACTCCAAGTTTGTTGTGTAGAGAGCTGAACCTTTTAGATGCAAACTTGTCCCTTTTCCTTCATTTGTATCCAAAGTAATTACAAATTTATGACCCCCTCCACTTGTGACTGATTTTTGAAGGTCTTCTACATTGAATTTGAACATTCGGGGAAAATATGGTCGTAGAGCTACTCATGCTCTCGATTTTGAACTAAAAAAATTTACAATCGGAGTTATAGCGCAAAAGTTATAGCTATTTTAATATTCTCTTCATATTCCATGCAATTAAGTTCTATTACTTGTATATATATTTTTGTAAAATTAATTTAGGAAAATATTATGAATATTCAAAGTCAAAATAATACTCTCGACCAAGTTTGGTAATTTTGGTGACCATTTTTGGTAAATGTAGGAGGAATTTGACCACGGCGCAGAAGGCAAAGTTGGTCAGGACATCATGGGGTGTCCAAAAATGCACAAACTTGCCACGGCATGAATTTGGCCATCTAGATGGGTTCGCACATTTTTGGACACCCCATGATGTCCTGACCAACTTTGCCTTCTGCAGTGTGGTCAAATTCCTCTTACATTTGCCAAAAATGGACATCAAAATGGCCAAAGTTGTCAAACTCCTTCATCTACCTCTTCAAAATCTATATTTCTTCATAGGAAATCATGAAGTGCATCAATGAAATCATGAAGTGCATCAATCCTTTACAAGGTGATATAGTAGCCAACTTAAAAATTAAAATAAAAGATACATGGACAGCCAACCTCCATGACTAAGAAAACATAGAAAATGAAAATTTTAGATTTCTCTTCAAAATATATATTTTCTCATGTAATGCATCAAATTATTTCAAGATGATTTAGTGATATGAAATCAAATATTTCATTGACATAGCCAACCTAAAAGGTGGCTCCAAAGGCAAGATAAACAAAGAAAATGAAAATTTACAAGGTGATGTAGTGGAAGATCAAAGTCTTCTGGATTAAATTAAAAATTACATTGACATAGCCAACCTACAAGGTTCCTCCAAAGCGCAAGAAATTATATAGAGAATATATTGCTTAAGGGTCTTACCAGAGTTGTGCTACAAGGCACATAAGTTGTCATAGTGACCAACCGTCATTTGCTAAGTTATGTAAATATTTTCTTTTCCATGTTTATCTATGTTGAAGTTGATGCATCTATAAAGACACATGGATTTCAATTAGGTAGATGAAGGAATTTGACAATTTGGGCCATTCCAATGTCCATTTTTGGCAAATGTTGAAGGAATTTGACCATGGCATTGAAGACAAAGTTGGTTGGGATGTCATGGGGTGTCCAAATACGCAAAAACCAACCACGGTGCGTATTTGGCCATTTGGAGGGTGTCCAAATGGCCAAATTCACACCATGGTGGATTTTGGCATTTTTGGACACCCCATGATGTCCTGACCAACTTTGCCTTCTCCGTCGCGATCAAATTCCTCCTACATTTGCCAAAAATTGACATTGGAATGGCCAAAGTTGTCAAATTTCTTCATCTTCCCCTTCAAAATCTATATTTCTTCGTAGAAAATCATGAAATGCATCAATCCTTTACAAGGTGATGTAGGAAAATCTCAAATTTTGGTTTTCAAACACTCCATCTAATCAATGTGGTGCCATGGTCAAATCCTTTCTACATATGTATTGGAATGGCCAAACTTGGCAAACAACATTTTATTGACTTGTAAGTTGCATCAAAATGTGATATAACTTTTGTGTGAAAGCTGATATAAAAAAAGATGCAATATTAAAAACAACAAATAATTAAAATAGACATAACAAAAGATTCACCATTTGGCCATAGATACATGAAATTTTTTTGCTTTAGATAGAAGAATATTATTAAAAATAGGTGTTTGTACTTCAAATTGTATTACAAAGAGGCTTCATAGCCTGTTTCTCTTCTTCTTCAACTCTAATAATAGGGTCTTTGAATCCTCGACTCAATCCTTAGAAAGACCGTTATGCTATTTGGAATCTCACATTCAACTCATAAGTTCTTATAATCAAGTTATAATCTCATGTACAACACATTGGAATGGATCACATAGGTTGCCTTGGGTCAATACTGTGAATTCTCCATGCCTTCTTATTCCAAATGGATAGCTTCTCCATTCTTGCTTGCTACTACACACATGAAGAAACATCATTTTAGAAATTTAAATTTAAATAGATGTAATGCATCATGTGAATTCTTCTTCTTCATTAAACTTTTGAGCTTCAAGACTTACATTTGTAGCATCTCATTCCCTTCAAGTCCTGCATCATCTCCAAAACAACTTGCTCATGCATGACTTTGTGTCTTTCGATATGAAGAGTCCATATCATCCATGCCCCACCATTCATATCATCCTCCATGAAGGTCCTGAAAGAACAACTAAGGGAACCTTAGCAAAAGCAATGCACCACTGTGGATAATCCAAAGTAAGAAAATACACTGAAACACTACGAAATTAACATTTTATCTCATATTCTCCTCTTTGGAACACCTACTGAGGTTCAAGATGCTTCTTTTCTTGACAAAAACAATCATGGATCACATATTGATCTTGCAACTGTACGGTCACATGGTAACATGGGAGATCTCCTCAAATGGTCATCAAAAGTCGCAGAGTTTACAGAGACTGTGATAGGCCATGATAGAAGGTAGGTGATGTTTGAGGTGGGATGAGAAGGACCATGAATGATTACGAGGAGGAGAAGCAAGTGAAGGACTAGGTGTGAGGATGAAGGCAGACGAATACGCATGAGTAGGAGGAGTAGAAGCAACAGGAGTAGGCGTGACCATGAGGCAAGAGGAGCTTGCATGAGTAGGAGGAAGGGAGGATGGGGGGAGGAGGGAGAGAGAGGGAATTCAAATTTGAAATTCAAAATTTTGACTTTGGGAAAAGTGCCCCCTCCTTGGTGTAAGAGGTGGCCCCCTCCTAGGTGTAAGAGGTGGGATCAACTGGGCTTAACCCACCTAGGAAGGGGGGGTTGGGACTCCCTTGGACCCCACAAGAGGACTTGCATTAGGCCTAATCCATTTCTTAACCCATTCCTTATGAGGCACTTTTGAGACCCCAATTCTCCCCTAATGATAGTTTTTTATTGATTAGAGTATAAGATGGAAGAGAATGATAGATTGAGAAGAGAAGAGGTGGGGCCCAGTGGGACAAGTGAAGTCTCGGAAGGGAAATGTGGGACATAATAACTAAGAGATTCTCTCACAAATTAAGTGCAAGCATTAGAAGGCAAAACATAAAAACAAATGTGAAGATTCCAACCATAAACAAGGGTCAAGAAATAGGAGGGGATAAACCATCTATAAATGAGGGGGGTGAGGGTGGCATATGTGGACCATTATGAGTTGGCAGAAAATAGCACGGACGAGTTGTAAACATCTAAGGTTGGTTTTCCACTAATGTCCAAGGTTGATGTCTAAAGTGTCAAATTTAGGATGATCTTTCCTATTAACTTATCCTAATTCAGTGTAAGATCGGTCTCACCCATTGTTCTAAAGTGTCCTATCTTAAGTTTGTGTAAGACAACCCATTGTCCTAAAACGTCCTACGTTTTCATGATTTCATTACTCAAAGTCTTACCCATTGTCCTAAAGTGGCCTACCTTTCTCACAATTATGAATGGGAAGCATGATCCAACTTAAGACCACGTGATTCTCAAAGTCTTTTGGAAGCCTTAAGAGGATGCTTTGAGTATGGTTGTAACAATGTAGGATAGAAAATCTGTCTTTGGAAAGTGATCAAAATGTTTTGGCTATTCAACTATTCAATTTTTCCTATTCAACTTTTATGGCTGTAACAATCTAAGATAGGAAACAAGGTGAATGATAACAAATCATTCACAAGGCCTGACTGATCAAGATCCAAATAGCGAAAGAGGGCGGAGATGATGAATTGATGGCGAGAGACAAAGAAAGAGAGAGAGAGAGAGAGGGGGGGGGGGGGGCTAAAATAGCATGTGGATTAATAAAAAATGGAGAATTTTTGAAAATAAAAATTGGCTATTTTCGCTTCTTGTTGAATCGTCTTCACTTAAGACCTACCTATGGTAGGCCAAAAACTCTCTTTGGATTTAGTAGTCATAAAGTAACAATCTAAGGGCCTATTCCCACTACCAATTAGGGAGCACTAGTTAAGGCTCTTAATGGAGTGTTCTCATAAGTGTGCATTCTCATTGGTATTTAGAGAGTCTAGTTAGGTTAAATCTCCTAACGGCCCGTTAAAAATGCTTCTAAATTTAACAACTTCAAAATAGGTACTTTAAGGACTTTTAATGTTTATGTTAGAGGTGAGCAGTGGGAATGCTACTTTAAGCAAGATTCTTGTTAAGAAATTTTCATGGTCAATATCAACTTGGAACTATACAAGATGTGTACTCGTTTGAAAGGTCTCAAAAAGAAGAATCCGTTGTGACCTTAACTTCAAAAAACGGACTTTGGATTGATGAGATAAACCATTTTGTATGAAAAATACCCCCAAATTTTTAGTTAAGACCACTTATTGCATAACATAATGGATTACCAATGGGAATGTTATTCCCTTTTAAAGGTTACCATTAACTTAACCAAATTGGTTATGTTAAGCTCAATTGCTAGTGGCAATAGGCCCTAAGAGAGGAAAAATCTCTTTGGATTTAGTCGTCATAAAGTAGATTATTTCCATCTATGCTACAGTGAGCTCGCTGCTTGTTAAGGAGAATCTTAGGAGATCGTAGATGAGAACTCACTCACTGTTATTAGTGCCCAAGTATACGTACAATCTGCTTACAATCAACAACAACGGCACTGTTATTAGTGCTCAAGTATACGTACAATCTGCTTACAATCAGCAACAACAAGTATACGTACAATCTGCTTACAATTAGCAACAACAGACAGTGGGTAGTTGACGAAGTCAGCCCTCAAATTTGAAGGCTGCAAGACCCTTCAAAGGGGTTCTTACCCTTCCTAGAAGGGAAATAGAGAGATCAACCTTCAAAAGAAGGACCCCTTTGGAAAAAATTACAAAGGAAATGCCACGTCACCCTTCAAAAGTAACTTACAAGAAGGATAAATCTTAAATTGCCCTTCAAAATGAAATTCTAGGCTACCCTTCAAATTTGAGGTCTGGACGAAGTACTTACAATCAACAAAGAAACAGGAACTCGCCATTAGTGGACTTCGTTCATGGTAAAACTCAAGTGGGCGATTATCACACGTTGGAGGGTAGCCGGACGGCGACCAGTGTGGGGAAGGTGGCACTGGGCAGTGGGAGTGATCGTCCGCACTCGGTAAGTAAGCTCCACTTCAACCAACGCGGAAAGCAAGACAAGAAACGATGGCAGGAGTGATGGAGACAGAGCTATGCTGAGACGGAGACACAGAGAAGCGAGAGCGAGCCACAGAGAGAGAGAGAGAGAGAGAGAGAGAGAGAGAGAGAGGCGGGACCGGTGCAACGTGTGGATCACACAGGCAGGAGCTATTACATTGTCAGATTGGTGCAAGACAACTGTCTCTCACTCACTCTCTCTCTGCAGGCCCCTCCTTTTCGCTGGCTCTCTCTCCTTTTATTCCCGCCTTTCTCGCAACACTTCCAGCCCATGCCAGAATACTCTGTTTTCCGGAGTTGCAAGCAAGCTCGCTCACTCTGTCTCTCTCTACATCAAGCGCTTCTGCCTCACATATGTTTGTCAACACAGCAGGAACGTAGCCCGAATACCGGGGTTGTGTGACGGATCTGAAGCTGTTATAATTATGTGTGCACCACCACCTTTTTTACATAACACTGTTCAAGTTATGTGAGGGGTGAATTTGTTTTCTGCAGGTTCTAACTTTCTTGTGATGACACATAACTGATTTTGGTCGCTCTATATATTTTATTAGATCGCTGATAGAGAAATATCAACCAAGTGAAAGCTATGCCATCAGTCGAAGCTGAATTTTGTACATAGCTTTCAGTCGAAGCTGAATTTTGTACTATTAATGGGTTGAATTCTAATCCGGAAAATATAGATCTGCTTGGTTCCATGCAACTGTCATTGGTGGCAAAACAGCTCCAGATATCCTGGATGCTGGTAAGTTATTGCCTATATGATCAGAAAATCGTTTCCTTTACTCCTCGTTATGTTTCTTGAGGCGTCTCTTGTACCGCAAAACGTAATTTGAGGTGGCTATGAACTGACAAAGCTTTTTGGGTGTTCTTTCTTCGGTAGGAGTGAGGCTGTAACGACAGGCTTCAAACAAAAGCATTTTTAGGCTCCTAACTATCAAACAAAGGTGATGGATATGCTCTGTATTTGGTCTCCTTTATATCCAAAGATATTTGAATTCTTGGAGTTTCGCTTATATAAGAAATTCCGAGTAAAATTACCCAAGGCTAAGCAATTCTAGAATTTTCTATACGATTTCAGATTTATATTTTCTTGTAGTATGACAGAAAGCGCTAATTTTGTCACCTGACCTTTCAAACAGTTCTGGGTGTCATATTCAGGTTAGCAGTCAATTGCAGACCGGATTACTTTTCATTTTCAGAATTCCAGTCTGAGTGCAGAGTAAAGCTCTGGGACTGAAACTGTGGAGTGTCAACTCCCCGTTTGTAAGCCCCCAAATGAGGAGACCATGGGGGACTGACACCTGAAGCATGATAGGGGGAACATGGATGGAGAGAGAAGGTACACAAGCTACCACATGGGCAGCATGCAGACATCCTTCTTAGGGTTACTTATGACCCGCTCTTTAAGGCAGATCTGTCACAGTAGACACCAATGGTGTTGGTCATTCCTTGGGCCGCACATGGAGGGCAGGTCTTCAGTTTAGATTGGAGGCCCCATTGCAGGGGTACAAGTTGCTGCTGTCAGCCCTTGACTTAGGCACAACGACAGAGGGTTTTATAGAACCCCAAGGGTTGGTCTGGTGGGCCAGTACACAGACTGAGTTGGCCAGCCAGCAGACTGGGTCGGCCTGACCCTGGTTTGGTTGCCCCCAGCCGGTCTGTTCGCAGGGGCATTCAGCCCTATATAAAGCCCCCATCGGGGCAGTCAAACTGGCATTGCAGACTGCTTCAGGCTCGAGAAGTGCACCTGTGCACTAGAGAAGGTGGACACAGAGGTTCCAGCAGAGTGTGACAGAGGCAACAGCAGCAGCAGTAGACCTTAGCATGTGTGTAGGGCTCATCTAGTGAATATGCAGGAACCCATAGCCACTATAGTTCTCATCAGAGGCGCACAGCAGCATTTGTGGCCTCAGATCCAACTGTCCAGGTGGTTTGTGAGTGCACTATTTTGTAATGCATTTTGGGTCCTCTCTTGGAAGTTATTATTCAGTTATTGGTTGCCATATCTTGCTGTCTATTCCAGATCTGAGCGTGGTTTACATTAACATGTATAATGCACATCCCAAGTAGGATCTAGAACGATCTCGTGGACAATTCATTATCCGCTGCATGTTCTAACATGGTACTAGAAGGCAGGACTTGAGCTAGAAGTATATGTCATGTATCAAGCCATGAGTGATCCGACTCTTTACATGCCTGATTGGTGTCCACCAGGAATCTTGGTCTCTCTGAAACATGTCGGAGATTCGTGGTCGTCGTCCTTTGCTCCACTATGTGTAGGTTGAATTTGCAGGTGAGATACCCTGGTGCTGCGATGAGGGTACGTTGAATGGAGCAAAAGCTTGTTGGCACCGCCTATTGGTCTGGCTTCTCTAAAGGCTGGTTCCGGTATTGTGGCATCAACACAATCCATTGCCTCTCATGCACAAAAGAAGTTTCTGCTCACCTATTATAAGATATCCTCTACTGCTACGGATTTAACGAGTGTGTATCCGTGATGATCCTTGCCCTTCTAGAGTGCCCACAAAGAAGCTAGCTCATCAATGTAGAGCCCACAGAGGGTGGGACAAGAGGTATCCTACTTTACACTGATCATTCAATCTACCTTCTTAGACATGCCTTATATGGTGCATACGCTGCCTATGACTCTCTTATATAGGTCCATGACTGCCCTGCCCAAATGACATTGTCTGCAATGTCAAGAGCTGGAAGTTGTGAGATCAGGCAAACTCTTGGCACCGAGTTAAAGCCTTTGGGAAGTTTACAAGTAGTAATATGCTTTCTGTTTTCTGTGTTTGGCCTCCTCGATGAGAGCTCTAAGATCTGGTCGAAGGCATTTTAATGTGGGCTTCACCGTGTAAGGAAATGAGTTGTGCAGCTAAGTACATGCAGTGGGTGAGAAGATAAAAGGGTTGGCTGGCTGTTTACTAGTAATAGACTTTCTTTTTTCAGTGGGAGAGCATGTGGGAGTGATACCTGTAGTATGATAGGGGGAACATTGTGGGAGAGAAGCTGCTATGTCGGCAGCACATAAGCTGCCACATGGGCAGCATGCAGACATCCTTCATAGGGTTACTTATGACCCACCCTTCAGGGCAGATCTGTCATGGTCCAGGCAGCCATGGTGTTGGCCATTCCTTGGGCCACACATGGGCCCTGATTTAGGGCAGGTATCCAGTAGATTGGAGGCCCCATTGGAGGGATACAAGGCCTGGACTTGGGCACAAAGTACCTAGCCAACAGAGGGTTTTATGGAACCCCAAAGGTTGGTCTGGTCAGCCAGTCCACAGCTGGGTTGGCCAGGCACCATAATTAGTATGGGCCTCCAGTTAGCGTATTGCAGGGGCACTCAGCCCTATATAAAGCCCCCATTGGGGGGCAGTCAAAGTACTTGCAGAACAGCTTTGCATCAGCAGTAGACCTTAGCAAGCGTAGGGCTCACCCAGTGAGCGGAACATATATGTGCAGAAAGGAAACTGTCAGACAGTTTTGGGCTCCTCCCATAGCTATTGTACTCCTCATCTGAGGCGTGCAGAAGGAGAGAACAGCAGATTAGGGCAACACTCTGTGGCCTCAGATGCAGCACTAGTGGGCAGCACACCCCTGTCCATGTATTGTGATCTGTGAGTGCACTATATTGTAATACATTTTGAGTCCTCTCTGGGACATTTTTTCATTTATCGGTTGACATATCTGGCTGTCTATTCCAGATCTGAGTGTGGTTTACATCCACATGTGTATGTGCACACCCTGAGTAGGATCTAGAATTCTCAGGTGTGATATCGTGGACAATTCATTTTCTGCTGCATGTTCTAACATGGTACTAGAAGCTAGGACTTGAGCTGGAACTACATTTTCAGATATTACTCCCAACAGGGGATCCTCATGTGTATCAAGCCATGAGTGATCCAAGCTTTTTGCGAGCCTGGTTTGTGTCCCACGGGGAATCTTGGTGTCTCTGAAATTTGTCGAATATTCATGGGCGTCGTCCTTTGCTCGACTCTGTATGCTGAATTTGCAGGTGATATGGCCTGGTGCTGCAATGAGGGAACTTGTTGGCTTGTAGCCACTGCCTATTTGGTCTGGCTTCTCTAAAGGATGGGTTCAGGATCTTGTGTTTTGCGGCATCAACACAATGTGGTTGCCTCTCGTGTGCAAAAGAAATTTGTAAGCTCCTATTGTAAGATTTCCTCTACTGCTACGGATCTCACGAGTTCGTATCCGTGATGATCCTTGTCCTTCTAGAGTTCAACAAAGCAGCTTGCTCATCAATTTAGAGTCCAAGTGGGTGGGGAGGAGAGGGCATCATACTTCACAGTGATGGTTCCATCTACCTCCTTAGACATGCCTTTCGTGGTGCGTACTTTGCCTATGACTCTCTCATATAGGTCTTTGCCTATGACTCTCTCATATAGGTCAACCACTGCTTAAAGGACATCGCCTTCAATGTTGAGAGCGTGAAGTTGTGAGATTAGGCAAACTCTTGGCATTGAGTTAAAAGCCCTCGGGAAGTTTACAAGTAGTAATATACTTTCTGTTTTCACTGTTTGGCCTCCTCGATGAAATCTCTAAGATGTGGTCGAAGGCTGTTTTAATGTGGGCTTCACTGTGTAAGGAAATAAGGTTTATGCAGCTAGGTGCATGGAGCGACAGAGATTTTAAACCTTCGTGTCTAGGTTTGGCTGGCTGTTTATGTCTCTAAGAGTGGACAAGTAGATACCAAAGATCTAGTCTAGTGAGGGGTTTAAGTCAAAGTGGGGAATATGTAGAGGGGTTGACTCTGTAGGTGGGTTGGATGGTTCAGGTGAGTGGTCGCTCATTGCATGAGTGGTTGAAGTGTGAGACCAAGGGTTTCTGTGGTAGGAGACCCCATACTATGGCCTCCCTCATGTGGGTAGCATGTGTAACATTTTGATCTGGTCCCTCTGCAAACAATTTTACGCAATCATCTTGTACATCAAGCAACTATTTTCCATATTGTGATTGTGACCTTGTTATGTGTGTCCTTGTCAAGTAGTTATTATACAGTATGATTTTCGCCAGACATATCATAGGCCTGCTCTAGGTCCTGGTATCATAAGGAGTACATCCGGAGGGCCCCCCACAAATGAGCCGATGGATCACATATATAGACTCACCTACGGGTACCTGTACACCGGGTACTGACTTAAAGTCACTTTGGAACCCCTTTTAAGGATCCCTTACTTGCACCTAATCCCATCCTAATTGCCAACCCCATGTGATAACATACAAAACAATCTTACAGTCAGGAGTTTCGGGCTAGGAAATCAAGAAGCTGTTGCTACATAGACATGACAAGTTGTTATCACTTGATTTGTCCTTCCATTTGATAAGAAGCTTAGGAAGTACCTTGTTCGTGAGAGGTCCCTCCTTATAATTTAGAGCTGCTTCTGGTTCATGAGGGATATATACTGACAGATCATGTAACTGGACAAGCTCCTGAACAGAAACTAAATTACCAGCTACACCTAACATTTCCTTAAAGGTGACTAACATGGATGGTGGACCACGGGATGTACTCTCACATCAGGAGGTAACTCGAGTTCATATTGTATGTTATTAGTCACACAGATTTTCCTAAATGGACCGCAATAATCAGCTGGCAGCTTATAAACTTTACCAGTTCATAAAGCCCCATAATCCTTTGAGATGCTTCGGTAGACATGGCCATCTGCAAACACTCGAGGTGAGCACGTCTGATTTGGTAAGACTGAGCTCTTGATGTGTGCGAAGTTCTCCTTCACAAACTGCATCCTGTTGCAATTGCTAAAAATCAGCAGCTGCTCGTACTTATACGTTTTGTAGACCAATAGTCCACAGAACCTTATGCTGGAATCCATACATAAAGACAAATGGACTTAGCTTAGAGTACTGAGCTGAAAGACCTGTATTGTCCATCTGATTTGACAGATGGAGTCATTGGTAATTTCGAAGCGTGTTATAGAAGAGACTGCATTGCAGGCCTGTTTATTATTTGACGAGTTATGACGGATTAATTGTCTTTGGTTCAGCCAATGAGACATTCAGGTGGGTGCTTATCTCTTCCCAATTCAAATCTCACAAGGTAGGTTGAGACCAAATTTCACAATCCAGGTTTCGAATGGAAAATACATTTGCTTGCAAAATGTGCTCTCTGAAAAATAGGAAGTTGGATGCTTAGGTGTGTGCTTTCGCCCCACATATGAAAGCTCACTCAAGGCCTGTGACCAGGTAGATAATCACAATATGTCCTTTAAAATTAAAGGTCTTAGATGAAATTCCTGTGAGATGGAATTTCTGGGTTAGCCTTGCAGTTGATGTGGCCAGGTTTCTTCTATACGATACGCGTATGGAGTGGCCTGTTGGACACTGACTTACAATTTGCTAAAGTGGATTATTGTCATGGATGAATGAAAGCAGTGAAATCAATAGTGATATTTAAAATGCTGACATCGTAAAGAGGCATCTGGTGACTTGAATGATTGTGTAGATGTTTTGCTGCTGCAAGTTTTGAAAAAATATTGTGTGCAGGGTGATCATTTGTATTCTAGAGAGATCACATCCTTTCTTTGCTTGTGCTTGTCATGACGTTGTTCAAAGAACTTGAGCCAGCTCTAGCTATTCATGCATAAATGTGGCAAAACCCTGAAGATCAGCACTTGGCTGGTTGGTGTTGGAATTGATTTCTAAGTGGCACTGTGACTTGCAGTAAGTGCTTAGACCTTGTATGCGTTGTTCAGAGAATTAGCAGCACCGCCCCCCCCCCCCCCCAAAAAAAAAAAAAACTTGTTGCCCCCTTTCCCCCTTTCAAAATAGACCCTCTTATATTATGCTTTGAAAAATCCAATTATCAGGGTGCTGTCAAGAAGGAGATATGGCTATTTGCAGCCCACTTCTCAGAGATTCCAGCTCACCCTAAGGTAACACTGTAGTAGATGCTAACAGCTCATGTGGCGGACTATACAACCACGGGATTTCTGCAGAACTGAGCAGCATGCTTGGAACGAATCCTAGATCCCTTGTATCCCTGCTCCCAAATTGTGCTGAAGGTATAGATGATTTCCAATTAGACATTAACTAGGGTGGGTGAGGCTTGAGTCTGGTGGCCCCATCGCAAGGTGACATCTTGCAACCCATAGCCACCATCTAGATACAAATTCTTTGGTTATGTTGGCCTACTGAAAAAATTATATGAAATTTTTCTTATTACCATTTGAAGAATCTCTGTACTTTTTTTGAAAGTTGCAATAAAAGTGAACTTGTTTTAGGTCTATTCAAACAATCGTTTACTCAATTATACAGTAATGATTGCAGTAAGACTCAGCTTTAGGTCATGTTGGGCAAACTAGGGTTCCAGCCAAAGTCACTAGCTTTATGTTATAGGGAAAATGTCAATACGTAAATGAAAATATGGGCATGTCCACATGGAATGATTTTTCTTCTAAACAAACAGAGAATCATGAATAACCAAGGCTGTATTGGTTTCGATAGCTGTAGTAGAACAAGATAGATAAAAATATCTGTAGAAACCCAATAACAGTGTAGAAATCAGGCGTGTTATAATCTGAATGAGTCCAGCTCCCAAATCTTTCTAGTGTCACACTCTGCACATCATTAACCACAACAGTTTCAGAATCTCGAAGGTGCTCCCAGAAGCAAATTTGCAATTTGTCTTACTGCAACATGGAGCGTGAACAAGATTCTTCTTCTGTATAGGCTTGGAAACTGTTCAACGCTCAAGTCTAAGATGCAATTTTGGTTGGGTTGGAGTAAATGCATGCTGTGATTTTCATACATGGAGACTGCATGTGGAACAATTGGGAGCAGAGTGAAAATATTGAAGATCAGACGGACAATCAAGGACAGCTCTTATCCATGGGAAGAGTGTATTTGAGCCTCAAATGTCATTCAACCTGGAAGCTAGAGTTGGCCCAAAAAGCAAAATGCAAAAATCTGCTCCTTGTGATGTGTGTCCTCTAATCAACTAATTGTGATTACCTTTATTCTAACCACATGGTCTAGTTGAGGTATAAAGTTTCTTATACTATGGTTGAGCTAAAATTAAATAATATTTCTATATTCGATAGGATCTAGCACATCCTTAACTTCTATGGCTCTTGACTAGAGCAAGAGAACTGGATTTTATCCCAATCTTTGACCACATGCTTAGCCCTTTATTTACGAGTAAGAATAACTGGGTGACTGCTTGGATTTACCTAGAACAGCTATAAAAAACCTTTCAAGGTTATTTTAGAAGTGATCTCAGGCAAACCCCCCCAGATCCTCAGGAATAGAAAAATTACTCTTTTCTTTCAGCTTTCTATTCATGGAGGGATTCCAGTGAACTTATAGGAGGTCCAGGTTCGGCTTGTCCTCGTTGCCGTTTTGCTGTGAACACTATTTCAGCATTGCCTATGGGATTGCAGTTAGGCGTGGATCATATGGAAGGGGATTACCAGGATTTTTAGTATATTCGCTCTTTTCCCCTTCTTAATGACTTGGGGCTCGTTGGCCTGGCTCTCTCTTTCGGGGCCTCAGGTCTTCTATGAGAGGCATGACTCTTCTTGGGCTGGGCTCTCTCGATACAATGACATTTAGTTAGAGTCATGCTCTTTGGATGATGTTCCCTTTTCACACGTCAGGCCCGTGCATGTTTCTGACAAACCATACAAAGAGAAAACACGTGTGACACAATTAACATAATAAAACATAAAATTTCAATAACAGGGTGAGAGATTTAAGCAACTAGCTGCATGAAAGCTAGATATGAAGGCATAAAGGTCTGTTGGAAACTCTGTTTGATTTTCTTAGCATGGTTACATTGTTTGTAGGGTGACAGAAGGCAAAGAAGGTATGTTGATCCCATTCCATTTTTATCACCAGGATTTTACAATTTGCATTTAGCATTAAGGGACAGATCGTTGACATGGGCTGCTTTCAATCCACACATACAAAGCAAGCTCCAGAGTATGAGAACCCTTTAGCTCTTGCAGCAGAGACCTCTTGTAAGTTGCTTTTCGTTAATCAAAACTGATTATGTTGGATAGTCATACTGATTACGTTAGATAGTCATGCCTATGTCCGAGATGTGAAAAGGGGAATGCCCGATAAAAATTTGCATCTATTTATAACTCGTGTTCCTTAGTGGGACCAAAACTCTCACTTTTGACGTGTGCCAAAAGTTGTGTGTTCATGGGAGCCTTTGGTGCTCTGCAATATTAAAATTAGCTGAAGTCTTGACTTGTAAGCCAGCTTTGGGTATTTGTTTTGGTTATTGTTGTCTGCATTCATGGACATTCTTGAGATCAGCACATGCTGGTTGGGTTAAGGATCAATTTGTAAACACAATGGGATTTTGACTCCAGTTGCTGTGAGTGAAGTTGAGGCCTTGCACGAACTTTTCAAGAAGATAAGCAGCTCTGTGATTGATGATGGCTTCATACACAAGGTATTGACATTTGTTTTTTGGGTTTTCTTGGGAAGAAACTATGCATTTTTGAGAACGAGAATAGCTTTTGATGTCCCCTTGTTGGTAAACGTCAGGAAGAGTTACAGTTGGCTTTGTTCAAAAACAAGAAAAGGGAGAATCTGTTTGCAGATAGGGTAAGCATTCTTCAACCAGCATCTTTCATTGCCAAGAAAAGATTTATCGCCCATAATAGCAGAGCGCACAAGAGGGTTATTTGTAGGAGAAAATTGGTTCAAACCTGGAAGAAAGGAGGTTGACAAAGCTGATACGCTAACTTTGACTGGATATCTCTGGATCAATAGGTATTTGAAGTTTTTGATATCAAAAGAAATGGAGTCATTGAATTTGGAGAATTTGTTCGGGCACTCAGTGTCTTTCATCCAAATGCATCCGAGGAGGAAAAAATTGATTGTGAGCTAACTGAGCATTAGCCTCGATTATTAAGATTCAGTTTTATGTTGGAGTCTCATTATTGATATATTCCTGGCTTTGTGGACAAAAATTACTCCAATCGGTACAGTCGCATTCAAGCTGTATGACTTGAGATGCACTGGTTACATCGAGCGGGAAGAGGTGAGCTTTGAATTTGATAATGTAATCAGGGTTGTATTCTTCTGTCTGCATTACTGAAAAAGAGAACAGCGTGCAGCTTCTTCTGTCTGCATGCCTGAAAATGAGAACAGCCTGCAGCTTGTGCTTGACCCATTCTGAATCGCATTTGTCATCTATTTTTTGCATTCTGTCTAGGCACGAGATGTTACTGAACGTTGGTATGCTATTGGTCGGTATGGTGACAGGTTAAACTGATGTTGATTGCACTGTTCAAAGAGTCGGATATGAAACTATCCAACGAAGTTATTGAGACTATCCTTGAAAAGGTAACCTCAATAATAGGTAGGTGACTTGTGTAAGCATTGCTCTTGTCTTTGGATTTAGAGTTCCTCAATTTGAGTTACCATTCATCTCATATACATCTTCAATTGCCCAGACCTTTGCAGAAGTGGATGTAAATAAGGATGACAGGATCGATAGAGATGAATGGAGAAGATTTGTTTGTCAAAATAAATCTCTTATAAAGATGATGACAATACCTTATCTGAAGTATGAACTCAATTTCCTTTCATTTGTGTGCTTATGTATATTGTCAACTTTTTCTTCAGTTTGTATAGACCTCACAGAATTGTAGGCCCTTGTCATGGTAAATGGATTCCACAGCCCTTGTCATGGTAAATGGATTCCACATTAATGATGCAATCAGACATTTGCTTTAGCAACTTGCATAATGACAAAACCTATGTGAGCCATAGTTTGTACAATTCTCACTACATTGAAAAGGGATTGAGGAATCTTTCAGCTCTAGCATATGTGCATCATGAATTCAATGGAAATCTTCGTGTTTGACAATGCAGGGATATCACCTCCACTTTCCCAAGCTTTGTTGATGATGTGGCTATTTAGATCTTTATGAGGTGGTGCATTGATCTTACCTGATTTTGATGCCTACATTATGCAAGCCTGTCCAAGACAAAAAAAATCCTTGGATTTGGCCATGCCTACTATTGTGAAGCAAAGGTTCACATTGCAACGGGTTAGTTATGCAGGCAGGAGCAGTGGCCCTATGTTGGTTTGACAGTTGAATTGGTGGAGAAATTCATGATATGAGATCCAAGGTTGTATTCTATCTATATATTACTTCCAATGGAAAATAGATTACTACTAGGGTTTTCCTTTTTGGGAAGCGTTGCTTATCTTCATCAAGGTCTACGGTCGTTTGGAAGGAGATCCTGACTGTCGAATCCACATAGCACTTGAAGAAAGTTAGATGCCTAACAATAGGACATAAGCAAATTCCTGACAGGAAAAAAGCACCAAGGACCATCTTCCATAAGGTACGTGTGGAAAACAAGAGTTTTATAGTACTAAAAGCAACTTACAACACTAGTTGGACAACCAAAATGACCCAATTGACAAACATGTTAAACCATCCACCATTGTTGAAGTTTGAACCAACATAAAAAATACTAGGGGCCCCAATTTTTCAACTTTGCATCAAACTTGCATGACATTTACTATAGCCTTTCCACACATATTGTTAATAGAACCAAAATTACACCTCCCTTGGGTTTGGATAACAATGAATCATTCCAACCAAAAACTTGTTATCCTCACCAAAATCCTTCACATCTTTCTTTTTGGAGCTTGTCTAGTCACCTTCCTAAAGCTGCATCCAACTTGAGCAAAACATTCACCAAAGCTTTTTCACACCCATTGTTAATAGAGAACCACCAATGCTAACACACAAATGGAATCCAAGTGATTAGTGGTTGGATACCCACTAAAATGGAGGCCACAAGAAATTGGAGGCACAAGCTTCAACAATGGCGAAGAACTACTCATAGCAAACACTTGGTTCCAGTAATGATTGTTGCAACTTGAGCCATGCAATCGTCTCATAACTCCTCTTACTATGTTCATTGTGAGGCCTCTCGATTAGACTCATGTGCAAGTTTATACACATCGTTAGTTGCAACCTACTTTTGGAAACAAGCCAAACATCAATGCCCAAAATATTGAACAACAATATCGACAAGAACGCCAGCGAGTGTGAACCGAGTATAAGTAGAAGGCCTCAAGCTCTTATTTGTATCTTTCCACCACCCATATTAAACCCTTCAGAGCCTTCAAACACACACAATTGTGATTAAACAACCCTTGAAAAGTGAAATAAATACCACCCAAAAAAAAAAAAACGTCAAAAATCAAATGAACACGAGAGCCAAATTATACTCAAGAAACGATACCAAGGCTCTATTTGAGATTGAAAGAGGATGCAATGTTTTATTAAGCAATAACAAAAAGGATTATAAAAGGAAAATACATTTCTGGCACAATCACCAAATTGCAAAAAGCCTCAAAACATGTAGAGTATACCAAGATATAACATTGATATTGGAAAATAAAATGATAGAGTGGAATAGGACCTAATTTTTATCATTGAAATCACTTCACCAAAGGGATTGATAAATGTATATGTTTTACCAATTTTGAATTGAGACATGCACTTGGAGCCATACCTCAAATCTTATTGCTTAACAATGAATAGTAAATCATTAGCCTTGCCTTCTCATTACTTATATCTTTTCCCACCACAAGTCATGGTTGAAACCATATCTTAACATCTATGGATGAAACATGTGGTAGGCTCCTTCCTTGTGAATCTAATTTTGCAATGATTGTGCTTTTTCTAGCACTGGTCCATTGAATGGTTTTTTATTGCAATTAACATGTAGCGAATGGTCTTCTTTTACAATTGATGCATGTTGCATGATGTGTGATACGCTTGGCATTTGTACACATCATGGCTTGTAAGCTTCATTGTCTGTGTTTTTCTCCTTGCTCTTGGCCTTAAATCGTTGTATCTCATGTACATTTGTGGCATCTATGGGATCACTCGATTCCTTTTTATGCGGATATATTTGCCTCACCCAAAAGTATGTAAGCATATCACCTTGGTTCAAATAGAGTGGTTATTCCACTTCAAAGTTTAAGGTGATAAATGTATTTACACGGGGGGTTTTAATTGAGTTTTGAAAAAACAACTCCCATAAGTTTGTAAATAAATGGGTCATTTTATCCATGCAATATTTATAGATTATGGAATTTTTCAAATACCCCTTGAATACACATTGTATCTAGGGTTTCCAATATTGCACTCCCTTATACCTTTGCATGATATGTATGCCTTCCCTTTATGTTTGATTTTTTTCATACATGTTGAACTTATCATGGATGTTGATTACATTGTTAATGTCTATGTTGACTTTGTTGACTTGGCATTGGCAAGTTTGTGGGAATTTTTTATGTTGACCTTCATGGATGTCAGGTTGCATTGTCAATGTCTATGTTGACTCTATTGACTTGGCATGCATTGATGAGGTCACTATTTATGATGCACTTCAGTGATCTTTGGCTTGATGTAAGTAGTATGTGCATCTCCAAGAACGTAGGCTTTCCAAGCATTTGATGATATCACAGATTTGATCATTGGAAGGGGAAGCTCCTCAGCTTCAACCTCCACATTGCAAAAAAAATTATGGAGGTGAAAGTTCTAACGTAGTTTATACAATGAAGCATTAAGAAATGGAGGGTAGAACATCCCTCCAGGATCTAGAGGTGGCTATGAGGTGCCGAATATCCTAGAACTCTCTATTATACATAATGACACTGCCTTGTAGCACACATGGTGCATACCTTTTTTGGAGTAGCAAGATTTTTGGATTGTTTATTATTGTGCGAGCCGAGAATGTCGAGTCCATCCTACATACATCCCTTTTAGACGTGGGTGGAAATGGGATGTTTTTGGAAGTTGCAAGTGATTGACTCAAATGTACGATACAATGCTCTTCTTCTAGCTCAAGTTTGTCTTTGATCCGTTTTGCTAAGATATTTATGTATATGAGCTTGGTTATCAAACAATGACAATTTTCTTTTCAAGTTAAACATGAAATTTTATGACTTCAACATTTAAGTCGGCAAATATGTCGGGATTTTCATGTATTTGTTCGACATCGACTTTTGTTTTAATCACCAATGACCAGAGTGAGTATTTCAATTTCATCTTTGGAATGGACATTACCTCTTAAATGAATATTTTGGTTTCTATTCTCTGCAAAAATTGAATTTTGGATGCTTGTATTGATATATGTAAACGTGTGCTCGCTCGATTTTCACCGCTCACTTCTTTTTCCTCACTCGATTTTCACCACTCGCTTTATCAAATTTCCTCAGATCATACCCCGAAAGGGAGACTAGAGTTACCATGCTATGAAGGATCAAATCATGGCAACAATGGATTGGGCCCAGGAGGAGTACTATCATGTCCTTCTCTTGGGTTTCAAGAATGCTTATGATAGGGTGGAGGGCCTGGGAGATGTCCTAGCCTATCATGGTCCTTCTAAGATGAAATAACACGAGGAATATTGGGGTCGCTTGGCAGATGATTATCTTGGTCTATAAGACTTGGCATCGTAGACCCAAGAATGGAGCATATGATTAATTTCTTACCATTACTTTGAAACAAGCGATCTTGTACAAGTTCAAAAATTGGGTCCCTTAGGCTAACAGCTAATTGGTGCCCTCTAGAATGTACAAACTTTGATAGTCACCCAATGCACATGGCACTATAGTTGGATCAATTGAATCCCCAAGGTACCACCACATGTTATGATATATGCAATGATAACTTGCAGGTAACAATGTATGGTGCTATTATGAGAATCTAAGAATAACCAAAAGTCAAACATGTTTTGCAAACTTCAAAGTCAAAGGGATGCTAAACTCTAGAATTATATGGTCGAGCATTGTAATGTAATTGTTATTGGAAGTAAAATTAGAAGATAAAGTTGCAATGTGAATGCAACAAGTAGCAAAGAAATGGGATCTCCAAATCGTGATGGAGCCAAATGACACATTTGATATTTTGCAACAATAGTAACTAGTATACATATATACAATTGGAGATTAGGATTAGCGTTGTGCTTCCATGTGTCCTATATTTGCATAATTCATACGTTCAAATAATGGAATCTCGCAACCTTGATGGAGCCAACACTGTTTTGCACACATAGAGGGGAAACACTAACCAGTACAGTGCCCATGCTTTCCACCATGACTATTCTGGTGTGTATCCTCCATGTTTCAAGGACCTCCTAAAATTGTATTACCAAAGTAGTCATCATCACAAGTTTGAACAAAACGATTTCCTAAAATACGAATTTTGTCCACGGTGTGAATAGGGAGCAAAGAGCATTGTAGAAATCTCGATATATTCACTTGGTCCTCTAGTGTCTACTATAGATTTGTAGTCCAAATAATGGCTTCACTCATTTGCATCAGGATCAGGTCATAATGAGCAAGGGACATAGACAAAAGCATGCATGATGGAGGTCCGAGATACCTTGATTTGGATCGGTCGTCAAGGGCTACGTATCACTCTTTGTTTGCAAAATGAATGGAGGAGTTGGAATTTATCATCACCGACCAATTTGGACACGTAAAAAGCAAAAGAGGAGGGCTTGGACACGTGGTGGCAAGAATGTATGATCCCATAGGCAACCATGTAAAAGAGGGCCTAGGTGAGGGGACCCTTAAGGCAGCGTGCTACGTACCTATGATCATACCTTTCTCGACCTTTTGGCTAAGATCAAGTGTAGTATCTATTCTTGTTAGTTTAATATCTGATACGTGACCCATCGGGTCACATGATATTAACCTAATTTCTTTCAGGAGGCAGCCCCATCCAGCTAGCCTGCCCGAGACTGCATGCATCACCTCTATCTTACACTACCTCTGAGGCCTGGCGCACCCCTTTCACCTCCTAGTCTTCTTTTAAGTTATGGTTTAATTTAGCTTAGCATAAACTTTACCTAACAACCTTATTTAAAATACTAATAATTACACATGGAATTCTCAAAAGAAGAATCTAACTCTCCACTACATTGCTCCCTCTAAGAAGGAAATGCTAGCAAAATATTTAGTTTTGATTATTCAAATGCGTATGTGCATGCTCAAATGCGAGAGAGAGAGAGAGGGAGAGAGAGAGAGAGAGAGAGAGAGAGAGAGAGAGAGAGAGAGAGAGAGAGCTATAACCACATAAAGTGTGGGTAAACAAGTAACCCCAATCATATAAAACACAAGAATAGAATTTTGTGAGCATGTTGCAATACTAGGTACATATAATGTGCAAGAAGTTATGCTGCATTTGTGACAAGAAATTCAATATACTAGGTACATACAATGTGCAAGAAGTTATGATGCTTTTGTGATAAGAAATTTACTGCCTTGCAGCCAAATGATGTGCAACATTTTTTGTGTTGTCTTGTAATGTACCAAGCAGTTCCTCACAAGTATCTCATAAGTTGAATTCTCCATGATATTTAGTTCCATACATATTTCATGAGCTTTGTTTGAGATCAAAGGATTGATAATATGAGATGGTTTTTGAGCCACATTGAGACACCATACATGGTCACACCAGCACATCATCACATCTACAACTATAAGGCAAAGCACATCATCATGTCTACAACCGTAAGACAAAGCAATATGATAGTAGTATGAGAGGGGTACTCAAATGGATGGGAAGGGTATGAAACAAAGTGGGGATTGATGGAGTGGGAGCGAAAAATTGAGAATAGAAAACATCAAGGGGAGATGAGAAGGATCCTCACAACTTTATTGAGAACGTGATGGCAATATAGGGATAGAGCATTTCACGTCAAAGGAATGCCTCTCCTCTTATAGTCGAATTTCCCCTCAATCAATTGGCTGCCCACATGCATAGTGTGAGTCATGGTATCGTCTTGTGTCTAAATAGGCCATAAACCCAATCCCTTTGCCTTGATTTTTCACATTCCAGATAGTGTGAGTTGGGGTATCTTCCTTTGTAAGAAAATAGGCCATGCACCAATTGTGTGCAACAAACCTTTGTCTCAATTTTCCAGATAAATCAAACTCTAATCTCCAAAGCTATGATACCCTTTAGACCCCTTTTTTAAATACCCATGAGGACAAGTGGATGGTTTGCATAAAGATGCTTACCACCGCATCCTCCTTTCTTGAATACAAAACACACCTCCTATTGACCTTGTACCTCCACTCACTTAATGCTTGAATGGACCATCTATATTACTATAACAATGCACTATTTCCATCATGAACACATGGGGGCACCTATATGGAAGGGTGGCACATGGGCATACCTCACCACATCAACCATGGGCCATAGACATCCTTACCACAACTTCATTACTTTAATAGTGTGTCTATTATGGGTTCATTTTTATTGCTTATAATTTTTCTTCCAAAGTATGGAATGAGTAGGATTCCAATACTTTGGGCCAAATGTGGGCATGGAGCCATAGGTATAATCAAGCTCTTGGAGATACTGCCATGCATCTCTATCATCACATCTAGTGAAAAGGTCACCACTTCCACACCTACTTTCCTATCCATTGAAAGCTACCAAAGGCTTAATAACTCATCCCCTACCAACATCGTATGCCTTTGTGTCAAGCCCCCTTTGGATAGCTAGGTCCTCCACTCAACCCTTGCAAGGGTGCCATCTTTTTTGTTAAGCCACACAAACACTATCCAAGTAGATGCTAAACTAGAATCTACACCTTCGAGCGTACACTACCCAACACTTCCAAATCCAAGAAATCTTTCCATCTTGCTTCACCATCTCCTCATATGACCATAGAAGATTTAAAAGGCCCAACCTCCAAATTACAAACTAATGCTAGAATATATAAAGCCTAAACATCTCTTTTGATCCCTTCAATTTCTTGCAACCTCCATGCGATCTCCTCTAGTGGTGTCCCATTCATTGTCTTTCTCCTCTTGAGAAACACACTAAAAAATGGGCCACCCAATCAAGGTATGCATTGCATTGGGTTTCCTAATGACCACTACTACTGACCACTACTACTATGCTCCTTACAAATTATTATTCATATGCAGGTTATTCTTTTCCATTATGATAGCATTGTTGTTCTCTTAGTGAGTGCTTACCTCCTTGTGTGCAAGCTTTTGGAGTCAAAAAGATTCTATGACACCATCCAATGCTATCGAGATGTGTTAGATAGTTATTGCTTCAAACTCTTTGCAAAGTTTTATAGCTTGTTTATGTTACAAAGACAAGCTTTCACTGTAGACTCTCAAATTTTTGCTTACCTATTGGTATATCAACCATGAATCACTTGGGACTTCCAACTTTTATGCATGATGCTCTCAAGCTCTTTGAAGGCTAAAACAAATTGTTGAATGCTCAGCCTAGTTGTAGATGTGGCTAATACAGAGCCATTGTACCAAATACATTATTGTCTAGAGCTATTAGAGTTACCCTAGCCTCAGCTAATGTTGTCAAGGGCTTATAACCTCTTTCAAAACATTAGGTGCATGCCCACATTACACTAATGCAAGTATGAGTACATCCCAAGTTTCATGGTAATCCAAAATGGGAAGAATGAGAGGGTGGGGTGAGGTTAAGACTTTCAGTAATCATGCATCACCAAATAAACTCACAATCCTTTGCTCTAGTGATGTATCTTTCAACCAGGTATGATTACAACATGTAGCTTATATAATGATTCAAAAGGTTGGTTTGGTACAATGGGATTTTGGGGACAAAACATCATCAACAAAGTACCACTAGGTACCATGGGCACCAATTGGTCCCAAAGAAGTATGCTAAAAATGAGAGATATAACTCAGATAGTACAAACTTCTTTGATGGGATCAAACAATAAATCTGTGTAGGAATGACCACTCATTTTAGTGACTCGAGAATGGAAGGAGACGTAGCAAACATTTCTATCAATTCATAATCAAATGAGAAGTCATCGCATTATGAGTACCTCATTTACAATATTGCTAAGTAGCTCATCCCCAACCATCGTCCACTTTGAGATACACTCAATAATTTCTCATTGTAGATTGATTTGGGTTCAAGGAAAACTCCCTCCATGTCTAGACTCCCACTGGAACAAGGCTTTAGAGAAGATCCATGAAATCACCACTTCCAAAAATAGTGATTTCTTGAACTGAGAACAACATGGAAGAGTCCTTCTTGGATGTACGATCTTGTTTTATAGCCTCTCTTAAGTCTTTGTTTTCTAAATACAACTTAACAAAAATGTAGAGCATAGGAAGCCTTGCAATTTTCTTTTTAGATCCCCCATAGTTTTCTTTTTACATCCCTCCTCACATAGAGGAAGATATAGCGTTTCTCAATTTCACCATTTCTTTCAATACATATCCAATAATATCCCCAAATCAGCTCCAAACGCAAGATCTAACCCCATGAGGTCGAAGGTCTAAGCATTTGACATTCCTACCAAAAGATACGAATATTTGAAGTTCGAAGACACTCTCATTAAGTTCTATTAAAGAAGTGTTTCCAAAATCATTATTGCAATAATATTTACACAATTTTGGAAACATCTCACAAAGTAAAAGATTGTGAAAATGTGAACATTTGCCCTATTTGGTAGCACGTCAAATTCCATATCGGTTAAAAAGTTATGGCCTTAGAAATTTCCTTTGGCATAAAATTATGCAAACCCTTGAACCCTTTGAAATAGTCCATGGTCTAGTGGTCTAAGAGCATGTGTCCATATAGAGACTCTTCTAACAGGATGCCACATGTCAAATTATGGTTACACCACATTAGTGGAGTAGCGATGCCATGTGTCCATATTATGGGCCGTTATGGGCTTTAACATGTATCTCACTCTTGTCTATGCATGTGTTAGATGTTGGAGGGTGGAGATTTGAAGGAAGAGGGAAAGGAGAATGGAAGTGGGTTATGAGGGAGATGCCATGATGGTGGCTATTGGCAGTCTACTCACTCAATGCTTGATTGGGACAGCGTATGTGGAAGTGTGGCACATGGGCATACCTCGCCACCTCGTCCTACTTTACAATATTAAATTACTACGACCATGGACTATTTCCACAATGCACATGTGGGGCCACCTAGGGTCGCACATGGGAATACCTTGCCACCTCAACCATGGGCCATAGGCATCCTTATTTTATGTTACTAATTCGACAACATTTGCACATTACACAAATAACATCTTTATTATTGGTTCATTTTAATTTCTCATAGTATACAACCACCACCACAAATAGAAGTGGACAATAAAAACCTTAAAGCATCAATAGTCAAGTAACCCTATAAAAAATGTAATAGTAGCAAACTAAGCCTAGTAACTTTGAAATCATTAATGATGCAAAATGGCTACAAACACATTCATGAAACCTACATCACAATGTTGTATTGACCCTAACCAAATATGGACTATCTATTATGTTCTCAAGGGATTTCACATATCAAAAGTGCACTATCTACAATGTTCTCAATGGCTTTCACATATTTAGACCAATAAGCCCAATGAGGCAAGAAATGAGAGAGCCTAGACTTAGGGTCAAACTTCTTGAGGCCAAAGATTCGATCAAACCTCACTATGACACTGATGAGCCATATGAGGACATTTACATAGTACCCTAACATGATAACATAATGATCCATGCTGTTACAATACTTATTAGCATGGGTCTGTAGATTCTTTATGTTCACTCCTTCCATGGTCCATTCAAAACTATCCACATTAGCAATTAAGAGCCAATTGATGGGATCATTTCTTTCTAGTGTGAGTGTGTGGGACCAGGCTACCATACAATAAGGGTGAGAGGACCAAGTAACAAATGTTATAAAACTATTTATTTAGCAAGAATTGTCAATGAATCTACAATGAATGGGCCTTGTTTGTTAGGCCACTATAGGCAATGAAATTTTAAAAAATAATTATCCCATAGATCACATATTGATATGGATCCTAATCTATGTATGGATGTGTGATAACATCAATGCTTGAAGACAAACAATAGGATATGGGAACAAACCATTTCCATTATGATAGGATTTTGATGCCTTTCAAAAGGTTTTCTTTGTTCACACAAGTTGGAAAATTTTGTCATAATTTGCTTGAATAATCCTTAACATGGCCAACATGGCTCTAGTACCATGTTAGAGAATCTACAATGAATGGGCCTTGATTTCCAAACTAAGTCCAAACCACTAAACCATCTAACTATAAAGAAATAACTAGCCCACAAGATCACTTATTAGTATGGATCCTACTTTTTTAATGTGCACTGGAATGTATGATCAAAGCAATGCTCGGATCTAAGATAGGACTAGAAAATGAATACAAAAGGTGACTCACAACCTATGCCACACGAATAGCATGATGTTGCTCAATGGGTAATAGATATGAGGCCACAGGGGTTAGCCAATACTCTTTCTCTCTCCTTCTATTTGCATGCCTCCAAGTAAGCTCTTTAGTGGCTTAGGGTAGAGCCCTAGAACCTATCTTTTTAACTACCCTTTTGCCCTAGGTATTATGCTCCAATGTTGATCTCTTCACTAATGGTTAGGACCTATGGTCGACTCTTTGACTGCTACTAGTGCCGTTGTTGCACCCTATGCTCCAATGTTGAGCTCTTTGCTTATGTTTAGGACTGATGTTTAGGATTGATGGGGTTAGGACCTATGGTCGACACTTTGACTACTACTAGTGCCTTTGTTGCACCCTATAGTTGTTAAACCAAACACTTGGAGTGCACCTTGCAATGGTTGGAATAAACTTACTAAACTATTTGCTTGAATTAAATTTCTTATGCTTGAATTGCACCCTCTAGTGTTGCTCTAAATTGTTATAATTGCCGTCCTTTTTTACCATTGCTTGTGCTTGAAGTGCACCCTATAGTGGTTGCTCTAAATTGTTATAATTTTCGTCCTTTTTAACCTCGTATTGGTGCTTGGAATACAATTGACTAAGGCAATAATCAAATGCTTTCTACCCAATGGTGGCTATATATAGGCATTTAAACTCTCTAAATGTTGGCTGACTTATTGTTGTTTGGCCAACCCAAATCCGGGCTAGCTAATTCAATTTGTGTAATAGTGATGGTCGTGAGCAAATTTTGCTAGCCTACCTGTATTGGCATCCCTATAATGCCTATTCGTTTGGCTTTTCTCTAGCTTCCTATTATTTGGGAACACAGTATTCAGTAATATTGGAGTTTCTTGCTTAGTTGGACTATTTTTCAAAATGGTCACCTCCACTCAATATTAACCAAGTAAACTCCAAAATTGGGTGAACTTGCAACACTAGATAGGTCAGCTCCATGAAAATATCAACTAGTGATACTAAGAAACATAAATTTGTAAGTTGATAAACTCCACGGAATAATGATCTAACAAAGTCCAAAATTGAGTTCAATTGCACTGGTGTGCAGCTCACCTCCATACCTTTCCTTTATTGTTTGCTAGTGAAAATATGAAAGTAGAGACACCGTTTGATTGGGTTGTGATGCCTTTCTACGAAGAGCTTGCTACCAAACTTTGTGTGTGTTGGAAGCTCCCTCCACTCCATTGGCCCTCTCTTTCATTTTTTCTTTTCATGTTGTCCTTGTTTCCACTTTACGTATGTGTATCTATCACATCATTCTATCTTCATCCCTTTGGTCCCTTGGTCCTTCTCTTTTCATTCCTTTGCCCCTTTCCACCCTTGGCTTTGCTACTATTTATATCTTTGGAATGTGTAAGTAAAACATTGATTCCAAAAAACACTAAACCCTAGAAACTCTCGTTTTTGTATCACATTAAGAAAAAAGACACTTCTAGCAACATATTTTAGAAAACCCCAAATTTTTTGATATAGATAAAAAATTATAGAATTTGAGCAAGAGGTGTGGGTGGGAAATAGAGGGGAGGGGAGATGAAGAGGGAGGGGGAGGGGAGATGAAAAGGGAGGGGGAGGGAAAAGAGATGGGGTGGGGATGAAGAGGGAATGGGGGGGGAGAGGAGAATGGAGAGGAAGGGAGGGGGGGGATGGAGAGAGGGTGGGGGAGGGAAAAAAGAGGAGGAAGGAGGAACTTAGAGGTGCCCTCACCCATTGTGTGCATATAGGGGATGGATGGAGGGGGAGAGGGAATGGGGAGGAGGGGAGGGAATGGAGAGGAGGTGGAGGAGGAAAAAGAGAGGGGGTGCAATAGGTGGGATTTAATCAAATGTCTAGAACCTTTAGCTTGAGGAGCATCCCTCCACCAATAAGTGGTGACCCCAAGCCAAAATTCCCCACACCATCCAAGCACCCCTAACTACCATTGTCTCTACCACCTAGATGCCAACATGCACCTCCAACTCCTCCATGCCACCACCTCACCAACCAACATTGTTTTCAGTGCCCTCACCCCTACAACTTTGGTGACTCTATCGATCTCCTCCCCCTCTAGCACCTTCATTGATTCTATCACACAAGGGAGGGCCTCATTTTAATTAATCATAAACCCTTGTTTTTTTGTATCAAATTGACAAAAAATATCAAATCCAAAAAACTCTCTTGAAAACTCCAACTATGAGAGCATTTTACTCCTATGGTTGCAACTAAGAGATGGTCTTTATATTATATGGATGTGAATTCCTTCTTGCAAGGTGATTTGCAAGAAGAGGCATACATGGTATAGCCAGTAGGATATGAGAATGATGGTCATTTAATTATGTATGCAAGTAGCACAAACCCTTGCATGGCTTGAAGCTGGCACCTAGAGCATGCTCTGATAAGATAGGGAAGTATCCTGTTATGATTGCCTTTCAAATTAGGAAAATAGACTTCTCACATTATGTGAGGAAGACAAAAAAATATCATGCTATTAGTAGTCATATACATTGATGACTTGATCATGATAGAGACATTGAGGAGAGAGTGATCGCACCATTCTTCTCTTTGGGATGTCAAGAATTGCACTAGTGCCACTCTCCCCATGAGGTTAGGGGAATGGGACTAATACAAATTCTCCATAATTTAGTGCCACTCTCCAAAGGGACAATGGAACCACTACCAACTTCTCCATTATCCCCTTTACCACATTCTCTACAACCTCATAGGGAGAGCAGAACTCCGACATCACAAAGGGGTAATACAAGAACTAGAGCATATGTTATTTGAGGATGCAATAGGCCAAAAACAGTGGGATGAAACCATGGATGAAGAGATGGCTGCCCTTGATGCAAATCATACTTATTTAGGATTGGGTGTCTTTGCCTCACGATAAGAAGGCAATTGGTTTTGCAAATGGTTTTTGTAAGGTGAAACACAATGCAATGCCTCTATGAGTAGGTATAAGGAAAGATTGGTTACCAAAGGTTATGCACAAATGTATGTCTTTTATTATGAAGAAACATACAATGTAGTTGCTAGAATGGAAAATTTGAGAGCAATCATCACAATGGTTGTAGCTAAGGAATGGTTGTTACATCAAATGTATGTGAATAATGCCTTCTTGCATGGTGGTTTGCAAGAAAAAGTATATATGGTACAGTCACCAGGCCATGAGGATGATGCACACCGTAATTTGTATTGCATGTTGCACAAAGCTTTATACTCAATTATCTATTAAGGTTCATTGCTTCGTGCATCACTTCCTGTCACTGTGGGAGGAGGATTAGTTCGGTGTGTTTCTTAGGTGTCTCACAATTCTGAGGAGAAAAAGGTTTAGCAAGGCATGGAGGAGGGAGTCCACCCTCAAGCGGTACAAAATAGTTAAGGGGTGCAAGAGACTCTCTCCCAAGCATCCCCATAGCCTTGTTGCCTTGCAAGGTGGGGATCGGCCACTTGGGCCAATGCCACACGTACTTTTGTCAGGCTTTGATGAGGGGAGGGGCGCCGGTGGTCATTAGTGTATAGCCTACAATCAAAGGCTTGGGGTTAAGACCCAAAATACCAAGCAAAAGAATATAGAATAGAGTCAACGGGAAATCTCCAAAGTGAAAGTAGTAGCAAAAGCAAAGGTCAAAGAGGAAAGATACATTAGGGCTAAAAGTGGGAAAAAGAAGGTTCTTGTGCCTCGAGGCTATGGCTCCCCTACACTTTTTATCATTCCTCTCATTACCCCCATGGCCATCGTTACTCTGTCGTTCCATACTCCATCACCAAGGGACTCTTGGAAGACAAAATTAGTTTTGAAACTGACCTTGGGAATCATGAACTTTCCTTGAGGCTCTCCTCTTTCAATAGGAGAGATGTCATCACCAAGTTCATTCTGAAACCGATATTGGATTTCATTCTCCATCTCTAAGTCCTGGAATAGCAAGTAATCTTTCAATTGCTAGTTTGTAAGCCAGCCCATTGGGGCTGCCCTATGACTATCCTAAACCACGTAGTTGGGATGGCTTTCCTAAAAATTCTAAACATAGCCCTTGGATTGGCCAACTGCTAATAGTTCTCCAGACCAAGGCAACATGTCAACTATTTCTCCCTCAGCAAAAGTTTGTGTAATATCATTAAGGTAAGTATTTGGAGTAATATTCTCATGATCCCAGACAATTCTCTATGCTTGAATATCAATAATATGACATTGTAACAAATCACCCCATGTCTCAAAATCTCCATGCCAATATTTTAATTGTGCTTCTAGGAAAATTGCATAGGTAAATATATCTGACCATGAATTGTTGTAAGAGTTATAACAGTATACCAAGCATCCCCTAGATGCCTACATAATGTACCAGAAGATGCCTAATTCATCCATCAATGAAGCCAAAATAGATATGCTGGTATGGAGGTTAACATGCCTCCCTTCCTAACATCAATCCAATACCTTGGATCAAACTATGTATTATACCTGAATATATTGGGCAATATCAATAGAAGTGCTCCAAGCAGAGACAATCCTGATCACACGTGCAAATCTAGATGTGAATATCCGAGGCGAATGCATAGGCAGCAATGCAATTTTGTCAGCTCGATCCAGTTTTGTCCAGATTTCGTTAGTGATTTTTGTCCATCTCCCTTTTCATTCATGAGATCTACCCAACATTTGAACTTTTCTTATATTTTTACTGGTTTTGTAAGGTTTCCTGGCCTATATCTTCTTGATGGTAGGTGGAGAGCCCATGCATGGCCACATTACGATCTATTTTTTCCAAAAAGAAATATTATTTTTCAATTTTTATATATTTGTTTGTTGACCATGTTGGACTAGCACATGCCTTTGACCAAACCACTCCATCAGAATGTTCATTCACTTGGATCGAGTTGATGCTAAACTTTGAGTTTTTAAACTGACAAGCTATTGCTCGAGTCAACCGATTGACCATGTTGCTTTATTGACCAGTAATAAGATTTCACTAAATTATTTGACTTTGATCTTGAGTTGCTTTGAGTTGTCTTTGACTTTGATTACATGTGCAAACCCCCTACTGGTCAGAAATGGCAATTGTCCTGCACACCTCGATGAAACAAAGGCCATAAGATGAACTAAAGCACTAGCACAAAGTGCTGAGACCTAGTGTTGACACGATGGTGCCAAAATATTGCCACTATTTGTCTCTCACTTTAGAGGTTCTAGTCTCCTGAATTATGCTTAATTTTTTGGTCTTGCATAATTGATCAACAGTGTAGCATAGGGCCTCCAGCCATATTCTGGCTAGAGATATAGGCTTAAAATGTGAAAAGTGGTCCTTGAATGAGCTTAGGAAAAGAAGAAGTGTTATTAAATGGAATGGATGGGAGCTCTCACCTCCATTGTGGTCTAAGCTTCAAAAAGTGTTTGCAAGGTTTAGAAGAAGGGTAGGTTTGAGAAACCTACGCTAGGACTATAAGGTCCAAACAGATTTGTAGGGTTTCTATAAGGTTGAGAAAAGGGAGAGCTAGTCTCCTTCATGGATTATGGGAGATAAGGAATGAGATATCTACGCTAGGAGTTTGAGGTCAAGAAAGAATTGTAGGGTTCGCTGGGGGGCTTAGGGTTTAGAAAGGGTTGCAAGCTTGGGAGAGAAGGTGTAAGGGCAATGCTAAACATTTAAGGTTTACAAAGAGTTATGTGGTTTGAGTAGGATTTGAAAAGTGTGGCAAGGAAACAAAGCCATCTCATCGTTCCCGTCACTCGCTTAGCTTAATCATCACTCTAGCTGTCGTTCACTACACCCTAGCATGGGGGGTTTCCATGTTGAGCCCTATGTAACACCACTCCTCCCCCCTTTCCCATTCCCTTTCCCACACTTCTCCTCCTTGTTTTTTCTTGGACCTGCATGTTACATGAGGCATTTTTCACTCTTTTGCCTATCCAATCAGCTCTTGGCTATGACAATGGAGGGCTCTACCACTCCTATCATTTCAGCTTAATAACTCCATCTTCAAAAGACTTCAGGACATTATGGGCAATTTAAGCTCATACAAAAATTAAAATCAATGAGCATATAATTGTTCAAGCATAATACGCAAGTAAATGCAAGGTCTGGTCCTGTTTTGCAAATGATCTAACCATGGACAATTAAACTGCTGCCATGGTAAAAGAACATGTATTCTTTAAGCCAGGACTGTGAGAATTTGGCTAATAAATTGTTGCATTGTAACCTAGTGTTGTATGATACTAGCATTAGAAACCATTAAGGACGTATGCACTGTGCAAATTTATTTCGACTCATCCAAAGAAGCAGACCTGGTCTCCTGTTCACAAGGAGCTACTCAAATCTGCTACAGATAAAGGGCGCCTTGAAATAAAGTTTAAAATCTGTATATATATCGAACTGGGTATGCAAGTTTTTTTGACTGCATCCAAAGATGCAGATCGGGTCTCCTGTTCAGGAGCAGCTATTCAAATGTGCTACAATAACCACTCCCGAAAGCAATAAAGGCAACATGAAATAAAGTTTGAAGTCTTGTATATATATATCGAATTGGTGTAACTTCATGATGGAGTCCAAAATGGCTCAAAAGAATTGCAGCTTAATGTTGGAAAAGTTTCCAAAATGGCTCAAAAGGACATTCCTTCAAAAAAGTTTGTGTATATAGGTATGATAGCAACTTCATGATGGAGAAATCTCCAAAATGGCTCAAAAGAACATTGCTTCAATCATATGAAGCGTGAGACTATATGTAAGAATGTCAATGATACTAAGCTCTCAGAATGCAAGAGCTGTAACATCCAATATGTGATAGGTTACGAAGGAGAAGACAATGCATTCAGTAGATTATGGAGCAGCAAAGGCTGGCCGATCGAATAAACAATGAAGTCAGTGTTCCTCAGCTCCTCCACATTCACCACATGTCTGCCATCAAAGTGGCTCAAAAAAACATTGCTTCAATCATATGAAGAGTGAGACTATATGTAAAAATGTCAATGATACTGAGAAGCTCTCAGAATGCACGAGCTGTAATATCCAATATGCGATAGATTAGGAAGGAGAAGCCAAAGCATTTGCGTAGATTATGGAGCAGCAGCAGGCAAATCTCTGATCCAAGGATCCAAAGGCTTGCCGATCGAATAAACAATGAAGCCAATCTTCCTCAGCTCCTCCACATTCACCACGTTTCTGCCATCAAAAATGAAGGCTGGCTTCTGCATGTTCGCGTAGATCTTCTTGTAGTCCAACTTCTTGAACTCATCCCACTCTGTGACAATGCAGACAGCATGCGCATCTTTGGTTGCTTCATATACATCCTTCACCGTGTTGACCTGCTTGAAGCTATCGTTTTCGCTCGTGGGTTGCAGATGAGAGGGGTGATCCCAGTCGAATTTGCTCAAGGAGAGGTCTCGCTTGATCTGATCGTCTGTTACTTGTGGATCGTAGATGCTAATCAGAGCTTTGTCGACCAGCAATGCATGGCAGACATCTATGGCAGGAGTCTCTCTGGTGTCTCCTGTGTCTTTCTTGAAGGCAAAGCCCAAAATGGCGATCTTCTTGCCCGAGACTGTGTTGAACATGGAAGACACAACCCGAGTCACGAACCGTGACTTCTGGTAGTCATTGATGGAAATCACCTGCTTCCAGTAGTTCGCAACTTCGGTGAGTCCATTGCACTCGCAAATGTAGACCAAGTTGAGAACGTCCTTTTGGAAGCAAGATCCGCCAAAACCGACGCTGGCATTCAGAAATTTGGGACCAATTCGAGTGTCTTTCCCTACCGAATAGGCCACTTGTGAGACATCAGCTCCAGTGGCTTCACAAAGGGCAGACAGAGCATTCACCGACGAAATTCGCTGAGCGAGAAACGCATTTGCTGCAAGTTTAGAGATCTCTGCAGACCACAAATTGGTGGTGATGATTCGGTCCTCGGGGACCCAGTTAGCATATACATCCTTGAGAGCTTTCACAGCTTTCTGGCCCTCGGGAGTCTCTCGTCCTCCGATCAGCACGCGATCTGGATACCTCAGATCCTCAATGGCAGTTCCTTCTGCGAGGAACTCAGGATTTGAGAGGATTTGGAAGCTAATGCCGTTGCTGTTGTGGGAGAGGATTTTCTCAATTGCTTCCGCCGTCTTCACAGGAACAGTGGACTTCTCGACCACAATCTTGTCGGACTTGGAGACGTCGGCAATCATGCGAGCCGCGCTCTCCCAGTAGGTGAGATCAGCGGCCTTTCCTGCGCCCAGGCCCCTGGTCTTGGTGGGAGTGTTGACAGAAACAAACACGATATCGGCCTGCTCAACGTGCTTTTCGACATCGGAGCTGAAGAAGAGGTTTTTCCCTCTACAAGCGGTGACGACGTCGTGGAGGCCAGGCTCGAAGATGGGGAGGAGGTCACTATTCCAGGCGGTGATGCGGGGGACGGAGATATCGACGACGAAGACTTGGATATGGGGGCATTTGAGGGCGATCATGGCCATGGTCGGGCCACCGACGTAGCCAGCGCCGAGGCAACAAATTTTCACCATGGTGAGGAGGGAGGAAAGAAGAAAGGAAGAAGAAGAGGGAGCTCGAAAGGAGAAGGATGATGAGAGGCTATGGCTATGGCGGAGCAGAGCAGGGCAGAGCAGAGCAGGAGGAGCATTTGAAGCAGGGGACTGGGGAGCACGCAGGGACGACGTGAAGGGAATCACGTCGCACGCAATGGGACGAGCAGTAGCTTGGAATGACCGCTGGGTCGCCCGTAACGCACGGAACATTTTCCTGGAAAGGACGTCGGGAGGACGATTCTATTCTGTCTCTGACTGGACAACGAACAACGGCAGTAGGAGTCCAACTAACTTCCCTTGTACGCGGCAAGAAAGGCGTGTGTTCCCTTGTGGAATGCGTCACCCCTCCGTCCATTCCTTGTGGTACTTTTGCTTACGTCTTGAATTTTGATCGTTTCCACTCTTTTTGTTTGTGCGTATCCTGTCCTTATTACGTACGCGTTTTGCCCACATTGCCACCTTCATGAGGCGGCCTAGAGAAAAACCAGGTTAACTCAGTTTTCTTTGATTTGAAGTCAAAGTTTTCAAGAGAAGGTTTTTGGCCTCCCACCACGAGGAGCCCTACGTGAAGGCAACGCTCAGTAGAAGCGAAAATACGTTTTCATTTTGTTTTTTTTACGGCCTTTCCAAATTCTATGTTTAGAGCACCACCCCACGATTTTACTCAATACGTTTTCATTTTGTTTTTTTTACGGCCTTTCCAAATTCTATGTTTAGAGCACCACCCCACGATTTTACTCTTCGCCTTCCGGCCCCTTCAAACTTCACCAAAACATTTTCCTCCCCTAGGGAAGGCCTTAGTGATGATTTGGTCTTCAAAGGGAAAATCCTTTTTTTTCAATTTTTCGGGTGGTTCGAAATTCCCATCAGTTGCTCCAAACCTTGGCACAGAGAATTGAAGATTTGGGGTCCCTTTATGACTTTTGGGCCATTCGCATTTACTCCTCTCTCCACACTCCTAATCTCCTTCTTACTTTTCACTATCATCGTCCCTTCCTGAATTTGGGGCCTCCAATTTAATGCTCACTCTGCGCATTTCACCTTAGGCGAGGGCAAGCCTGATGAATGATAGATATATCATTCACCTTGTTTAATTTGTACATTTTGAAGCCTCCCCAACTCTTGCTCTACCCATTTTCCCCCTCTTAAAAACTCCCTCTCCCTACTTTTCCCTTCTTTCCATATATATTCAATTTATGCACAACTTTCATAGTTCTCTTTATTTTCATACCTTTTATATTTGTTATTATTTTCCTAAAACTTCCTTTTTTATATTTTCTCTAATTTTCTTAGTTATCACTATCCTAAACCTCCTAACATTACCTCCCAAACCCTCTGACTTCTAGTCCTATTCTCACGCCCGACTCCCTCGACTACATACCGTATTAAACCCCCTATAAACCACCACACTTACCCATCTACTCACCCTTACTACCCCTCCCACAACCCCTACTATGCATGCTCCTCCTACCCCATACTGATCGCTGCCCCCTCGCCTGCACGTAGCTCTAAGTCCCACACAGTCGCTTGCTCTAGGATTGTTTGTGCGTGTTTTCTCCCACCCCTCACTACCTCGCCTAGATCCTGCTGCTCTTAAAGTACCCCGTTGCCACTCCTTGCTATAAGTACTCCACCGCATGCTTACCTCCATAGTCCGCACAATCTGCTTTTCAAGCAACTACATGCTCGTGGCTCGACAACCACGAGGTCCAGCACCTTTATGATCTACCTCCTTTGGAAAATGGGCTTACAGGTACTGCTTTAGTCAACCTTTGCCACCTTGGCTATAGTGCCATCATTTCCATGCACATTCAGCAAGACTGCACAACCCTCCTCTCCAATCTCGTGGTCTTCCATGGTGTCATTTATTACAGGTTCTTCATCCTTTTTTATTGCAAACCCCCCACCACCCCCTCCTCTTCTTAATCCACATCCCACCCCGCTTTGATCTTTACCTCTTAATTTTTTCCTCCTTTATTCCCCTTCACCCACCCCCTCCCTCCTCCTCCTCTAAATTTATGTCTAAGTTTCCCCCCCCTCCCCCCTCCCTTAAAAACCCCTTAATTTTTTATATTTAACCCCTCTCTTTAAAACATTATTTTTGGCTTACTTTTTTGGCTTACCTTTATTTGTTTATTTCTATATTATCCTCTTCTAACCTCCCTTTTTTTATTGAAATTCTTTTCTTCTCAATTAGCCACACAATTACACTTCCATCTTCTTTATTTCCACATCTTTTTTCATTAATTAACCCCTTTCCCCCCCCATATTTGTACATTAAGTCCCCACCCTCCTTTTTCCCCCTTTTTTTCTATTAATTTGTATTATTTTTCCCTCTATTTCTTAACTCAATTTGGCTTGGTTATTGAAAACTACACCTGCCAGCATCACTCCTCCTCCTCCACACTTCTTCCATACACCCCTCCCTTCCACACTCTTCTCATTTACCCACCCTTCTAATAAGTTTCAATATTTTCTTCTCTGTAACCTCCAAACTCATTCCTCTACCCAAAACAAATTTGTTTTTACATTAAGCTTGATAAGTGTATGGCCAAGTGCTAATTTTATTGTGACTCTGATAACAAGGGAGGGGTGTTTATGACACTTGTCTTCCCAACTAAAGTTAAAACTGGTTCTTACTATTTTGCTTGTTGGATGGTGGCAGGTAGGCAGACTCCCCTCTTCAATAAAAGTGATGCTTGCCAGGACTTATCCAATCTCAACTTCTATACAGTTTCTGCAAAGTCATTTCTACAAAAAGGGCCCACTGTTAGCTTCCTTTATAAATGGGGATTCACCTAATTGTACAAAATTTTCCATTAATGCAATTAGTCCTATTTCATTGTCTAGCTTTGTTCTTTTGTCTTTTCACTATGCAAAGGGGTGTTGTAAAATCTTACACACACACACCAGCTAGCAATGCCCACAAGTAATTATAAAATTTTTTTAAATATTCTTTAAAAAAAGCTCCAAGTCCATATGGTAATAGGATTTTTTGATTAATTTGTAGGCTTTTGGAAAATAACCTCTATTTTATTTTAACGAGTCAAAATGGAAATGAGGTACTTCATGGACACTTACCCTTAGAAAATGTATTAAACATTTTAACCTGAGGACCACGAAGGCATATTTAAGAAATCTTCCCTATTAATTCATGCCATCATTTTAGAGGCTAGCATTTTCTAGCCATAAGGCTTGCTAGCATCCTCTTGAGGATGACCTCAGATGGAGTGTGGGTAGGAAAAATGAGACGTAGGAGGACCTTTGATTTAAGTAGTCGGTTTTCTTTTCTTAAATGTGCTTTAGTCCTTGGGCTAGGATGTCCAATCAATTGTGGAGGCCTTGTCACAGTTAGTGTTGATAAAATACCCAATTGAATTTTACCATTTTGACTTATCGAACCAAAATGGAGGTTATCCAAACCTCCAAATTTATTATTGTCCTAATTGCACTTTACCAACTTAGAGGTTTTTTCACATATTTAGTTTAAAAAGAGAGCATGATTACTCATGGATATTGCTTGGTGGTCAAACACACACACACACACACACACACACAATCTGTTAATGTCCACGGAATACCGATAGGTCTATGGGACAAAGAAAAACCATCTAGTACATCTACAGAGAAAGGGCACATGGCAGCTTCCAAGGAGTGCAAAAAGTAGCTCCAGATTTTGAGAGTACTTGCAAACTATGATTGGCAATACATCAGTTTAACACTAAGAGTCTTTTGGTTTATATTTAAACTCTTTTATGGTTGCTATGCCTTCACGATATACTGCCGTTTTCCATCTTTCCTAGAAGTCTTGACTTTGGCTAGTTTTGTTGTCTTATTTTAACTTAGCTCGCGTAATTTCCTCAACTATCCATACCTTAGTTCCTTTCAACTTGTAAGATTGGCAAGAGGGAGCGGCTGTCAAGAGTGGTATCACATGCATAAAATGTTAGTGACATCATAAATTTTCTTTTTTTATTTGTCGCTAACATTGGATTAAATAGATAGATTAAGATCATACATTGATTGGAATGAAGTATGGAAAGAGCATTAAAAAATATTAAGGTGGAGGGAGCATAAGCACGTTATAATACCCTAGAATAATTTATAACAACTCCCTCCATAGGTAATCAGCTTTGTTAAGTGACTATAAGAATCATTAACCTACAGTCCATTGGTTAATATTTTTGCTAAATGGTCTAGGGTTTAAGAGCTTTGGTGGACTTTTGTTAAATGTATGACACGGGGCATCAATTCAAATATACTTGATTCCTACCTCCTCCTTCACATAATTCATCTCTCCCCTCTCCTCTTCCCCCTTTTCAACCCCGCCCCCTTTTTTTATAAAGAATAAACAATAACAGTAATAATGGAGGATTTTACATACAATGAAGACTTTGGAGAATTTCTCCACAAAAAGTTATTACATAAGCTAAGAAATCCATGATAAAATGGTGTCTGTATCTCTCTTCCCATCAAAGTTTTGAAACATGAAGTAGTTTCTACTAAATTTATTTCTATTATTAGGACTTTGTGCATTTAGTGTAGCTTTTACAATTCTATAGATACACTCCTCATCCTCAAATGCATATCTCTTTGCTTTCTTACATTTGATGCTTCTCATCTATGTCAGCATTGATGGCTCATCCTTAGATGTACTCCTCATCCATGTCAATACTTAACGTCTCATCCTTATATTCATGTCTCTTTCTTTTCTTAATTTTGATTCTCATTTCTAGATCGTGCTCTTGCATCAAATGTGAATGAAGTGCATCTATGCATCCTTGGAGCATGGATGGTTGTGGATGATCTCCCACGAAGCTGAAATAGAGAATGGAAATTAATTTCAAAAAGCAATTTTATTTATGAATAATGGAAATATTGATATTAAGTGTATGGCATAGAAAGTAAGAGAGAGAATTACTTATTTCATGCTTAAGAAGATGGAATTCCTCACAAATTGTGTTGCATCCATTTGCCTTCATGCCCAAATTCCTACAATCTTTGCTTGTTGTTTTTTCTTTTTCTTCAAAGAGATCCTTTGCTCCTACTACTTGTCTTTTACTTTTTATTCTTCCTACTTGTACTTGGCCAATCGGTCCTTAATAGGCTTTAACCAAATATTTTGTGAAGCATATTATACACAAGGTTTTCACCAAGGCCTTTTGACATGCCTTATATCCATAAACAAGGGTTTCTACAAGGCATGTATACATAGGGAATATATATATTTCAATTGATAGATAGATAGACCGATGCGAGATTGTAATATTCCTACATGCAAAAATGGTATTCAAACTAGGCTATAATAGTTAACAAATAGCAATTTCGAGACTAGAGCTTGTGGCCATGCATACTATAGACTTCCTATAGAGACTTCTTACAGATTGTGCTATACATGGTGGCATCTATAGACTTCCTATAGATACTTCTTGCAGATTGAGCTATATGTATAGCCAATTTCAAGAATAGAATTAGCGGCCGGCTATTCATACTATAGACTTGCTATATAGACTTTGTATAGAGACTTTATGTAGATTGTGCTATACATGGTGGGATGTATAGCCAATTTCAAGACTAGAATTGGTGACTATACATACTATAAGCTTCCTATAGAGACTTCTTGCAGATTGCGCTATAAACGGTGGCATGTGGTATGTATACAATGGGTCTAGGGCTAGCAATGATGCCTCTAGTATTTAGCATGAGAGCTATGTAGCAATCTATGCTACATGCTCCTCACAACACACTAGCTAATGCTGGCAAGGCTATATGGTGCATAGGGCCTAGACTCCAGAAGCACGCAGAGTTGAGGTAAATTTTTTATTTAAAAAATGCTTGTTGACTTGAAATTGGAACCTACATGATTAGAGCTACTCCTATACATTGGTCTTTAAGTTGCATGTAGTTTGTCCACATTGAGTACACCTTGATTAGGAGGCTCCTAGTTATTATACTCTTCTCTTTTGGCGTGTACTTCACTTAGCCATGAAGTAGGCCTTCCCTCAAGCTGATGATTCTTGGGAATCGAAGAAGGACTGAGCGTTACATTCCATCACACCCCTTTAATGGGAATGTCCTTCCTCTCTGTCAAACCAAGAGCTTGTCGATGCTTCTCAAAAATCTATTTGCCAAATGGTTCGGTAAAGATGTCTAAAACATTCTCTTTGCTATCACAATGTTGTAGTGTGATGCCACCAACTAACACTCTTTCTCTAATGAACTGCTCTCTGACATCAATGTGCTTTGTCCTAGAGTGATATATTGGATTCTTGGGTAATGCTTGAGCCGACTGATTATCACAATATATTGTTGTTCATCAAAGTAATTTAGTTCTGACAATAGTCTTTTGAGCCATATAGCTTCACATGCACCTATAGCAAGTGCTCTATATTCTACTTTTGTTGTTGAAGACAAAGAAACAGTGGTTGCTTGTTTGACAACCATGATATACCACCTTTATCAAGGAAAAATGTATATTCATGTGGTCTCTCGTCTCATGATCTCCTGCATAGTCATTGTCATAGTATCAATGCAACCTTGGATGACTTCCTCTGTATTCTATTCCAAATTGTCTTGTACCTCTATTGTACCTTAAGAATCTTTTGGCTGCATTCCAGTGAGACTATTTTGGATTGGCATAGACTGTCTAGTGAGCTTACTGCATAACCAATATATGGCCTTTTGATAGTCAAATATATAAGAGACCTGATGAGCTGCCGATAGTACCTATCATTGACTGTATACTTTTCTAAATCTTTTTTAAGTTTCAAACTATGTTCCATAAGGGTGGCTACAATCTTGCAATCTACCATATGAAACTTTTTCAGGAGACAGTCAACATATTTTAGCTGACTCATGAAGGTGTTGTCTTAGTCTCTTCATCACGAGACTGTCAACATAATTTAGTTAACTCATGAAGGTGTTGTCTTAGTCTCTTTAGAACTCAATTCCAAGACAATAGTGCATAAGTCCAAGATCTTTCATGTTGAACTCTGTAGATAAGTCTTGTTCCAACTTCTTGATGAAGCTATCATTACTTCCTATCACAATCAGATCGTCTATGTACAAAAGTGCAATAGTGATGTCTTCCCCTTGAATTTTGTAGTAGAGAGTATGATATGCATTGGAGCTCATGTATATCAGATTAGCAAAAATACTTGCCAATTATGCTATACCAACTTCTAGGTGCTTTCTTTAAGCCATACAGACTTTTTAACATAATCTGCTGGTTGTTGCATATAGACTTTCTCATCTAGGTAACCATTGAGAAAACCGTTCTTGACGTCTAAGTGGTACACATTCCATCTTGTGAGTGTCGCAAGTGATATCAAGTTCTATATGGAATCCATCTTTGCTACTGGAGCATGAGACTCATCATAATCTTGACCATATTCCTGTGCAAATCCTTTTGCAACTAGTATGGCTTTGTATCTTTCAATGTTTCCATCTAGATTGTACTTCAGTTCGTAAACCCATTTGTTTTCTATGGCTTTCTTTCCTGGTGGAAGGTTGCATAATTCCCAAAGTATTGTTCTTGTACAAAGCTTCCATTTCTTTATTCATAGCAGTTTGCCATTCTAGCTTGTCGACTATGTCTTCAAAGTACATTTGCTCTTCTATGGCCATGATGGTAGTCATAAGAGCATAGTTGGTGGTTTCAACCTAAATTTCTTTTCCTTTCTGAGCATATGTCTATCTTGCTGGTGGTTTGCTTTCCCCAGCAGACCATCTGAGTTGCTACTCTTCTCGGGGTGTCTCTGGCAGTCTTGCTCCTTCATCAACATTTTCTGTATGTGACTAAGTAAAAAATGTGTATATATCCAAAGAATTTGATGTTTTTCATTTTGATTTTTCATCAAAAATTACATCTCTGGAGATGATGACCTTTCGGTTGATGGGATCATACAACTTATATGCTTTGCTCTCTTCACTGTAGCCAACCATGATGCATTTGTGTGACTTTGCATCCAATTTTCTGCGATCATTGTCATGTATGTGGGCATATTCTATGCAACCAAAAAAGGGAGATGCCCAATGCGTGGCTTGTGTCCATGAAATAAGGTGTCATACCCTGAATCGGTTTGGCTGGAAGCCGATTAAGCAAGTAGTTTATAGTGGCAATTGCTTCTGCCCAATACTGATTCAGAAGATTCTTCTCACACTGATCATTGCTCTAGAATTGTTTGCTGCTAAAGTACCATTCTTCCTTTTAGCTCTTGCATTCTGTTGAGGAATATCTGCACAAGTGAATTGTCTTCGAATGCCATTACTTTTGCAAAAGTTCATGAATGCTGAAGACATGTATTTAGCTCCTCTGTTTGATCTCATGACTTTGATCTTTTTGCATGTTTGGTTTTCTACCATGGCTTTAAATTCTTGAAATCTAGAAAAGACTTCAGATTTCTCTTTCAAAAAGTAGACCCAACAATATCTGCTATAGTTGTCAATGAAAGTCAAGTAGTAAAGTGAACCATTAATGCTATTGGTCTGGGCATAATCCCATACATTGGTGCGACTCAAATCAAGAATATCTTGTGCTTGAGAGGTGCTTCTTCCAAAATTGGTTCGCTTTTGTTTACTGAAGCAACACGCTTTGCAAACTTTTCTAAGAAACTGTAGCTTAGAAATTCCAATTGCCATATTCTAATTTATGAGCTATATCAAGATTTTGAAATTGACATGTCCATATCTCTTGTGCCATATTGTGGAAAGTGGCATCTGTTGCAATTGAGCTGACGTGGCATGCAAGTCTAGAACTCAAACTAGCATTCTAAACAAGCATCCTTTCTTGACTCCTTTTCCTACTAGCTAATATCCTCTAGATTTGTCTCTAATCATGCATTCATCTCCATCAAAGATGGCTTGGTAGTTGTGTTCTGTCATTTGCCCAACTGACAAGAGGTTTTTGTTGAGCTTCAGAACATATAGTACATCTTTCACCAATCCTTTCATTCTAGTGAAATTGTCCATAGGGACAATGCCTTTCCCTTGAACTAGATTCGGTGTGTTATTTTGACGTGTAGATAACATTCTGCTATCCTTCTAATGCTAGGATAGCTCAACATGGATATGTTTGCTACTCTTTATGAGTCTAAATAGGATTCTCACACTGAGAAACCAAATCAACCAGAGTTTTCGCAATAGCAACAAAACTAGTCATTCTTACATACTTAGGATCAAGGATTACACCAATCAACTCACAACAGCAGGAGAGACTACCATAGAAATGGTTCAAGTCATCCTAAATGGACTAGGAGAGGGATACAAGAATCTATTCCAGAGTATTTCCATTCAACATCACATTCCAACTCTGGAAGAGCTACAGTCAATGTTATTTGGTGGAGAACTCATGACTTAGGCCATTCACGCATGTATAAGGTCATTCGAATGATCAAGCATTCATAGCTTTAGATAGAAGTACTGGCAGAGGTAGATCATTTCAGTCGAGTGTTCATAATCAACAACAAAGTCAAAATCAACATCAGCATCATCCTCAGTGGCATCAGCATCAACAACCAAGAGGAAAACATTCAAATTTCAAGGAAGAGGGAATGCATCCACCAATGTGTCAAATATTCAGTGCAACTATTCTGGACACTATGAAAGAGATTGTCGCAAGAAGCAGTACGACCAAGGCAGTCAATCCCCAGTAGCAATTGAGGGAATTTTCATGGAAGAGGAAATCATCACGATGGACATTCAAGTCACAGTCATTATGCCAATGAACCCAAGAATATGTTTCTTGCAAGTGAGGATATGCAAAAGATTGAAACCATGTATCTTGACATAGATTGTAATTAAAAAGGGAAGTGCAGTTATCAAGTCGATCAAGCAGATCAGCATCCTTGGTACATCAAAAGCAGTGCATCATCTCATATGACAAAGCGTTGACATCTTGCACATTCTTCTTTATTAAATGATATGCATATTTGTCATTCTTGTCCCATTTTTCCTATGCTCGAGCAATGGCAGGATCTACTGCAGGTGTAGACAGCAGGTGTAGACACTAGTCGTATAGGTATAGATCCCACTGCTTGTGTTACGGGCAAGAGTGGGAGTGGATGCTAGTTCGGTCTAATGTTCTAGGTATAGACCCATCGACATACTCCCATTTGTCTTGAAGTACAAGAATGGTCCCCATTCGGTATTTCCATGTGCCATGGTTGGAATTGTCTAGCTTAGCAGATGCATCCAAATTGATCCAGGGCACATAACATTTAGTGTTACCATTGTGGCAAGAAGGGCCACATGAAAAAGGATTGCTTCAAGCTGAAAAGAGAGCAAAAGGATAAGAAAAAGAATGCAAATTGGGTTGCAAAGAAGAAGGAAGAGAGTCCAAGGGAGGACAAAGGAAAATTGAAGATCGAGGAGATCAATGCAGTCACTGAAAATAATGACAACGACATTCTCTTCATGTCTAGTCTACCTACAGAGTTGCTTACCACTTCAGATGATGCATATTCCTAGGATTGGATTTTGGATTTTGGTGCTTCATTTCTTGTTACTCCCCATAGGGAATGGTTCTCCAATTATGATAGTGAAATTTTTTAGACAGGTTGTTTGCATCTTGGAAATAACTATGCATGTGACATAGTGGGAGCAGGTGATATAAAGTTTTCTTTTGCAAATGGGTCTTCTTTTGTTTTGAAAAATGTGAGACATATGCCTAAGCTGACCAAGAGTCTCATTTTAGCAAGTTAGCTAAATGATGCTGGTTTTTAGACCACCTTTGGCTTTCAGAGTTGGAAAATTCAAAAGGGCTCTATGGTCTTGGCAAGGGGTGCCAAGTGTGGGACATTGTATCCCTTACATGTATCAAGGGTGTCTGATCATGTACTTGTTTGTGGCATTACCGGTTGGGGCACATGAGCAAGAATGGAATGAAACTCTTATGCCATTTGGGTTGTGTACCACATTTGAGTTTTCTTGATTTTGAATTTTGTAAGCACTATCTCTACGGGAAGTAGGCTAAATCAGCCCATAAATAAGGGGAAAGAAAGAGCATGTGGTCCCATGCCTACATGGTCGTTAGGCGAGGCTGAATACTATGCTGCATCTTTTTTTAGCTTGACCCATATGATCGTAATTTTGATTACCAAATTTGTAATGTCCTTGGATTGTACATATGGTTTTAAAAATGCTTCTATAACATGTATCTTCAACTCAATTGTAACAATTCGCAAGAGTTTGCTTCTTTTATTTGTTCAATTTAATCGATCATGATCAATCCACCACAATTAAAATATATGGATAAATTCTCACATCTTGTAATTTGAATAAGTATGTTACATTTAAATGTTTCAAAAACATGTTGCTCATTTGGTATTGGCATGGTTATTAGATCTTCACTTGCTCTCTCACTCGCCATGGCATCCTCGTTGTTAAATGTTTCAACAGCAAGTCACTCATTTGGTATTGGCATGGTTATTAGATCGTCACTTGCTCTCTCGCTCGCCATGGCATCCTCATTGCAACGTCAATGGAAGCTGCATAGAAGTCCGAGGACCAAAACATGAGGGCTAAGATAGCAATGAAATGCAATGAAGGCCTCGACGGATGGAGGACAGTGATGGAGATGGAAATGGTGACCTGTGTCCTTCACAATCTAGGCTCCCTCTCCTTTCTCTCAAACTCGAGTACGGATCCCTCCTTTCGACCTTTTTGTCTCAACGCTCACTTTGCCACATGCGACATTCATAGAGAATCCCTCGGTCCTCATGCACGATGTGATAGTGGCTGTGCCTCTTCGACCTTCTTTTGGAAGGGAATACAACGGCCTTGACTTCACTGATCTCGCTTCCTTCCCTCCACTAGTCGACAACTTTCCCACTCCACCTCAGTAGAATATCGGAGATGGAAGCAGAGAAATTTGGGCTTCTCCTGCTAGTTCACAAGAACGAACCCAAGGAGGAATTATTGAACGAGGAAACGCCTTTACCTTCGTAAGCCGGGGAGGAAGCAGGCTAGGAAAGTCAGTAGGTCGTGGTGCTTTCAATGCCAGAGCACCGACTTTTGGCCACTCTCGACAAGCTACAACACCCAGCTCCTCTTATGTGGGAGCTCTCCAACAAAGTAGAGGGGGCTTCCTCTTAGTCCTCTTCAGAGAAAGAAAAATCCTTTTGGCAACTCCCGAACAAGAGGGAGTACAAGAAGCAAAGCACGGGACCCAGACCACAGTTGCAAAGCCATCCCAAGAAAATGGTCCGTCGTCCTCCAAGAACTCCCATAGAGACAAAGTTGACACTCTCGCCTCCAATAACACAGCGACTGGAATCCAAGCACCTAAAGCTCCACAAAAGTCAAGCTCGGGCCTTTCAAGAGAGAGGACATCTCCTAAACTAGGTAAAGCTATTTTTGCACAACTTGATGAAAATCTACTTACTACATGTTAGAGCATTCTAACTGGGCATAGTAGTCAAAAAAACTACCCCATGGGAGTCAAGTGCAAATGTGTGGGGTCAATGTATGTCTATAGAGACAAGATCGGCTACTACAGACAAGTTAATATACTATTGTGGGTAGTTGGATACTATTTTACCAAGTGCAAAGGGAGGTAAAAGGAGGCAGTCCAATAGGCACCACCACAATTAGGGCCTTTTTTAGACTAAACAAGTACAGATTGGTTGTCAAGAAAGGGGTTAGTACACTGTTTGGTCTGTGAGTTTACAGACTAGTTGGCTAGTCCCTAGGGCATTTCAAGCCTTATATAAAGGTCCCCAGAGGGCAAGTAATTCATTCAATGAATGAACTATTCACCAGGCTCAAGGCCTTTTATAGGCTAAACAAGTATAAGTTGTTTGTCAAGAAGGGAGAGTAGATTGACTAGTCTACAAGTTTACAGACTAGTTGGCCAACCCCTAGGGCACTCTAAGCCCTATTAAAAGAAGCCTAGGGGGCCAAGTCGATCATTCAATGTTGGAGAGTCTCGTAGCTCACATTGGGCTATGCACATGAGAGCAGGGAGGGCAGGACATACAACACTATTATGATTATGAGATGAATCAAAATGAGGATATTCAAGGGGATGTCAAATATTGCCTACTCCAACCTTGAATGATAAAAAGTGAGTGAGATTGAATCAATTTTTTAGTTCCCTTAGAAGATGATTCTAGACTTGATACTTCTCAATTTGTATAGCATGGTAAATACATAGATTAAAAGGTCCTTTGTGGTACTACCTTAAAAGTACTACTATTGGAATTTGATTGCATTGATTTTTTTGGGTATGTATATAGTCTGGCATAGCATTTCATCTGAGCCCATTTGCTAAGTCTCTCTAGCCTTGACCTTGACCCATCAATTATCACATGGGTTGGCCTTTATCCTTAGCCAATCAAGGCTGATACTTTTGATCAAATGCGCTTCTATTGTTTGAATATCATCTAGACCTTGTGTGATAGATCTTGTGCATGCCTTGTTGCACACATGGTTGTTCTTCTACTACCCATGTAGTAGACCTTGATGTGCTACAACCAACATCATGATAACATGCTTACAAGTCATGGTTGTTGCAGCCTAAGTTACACTTTTGGATAAACATCCTATCAGTATAATTTTGAAATAAAAGCACCACATGCAATCCAAAAGAAGAAATGGATCAATCCTAGAAAAGATTCCCATATGCCAAGCTGGGGGGGGAATCACTTCCACTTGCTCCTATGAATGGTAGGCATCAATTTCCCTGCTCATCAACCTCTACGGATATAGAATCTATTTGCATACACAAGCAATTTAAGGAGGTAAGAAGGTCTTACATATCTTCAAGATGCAAAAACCAAAGGAAAAATGATTGTTAGTACAAAATTGTGCATGTGCAAGAACATGAGTATGCGTTAGGTGCATGTTTCCATGTTACAGAATACGTGTTCATATTTGTGCATGTGCAAACATATGAGTAGATCTATAAAACTAGGTGCATGTGTCTATGTTTCCACAAAAACTATAGTCGTATGGGATTTTAAGTGGGGCAATAAATTCATAGAATACAATAGAGAATAAACCAAAAAATCAATTCAATTCATAGGATACAATAGAGAATAAACCAAAAAATCAATTCATAGGATACAATAGAGAATAAATCAATTCAATTTATAGGATACAATACAGAGTAAACCAAAAAATCATAAAAACTTATATGCAAAACACATATTCAAAAGCAAAGAACAAAAGCCAAGGAAAAAAACCATTCAAAAAAAGTAAATTCATATACCATTTTATAGTCACCTTTGGTGATGTAGCCCCACCTGTAGTAGCAGGACTTTTATGGGTAGAGTGGTCCGGCCTATGTGGCCACCCTTTGCATAGTAGAGCCACAAGTCTCTAAGCGCTAGGAAGCTAGATACTGGCTCAAGTGGTCTATCGGCCAACTATGTTGTATGTTCAAAGCCCATATGGCAGAAGGGGTAGCCTATTTTATGGGCTGTGTGATATCCCATTGCTGGGCAAACCCTGTCAGCCAATGTAGGGTAGGATTTAGCCCTTTAGAGGGCCAGGTGTTAGCCTCTTAAGGATGCATGGCAGACCCCTATTTTCTCCTATGGGGTCGGCCCTAGAAGCATGTGGGTCGGCCTACCTAGGCCTGATATTCAGCCTATTTGAAAAGCTGATTACAAAAGGGAGGGGGGCAAATGCCTATATATAAGACAGTGTTAATGATATTTTCTTCTCTAATCATATTAGAGTTCATGAACGCTAATCATATTATATTATGGCTTATCTTGGGGGGTGCACTACTAAGATATCATAGGTATCACGTGCATTCAAGGGGTTTTCAAAAAACCCCTCAACTAAAATATTTCCCCATCGAATGGCTTGAATCGCATGCACTTGTTAGCTATCTGCATGGTCTGCATCCCCCAGCTACTTTTCTTGAATACTGGTTTCAAACCAACTAGGGTAGAAGAGGTAACTTAATCACCGTCTGCTTCCTGAGACGAGGATACTTTATTTTTCTCTTTGAAAAAGCTAAGCATGCTGCAAGAGTACTTCTTCATGGACTCTGGACAGTGCGCAATCAGCCTCTGTATCTAGATAAGTGGTCTCCGTCCTTCAGCCTAGATAACCCCAGTTCCACTATTCTCCCAGTTTGGGTAGAGCTTCCTAACTTGCCTTTCTCACTCTGTAATCAAACGGCCTCAATCTATAACAGCCTCAGAGAGGTAGTTAGTGTTAAAAGAGAGCAGTTCATTAATCCCATGGGTAATCCTCAAGTGTGCGTGCAGCTAGATCTAGCTGAAGAGTTACCTGAAAGCATTGTAATCCTCAATCGTAGGGGTGGAGTGATATTTTTTGTACAAGAACTTGCCAAACTCATGTTTTTTGTGTGGTCTGTCTGACCACACGGTTAAGAACTGCCCCTTGAAGTGATCCAAGCCTAAACGGAATACAAGCCAGTGCGATGAAGTGCGAAAGAAGCATATGCAAAGTGATATTTCTTGCCTTTGGTACCATTATTTTTGGCTCGCTTTTGAGATTAGTTTTAATTGAGAGAGAGAAAGAGAGAGAGAGAGAGAGATCTTGTTATGAAAGTGCATATAATTATCCATGACTTTGTCAATTCTTTAATTTTTATGGCATTTTTCTTTAGTCTTAAAATTATATTTCAATGGCAAATAGAAAATGCTTTTTCATTTAGGTTTTAGCATTTTAATGCGAGATAGAAACCTAGGATTGCTAGTTTGCCAATTCAGATGGAATGCACATGTAAGGATTTCTTTTGTTCAATAAACTTTAATTGTGCAAATGCTAAATGCTTTTCCATTTAGTTGTGCATTTTTTATTTAGAATTGCAACCTACTTTATTCTTTAAATTTTAATTACTTTATTACTTTATTCATTCATAATTGCAACCATATAAACTTGAAAGAACATATAACTTGAAACAAAGTCATATATTTCCATCATAGAGACCATATACATTGTAAAGAGTTCAAAGTCATGGTCCTAGATACACCTGTCCTAAGCCCAAGACCATGTACAATGCAATTAATAGTTGGGCTTTACAAAGTGGACAAATAGCTCTAGTCAGCAAGTAATCTACTAGACAATAAATATGAAATTTATGGCTGCAAGGTAGAGCATAGTGGACAGTTGAGTTATCAAACATAACACTGGGATATTGGGCACAAAGAATTGTCTGGGCTATCAGAAGGAAGTGGTTGCATGGCATATCATTGAGAAGATGGATGCTGACAAACAACTAACCATGCCTCCATGCTCACATCACCGATTAGTGCTGCACGTGCATTGTGGGCCTCTTGTCACAACCATGTGTTGAGGTCCTCGAGCCTCTTCAGTTGGGCACGTAAAGCAATAATGTCATTTTGCAACTCTAGCTTGGTTTGTAGTCTTTTGGTTTCCAAGCATTGGACTTCCTCAAATGGGCTACATTCACAAAGCTCTACCACTTGTTGCTCCAATGCACCCTCCAATGCTGTGGACAATTGTGACTGGGTGATCGTCACTTCAGTACGACCATGGGTACACTTGTCCTTATAAGATGAGAAATCCACCTAGATTCCCTTTATGAAGTACACATACAAGAATTTGGGAAAGTACATTGCCACTTGATTATGGTGCGGTGCCTCCCATATACCTCGATATATATATGCCAAGCATTTTGTCGAATCCATTCATCTCAGCAATTTGTGATCATGTTGGTCCAAAGCTTGGGTTGGAGTGCTTCCACCTTCCTCCATTGTTCTTCTATGTCTCCTAGCTTGGCTACCTGAGGCTTTCATCGGTCTCCAAGGGCCAGATTGCCAAAAGCTCTTGTTTCGAGACAAGCTTGTTGACTTCTTTCCATTGCATGCATGCCTGCAAAACCAACACCCATGGTGTTGTATTGCTAGTTTGTATGTGATAATTATTGACAAAAGACTTAAGAAATGATACATCTAATATTAGAAGTGTGCAAATTTTGTAATATTAAACATATAGACCTCTTGGCTAAGCATATATGGGTATATGTGCAATAGTGTGTGGCACATGCTTGAGCGTTGCACTCGCAACCCTTCGTAGCCGCTTGAACTGCAAGTATTGGTGCTCGGCACGTTAGCCTCCTCTTGCGTCAATGGCATCAAATTCAACATTTGTGAGGTGCTGATGTGTGACGTAGGACGCAAGATGCAAATAATATGTTTGATGCAAAATGAAGATGTTACATATCCCATGCAAGATGCAAACCGTTACATATGCTATGCAAAATAAGTTATAACAAAATTACTTTAATTGAACAAAATTTACATGTTGCAATCTTTATTTACATCGATTGGTAAAAATTAAATTTCATTTTTGAATAAGAATTTCATTACAATAAGTTTGACACATGGGGTCCCAAAAATATTACAAGACCAAAAAGGTGGCTTATGTTGCAAGCCTTACTGCAAGGCTCATCTCTTCCATAGGCCTCATAGCCAATTCTTCCTCACATTCTACTCTCGTTAAGATATCACCGGTCTCTCCAAGTGGCTTTCTCTAATCGACAATGCGATGCATCATTTGTTCTTTTGTATGACGCTTAATGGCATTAATGACATGAGAAGGAGGCATTTTACGATCATCCTCAAGGTAACTCCGCGCATCTTCAAAAAATTGAATCATCTCAAGAATGATCCCTCCCAATGCATACATATATGCATGGCATGTATATCTGCTTCTTAATGCTACTTCATGTAGCTCGAGTGCAACCCATCTTTCCCACCCATTCTCTTCCCCTTTCCTACGAACTCACTCATCAAAGATGGCATGTGTCTCCAAAGACTGCTTCTTTCGGATGCTTGAATGCCTTTGAACTCTCCGAGAAGTCCATGGTCATCCCCTAGTATATGATGACTACTCAGCATCTAGACTTTCTAACAAAATCTAACAAGATATTACCCGGGTGTAGGTCTATGTGCATCCACCTTTAAGCGTGTAGTCTTACTAAACTATCCATAAGTGCATGGATGATATGGAGGAGATTCTCACAAAAGACATTGATTTGGGCAATATCTTCCTTCTCCAATGTAGCTTGGACTCCCCTTGTTGCTGTGGCCATCAGATCCACTCCTCCCCTTAGAACATGGTGGAAGTAGCGTGTGAACCTGCCCTGGTCCATTGGCAGAATCTAAAGGAAATGCAACAGGCTACCGCTATTAAAGTATGGCGTGATGGTCCACAGTGGCTCTTCTTGTATTGTTGTGATCACACATACGAGGACTGGGTGTAAAATATGCATGAGTTGTTCTCTCCTTACTTCTCGTGTATGCATCCCAATATTGCCCTTGTACTTCTTTCCGGCATATTCCATGTGAAATGGCAACCCTGCAGCTCCTACCAACCGCACTTTAAATATAGTGCTATAGGTGCCTAAGCCGATTTTCTCACCAACTTGTATCTCCCTCTCTGTGACATATGCCAAGTGTGACACTCTGTCTATGTTACTAGCCACGTGTTGTGCCCTTTGAACCTCATCACCTCTCAATGGTTGAGAGGATGTAGAGGCTAGCGGCTCTTCACCAGTGGCCTGGGACGTAGCTTACCCATAAGCTGTTGCAACCTTCTTGTTTTCGCTCTTAGCCAGTGTGACACAGCGATCTGATGCAAGGACCCTACTCTTGTGCTTGGCCCACACACTTATCCATTTTGTCAACTTGAAGACATCAAACTCTTATGCAAGGGTAAGGTCTACACTGCATGCCTATTTTTTCAACTAAATCTAGTGTACGGTTAGTCATTTGTGGTGTGCTCTCTAGCTGTGCCCTCTCTCCTTATCTCCACTCTTCTCCTCTCCCCTCTTCATATTTTGTCATGGTATCAGAGCTCCCTTGCCTTCTGCTAAGACATTGCGATTCTTGAGAGTGTGAGAGAGATTGTGAGATTGAGAGTTCTCTTGAGTGTACTCCGTGAGAGTCCACTTCCGGTGAGAGATCATCATCCGTCCATTTGAGGAAAAATTTCTGTCATTCCTTAAGAGATTTCCGTTCATTTCTTGAGATTTCCTTGTGAGGATTTCAATTCATTTTGTGAGACATTCTTATTGTGAGAGAGAGAGATTTCATGAGAGACTTCTGTTATGAGATAGATATATTCATTCGGTGTTTCTTCTTGAGTGTTTGTAAGAGATTTTATTCTCTGTCACTCGCCACAACGAGCTTTACCTAAGGCTCTCCAAGGGTCTACAGCAGACTATTGAAGCAGCAAGCTTCTCATTCAACAGCCACTTCACGACCAACATAACCTTCAGCCAACACACAGAGCTGCCTATGCCCCCCGATAGCAGCTCTCCCTACATCCTTGGGGTGTCCAGTGGCTCTTACGACCATCAACATGAACACTGCGGGCAGCACCTGCTTCAAACGGTCGACTCCCATAGCGCCCTCCATTAGCTCTTCATGCGCGATCTACAACGACCATCTACGAACAGCTTCAAAGTGCTCCTAGCCTCGAGTCTCCCACAACCAACAATAGCGTGGACCAACGGCTCAATCGACCTACATCTCTCCTGCACTCCGAGCTCCAATAGCCGCCAACACCATAGCCTACACGAAATGGATGCCTCTGTAGCCAAAACTCCAACCGGTCGACCAATGCGTGCACAGCCTCTCAACGGACTACCAGCCTCCACGAACAGAACGCCTACGCCCTCACGTAATCGATACTTACATAGAGTAGCTGGTCTCTGCAACAACCGGATCTCTAAGTCTCCAGCGATGCATTTAGCAGCGGACTCCTTCAGCAAAGTTCTCTTCAGCCTCTAAGGCCAGCCTACCAATGGCTCCAACGCCTTGCCTAGTGCCATCTCCAACAAATCCTACACGCGGTGCACAAACTCTTGGGAAGCACCATTGCATTGCTTACTTGCACTGCTGGAAGACAATGCTCCAATGTGGAACGAGTTCCATGGGAGCCAACACGACTCCATCAACGAAAATCTAGAGGCCAACAGAATCTTTTTAGATTCCGTCAAAATCTTCAAAAGATTATGGTAGCCCTTCTATCGACACGTGGCAAATAAGGGGCCATCCTTATCCCCTGATTGACCTCACCTTTGGTTACAAATTTGACATGTGGCATTCGACTACCACGTCATCACCTTGTCATCCTATTCACCACATCAGCAATCTACCACATCATCAGTCTCCAACGCATGCCACGTGGTAGCTTATCCACTACCACATCAGCGAGTGCCACATCATCTTATCTGACACGTCAGTAGCCACGTCAGCATTGCCAAGTGCTTTGCTGACATCATCATCTGTGCCACCTCAGTAGTCCAGTCAGCACTGACCTCTGCAAGCACACACAGTGCTTCACAGTCACTGCATGTGACCACTTCTGCAACCTCAACACAGGCTTCATTGGCACACCTCTTGCTAGGCATAGTGCCACATCATCATTGCATGTGACTCAGTGACACATCATCATTGAGCACCATTTGCACTCCTTGCCCCTCCACCTAGATCAAGTCGTATCTCTTGATCTAGGAAGAATTTTAGGGTGCTACAAAAAGGAAAGTCGATCGTTTTTTCGTGCTCTATGCGCTTGTCACATCACGTGCACATTTTGGCACAACTTACACTCACATTTGAGCCTCGTCGACAAAACCACTTCCTTCACACACATTTGCCTCTACATCGATGTATCTGACTCAGCACTTAAAAAGAACAAAAGAAAAGGAACTATTTGCTGTTCTTTCATCGATCAACGGTTGGTTTAGATCTAGATCAGCGTAGACTATATCGCCATAGAGGGGATGCTTTGAATTTCCCCAAGTTGCCAATCTAAGCCATGCCCAAAATTCTCGACTAGTATCTACTCGGAGTCAGTCCATATGCTCATATATGGTTCCACATCATTACATTACCTGAAACCTTACGTTCATCAGTTCAGTGAGTAGACTTCGGAGTTCAGAGGCATTGCAGATTGTTTCAATGGGCAGATAGCATTATATTTCACACACACATGCTACCATTGTAAAGCCTATTCGGCTATTTCATGGCATCGTGCACACCATTTCAGCCTTATAAAGCCTCTTGGCTATTCCTGACATCATTGCCACAAGCCTTGTAATACAGATCAGATTTTATATATTGCAGTTCTACCTTCACTGACGGTTCAGAGATTTCACATGGCATAATCAGTGTATTTGCAATTGATTCATACAGAGATTTTCACGACACTTTTGAGTACATTTCTTGCACCATGTCAACTAGCAACCTCAATTTAGAGGCATCTGCTAAGTTAGACAACTCCAATTACGCTACATGGAAATATCGAATGGAGACCATTCTTATACTTCAGGACAAATGGGAGTCTGTCGATGGGTCTACACCTAGACCATTGGACAATCCAACCACCAATAGCTCTACTCCATTTGTTGTCATAGCACCAGCAACGAGATCTACAACGACATCTACAGCTATACAAACAGTTTTTGCACCAGTAGCAGATCTTGCCATTGCCCGAGCTCAAGCAGAATGGGATAAGAAAGACAAGTATGCCTATCACCTGATCAAGTAGAATGTGCAAGATGTCATGCTAGGACAGCTCAACACAGTCAAGACATCAAAAGAAGCATGGGATATGTTCGCAGCTCTTTACGAGTCCAAGAACACATCTAGGATTCTCACCTTAAGAAACCAGATCAACCAAAGTTTCCGCAACAGCAGTGAAACTGGTCATGCTTATGTACTCCGCATAAAAGACTATAACAATCAACTTGCAGTAGCAGGAGAGACTATGAACCCTGTAGAAATGGTTCAAGTCATTGTGAATGGACTAGGAGAGGGATACGAGAATCTAGTCCAGAGTATTGCCATCCAACAGCAAATTTTGACACTAGAAGAACTTCAGTCAGTTCTACTTGGTGAAGAACTCGGGACTCAGGCCATCCAAGCACAAAAAGGTCATTCTAATGATCAGGCATTCACAGCTTTAGATAGAAGCAAAGGCAGAGGCAAAGGTAGATCATACCAGAAAAGTGGTCATCATCAACAAAATCAAAGTCAGAATCAGCATCAGCATCAGCATCATCCTCAGCAACATCAGAATCAGCAAAGAGGAAATCATTCCAATCGAGGAAGATTCCAAGGATGAGGGAATGCATCCACTAATGTGTCAAACATTCAATGCAACTACTGTCACAAGTTTGGACACTATGAAAGAGATTGCCGCAAGAAGCAGTATGACCAAGGCGGTCAATCTAGCAGTAATCGAGGGAATTCCCGAGGCAGAGGAAATCATCGCCAAAACACTTCAGATTTCTCTTTCAGAAAGTAGACCCAATAATATATGCTGTAGTCGTCGATGAAAGTCAAGTAATAAAGTGAACCATTGATGCTGCGGGTCTGGGCATAACCCCATACATCTGTATGTATCAAATCAAGAATACCTCATGCACGAGAGGTACTTCTGACAAAATTAGTTTGCTTTTGTTTGCCGAAGCAGCATGCTTCACAAACTTTTCCAAGAAACTGTAGCTTTGGAATCCCAATTGCCATATTCTGATTCCTGAGATCTAACAAGTACTTGAAATTGACATGACCATATCTCTTGTGTCATTTTGCAGATAGTGGCATCTGTTGCGATTGAGCTGACATGGCATGCTTATTTAATATTATAGCTAGCATTCTGTATAAGCGTCCTTCCTTGACACCTTTTGCTACTAGCTGACATCTTTTGGATTTGTCTCTAATAGTGCATTCATCACCGTCGAAGATGACTTTATAACTGTGTTCCGTCATTTGACCTACTGACAAAAGGTTCTTGCTGAGCTTCGGAACATAGAGCACATCTTTTACTAATCCTTTTATACCAGTGAAATTGTTCATAGGGATAACACCTGTCCCTTGAATTGGATTCGGTGTATTGTCTGTTGTGTAGATGACATTTTTCTGTCCTTCTAATTGTTTCATCTCTGTGAACCATTCCTGATGATTTGTCACGTGAGATGATGCACCGCTGTCGATGTACCAAGGATCCTGTTCCACTTGGTCGATTTGATAGCTGAAATCCTCTTTGGGATTGAAATCAGTGTCTAGGTACACTGTATCAGTCTGATGCAATTTCTCGCTTGCAAGAAACATATTTCCATGTTCATTTGCAAAATGACTGTGACTAGAATGTCCACCAGATTTCAAGAATTCAAAGCTATGGTAGAAAACCAAACAGACAGAAAGATCAAGGTCATGAGATCAGATAGAGAAGGTGAATACATGTCTTCAGCATTCATGAACTTTTGCAGAAGTCACGGCATACGAAGACAATTCACATGTGCAGATACTCCTCATCAGAATGTAAGAGCTGAAAGGAAGAATGGGACTTTAGCAGACAGTGCTACAGCAATGCTTAGTGAAAAGCATCTTCCAAATCAGTATTGGGCAGAAGTAATAGCTACAGCAAACTATTTGCTTACCGAACTGATACAAGGTATGACTCCTTATGAAGCATTCATTGGACAAAAGCCACACATTGGGCATCTCCGCATATTTGGTTGCATAGCATATGCCCACATACATGATGATCATCGCAGAAAATTGGATGCAAAGTCACGCAAATGCATCATGGTTGGCTACAGTGAAGAAAGCAAAGCATACAAATTGTATGATCCCATCAACCGCAAGGTCATTATCTCCAGAGATGTAATCTTTGATGAGGAATCAGAATGGAAAACCTCACCTACACAAGAGATAGATGCATCGACTTCACAGTCATCTACAGAACAGGTTGATGAAGAAGAGCAAGAATTGCCAGCAACACCCCAAGCAGAGCCACAGCAGCTCAGACAGTCTACTAGGGAAAGCAGACCACCAGCCAGATTGACATATGCTCAGAAAGGCAAAGCAATTCAGGTAGAAACCACCAACTATGCTCTTATGACTACCATCATGGCTACAGAAGAGCCAGTGTACTTCGAAGACGCAATAGACAAGCCAAAATGGCAAACTGCTATGAATGAAGAAATGGATGCTTTGTATAAGAATAATACTTGGGAATTATGCGACCTTCTACCAGGAAAGAAGGCCATAGCAAACAAATGGGTATACAAAGTGAAGTACAATCCAGATGGAAGCATTCAGAGATACAAAGCCAGACTAGTTGCAAAAGGCTTTGCACAACAATATGGTCAAGACTATGATGAGACTTATGCTCCAGTAGCAAAGATGGATTCCATACGGTTCTTGATATCACTAGCGACACTCATCAAATGGAATGTGTATCAGCTCGATGTCAAGAATGCATTTCTCGATGGTTATCTAGACGAGGAAGTCTACATGCAATAACCAGCAGGTTATGTTGAACCAGGAAAGGAGAATAAGGTTTGCCATCTCAAGAAAAGTCTCTACGGCTTAAAACAAGCACCCAGAAGTTGGTACAGCAGAATCGACAAGAATCGACAAGTATTTTGCTGATCTGAAATACATGAAATCCAATGCAGATCATACTCTCTACTACAAAGTTCAAGGGGAAGACATTACTATTGCACTTTTATATGTAGATGATCTAATTGTGACAGGAAGCAAGGACAGCTTCATCAGAAAACTGAAACAAGACTTATCTGCAAAGTTCGACATGAAAGATCTTGGACTTATGCACTATTGTCTTGGAATTGAGTTCTGAAGAGATTCAGATAGCACATTCATGAGTCAGCTCAAGTATGTTGACAGTCTCTTGAAGAAGTTTCATATGGCAGATTGCAAGATTGCAGCCACTCCCATGGAACAAAGTTTGAAACTAAAGATTCAGAAAAGCCTAGAGTCAATGACAGATACTACAGGTAGCTCATCGGATCTCTTATATATCTGACAATCACACGGCCAGATATTTGTTATGCAGTAAGCTCACTAGCACAGTTTATGGCAAATCCAAAACAATCTCACTGGAATGCAACCAAAAGAGTCTTGAGATACATAAGAGGTACAAGACAATTTGGGATAGAATACAGAGGAAGTCATCCACGGTTGCATGGATACTGTGACAGTGACTATGCCGGAGATCGTGAGACCAGGAGATCGACACAGGGATATGCATTTTTTCTTGGTCAAGGTGCTATATCATGGTTGTCAAACAAACAGCCAACTGTTTCTTTGTCTTCGACTGAAGCAGAATATAGAGCACTCACTACAGGTGCATGTAAGGCTATATGGCTCAGAAGACTATTGTCAGAAACAAATTACTTTGATGAGTCAAAGCCAACAATAATATACTGTGATAATCAATCGGCTCAAGCATTGGCCAAAAATCCAGTATATCACTCCTGGACAAAGCACATTGATGTCAAAGAAAGAGTGTTACTTGGTGACATCACACTGCAGCATTGTGATAGCAAAGAGAATGTTGCAGACATCTTTACCAAACCACTTGGTAAAGAGCTATTCGAGAAACACCGACTAGCTCTTGGTTTGACACAGAGGGAAGGCCTACTTCATGATGTTGATCTTGAGGGAAAGTGTTGAGAGTTTACGCTCAACATCATGTGATCATGTGTGCATAGCACCATCACGTGATCATATGTGCATAGCACTAACCTTATAGAGTGCTATAAAGGAAAGGGTTAGATCCCCTAACCCTAACCCTAAATGGGTTTGTATATATTCTATTTTTTCAACTAAATCTAGTGTACAGTTAGTCATTTGTGGTGTGCTCTCTAACTGTGCCCTCTCTCCTCATCTCCACTCTTCTCCTCTCCCCTCTTCATATTTTGTCACTTGACACTAGCAAAGAGTTGCATTTGCCACACAATTGTGAGGAGGCAAGCATCTGACAACAACTCCCACCCTATGCATTATTTATTCTTTTAATTACAAGAAATGCAAATGAATTATCATGCATTGATATAAAAATTTAAAGATTTCCTAAAAGCTAATAACTTTCAATGCACAAATGATTCTTTCAATGCATGCATGTAACAAATGCTAAGTAATTTCTTAGTTCGAGACGCGGGACCTTGGTCCAGGCCCATAAGCCAAGACTTAGAGAAAGGAGGATTTTGACCTCCACTTTTGGTGAAAATGAGCCCAATGGTTGGCATATATCTTGGGCCCGTAGTATTACTGGCGGTAATGTATATATTACCATTGGTAATATTAGTACTAGCAGTAATGTATATATTACCATCGGTAATATATATTACCACCGGTAGCAATAGAATTCTAGGCAGGAATACTGTTACTACCGACGGTAATAATATTCGCAGTAGTATTTTGTTAAGCTACCGGCGATAGTATCACTACTACCACCGGTATAAGACTACCACAAGTAGTGTTACTACTACCACTGGTATATACCCGGTTTCCAAGTCAGGGCCGCCTGATAGCGCAAAGGCATGATTGTGCTTGTGATTGCGTGAAATACCCTGCATTGCCAAACACAAAGGTTTCCATTGAGTTCATAATCACATATTCTATAGCTGGAAGATTCCTCAGTCCATTTTCAATGTGATGAGACTTGTACAACTATGGCCCACAAAGGTTTGTGGTTATGCTATTGTGCTAAGGTAAATGTCCACTTTTCATCATTAATGCGGAATCCATTTACCATGAACCGGGCATACAATCCTCTATGAGGTCTCTGATAATACAGAGAATCTAAAAAGTGGAAAAATATACAAAAGCACACAAACAAAAACGAATTTCAGTCCATACCTCAGATAAGGTATTGTCATTATCTTTAGAAGAGATTTATTTTGACAAACAAAGCTTCTCCATTCATCTCTATCGATCTTGTTATCCTTATTTACATCCGCTTCTGCAAAGGTCTGGAAAATTGAAGGTATATATGAGATGAAAGAGAACTCAAATTGAGCAAACTTTAAATCCAAAGATGAGACCAGTGCTTACACAAGTCACCTGCATATTACTGAGGATACCTTCTCAAGGATAGTCTCAATAACTTCATTGGAGAGTTTCATATCTGACTCTTTGAACAGTGCAATCAACATCAGTTTAAGCTGTCACCATACCAACCATAGCATACCGAAGTTCAGTACCATTTTGTGCCTAGACAAACTCCAAAAAATACATGACAAATGAGATTCAAAATGAGTAAGCAAACAGTATAAGCACAAGCTGCAAGCTGTTCTTTTTTCCAGGAATGCGGACAGAAGAATACAACCCTGATTACCATACAAGATTCAAAGCTCACCTCTTCCCGCTCAATGTAACCAGTGCATCTCAAGTCATACAACCTGAATGCGACTGTACCGATTGGAGAAATATTGGTCCACAAAGCCAGGAATATATCAATAATGAAACTGTGCAAATACAATATAAAACTAAAAGCTTAACAATCGAGGCTATGCTCAGTTAGCTCACAATCAATTTTTTCCTCCTCGGAGGCATCTGGATGAAAGACACTAAGTGCCCGAACAAATTCTCCATATTCAATGACTCCATTTCTTTTCATATCAAAAACATCAAATACCTATTCATCCAGAGATATCGAGTCAAATTAGCGTTATCAGCTTTGTGAATGTCCTCTCTTCAAGGTCTAAACCAGTTTCCTCACACAATAACCCTCTGTGCCCTCTGCTATTATGACCCGCGTGTGAGAATGCTTACCCTATCTGCAAACAGATTCTCCCTTTTCTTGTTTTTGAACAAAGCCAACTGTAACTCTTCCTAACATTTACCAAAAGGGAACATCAGTCACTAACAAAAAGCTACTTTCATTTGACATTCCAAAAATGCATAGCTTCTTCCCAAGAGAACCCAAAAACAAATGTTAATATCTTGTGTATCAGGCCATCATCAATCACAGAGGTGCTTATCTTCTTGAAAAGTTTGTACAAGGCCTGAACCTCACTCACAGTAACTGGAATCAAAATCCCATTACATTTACACATCAATCCTTACCCCAACCAGCATGTGCTGATCTTAATAATGCGCTTGAATGCAGACAGGGCTGGCTTACAAAGGAAGTGACTTGAGCTAATTTTGATATTGCAGAGCACGCCCTGAATACAGATATTAAGGGCTGGGAAAACTAAGCAAGAGTTCTGGTCCTATTAAGGAACAGGAGTAAAAAATACATGCAAACCTTTTATTGGGCATTCCCCTTTCCACATCATGGACATAGACATGACTATCTAACGTAATCAGTATGACTATCCAATGTAATCAGTTTTGATTAACAAAAAGCAACTTACAAGAGGTTTCTGCTGCAAGAGCTACAGGGTTCTCATACCCTGGAACTTGCTTGGTAAGTATGGATTGAAAGCAGCCCATGTGAACGATCCGTTCCTTGATGCTACATCCAAATTGAACAACCCTGGTGATAAAAGTGAAATGGCATCAACGTACTTCCGTCATCATACAAATAACGTAACCATATCAGCTCAATGGCTAAGAAAATCAAACAGGATTTCCGACAGACCTTTGTGCATTCCTGTCTAGCTTCCATCCAGCTAGCCGCTTAAGTCTCTCACTCTGCAACAGAAGATTGGTACGTCACTTGTTGCACCTCATAGAGGTAGTACTGTTAGAGACAGATATATCCACCCTTTCTGTTAGTCAAAATTTTATTCTTCATTATGTTGATCGTGTGCACGTGTGCGCTCTCTTTGCATGGTTTTACATGAACAGGATGTTTACACCCCCCCAGGTTATAATTCTTTCAGAGGTCTATTCAACATACATAAATTTATACTGTAATTATCCTCCGCCCGCATAATAACCATGCATTCCTCTACTCATCATCCATGCCATGGTGACTGATCTTTCTACAGTGGTCATCCTGCGCACCACATGCATGCTTACAGCCACCCTGTGTACATGGTGATAAGATATTTTATAGCTTTCTGGCATCCTTCTCTTTGTGATGGAATGTGCTGAGCTAGTGTATGTATTGGGTGGTCTCATTCTGTTGAGGTCAAGAACTCTCCAAGGTCCACTGGCCTCTGTCTCGCACTACCTTAATCAGCCTCCATCTAGGTGGGTTTAGCTGACATCAATGTCAACCTGGAGCTTTTCCTAGATTTAGTAGGTTAATCCAAGCAGTCACCCACGATTCTTACCAGTAAAGAATGGGTAAGTACGTGGTCAAAGTTTGGGATACAACTGAGCTCTCTTACTTTAGTTAAGAGCCGTAGGTAAGATAATGTGCTAGATGCTATCAAAATATATTGGGATTTTTTTTGAAGTTTTAGTTAATTTTAACTCAACCATTTTTCAAGTAGTTGATTTAGAGGATACGCATCACAAGGAGCATTTTTGTTTTTTGCTTTTTGACCCAACCTTAACGTGCAGGTTGAATGACCATTCAAGGTTCTGACTCACTCCTCGTTAACTCCTCCTCCCTTACATGTGAGCTGTCCTTGATTGTCCTTTGCTTTTAACATCTCCATCCGATCTTCACTGTTTTCACTCTGCTTGCACTTGTTCCCCATGCCACCTCCATGTATGAAAATCACAGCATTCATTTACTCCAACCCACATCCTGACTTTACCAAAATCGCATCTTGGAATCGGGTGTTGAAGAGTTTGCAGGTCTAGACTGTGAAGAAGGATCTTGTTCACGTTCCATGTTGCAGTAAGACAAATTGCAAATTTGATCCCTGAGACTGTTGGGGCTAATGATGTGCAGAGTGTGACATTAGAAAGCTTTGGGAGCTGGTTTCATTCATATTATAACATGGCTGATTTCTGCTCTGTTATTAGGTTTCTGAGGATATCATGAACTATCTTGTTCTACTACTGCCTTTGGAATCCATGCATGTAGCAGATCCTAGCATCCCCTACCTACAAGACCCCCCTTAGCCAATGACTCACTCCTCCTCGCTGTCCTTGATTGTCACCATCTCCATCCGATCTTTAACATTTTCACTCTGCTCCCACTTGTTCCCCGTGCAGCCTCCATGTATGAAAATCACAGCATGCATTCTTGGAATTGGGTGTTGAAAAGTTTACAGGCCTAGACTGAAGAATCATCTTGTTCACACTTATGTCGCAGTAAGACGATTCACAAATTTGATTCTGAGAGCAACCTTTGAGATTCTGAGACTGTTGTGGCTTATGATGGGCAGAGTGTGAGATCAGAAAGTTTTGGGAGCTGGTTTCATTCAGATTATAACATGGTTGATTTCTACTCTGGTATTACAGCTATTGGAATCCATGCATGTAGCAGATCCTAGCGTCCAGAGCCCCTTTAGATAAAAGATTAAGTCAAATTGATCAATTCCTTCTCAATCCTCCCTTGACACAACCAGCCGACTTTCATGTTAGCTAACCACATCAGTTTGCCCAATCATGATATTCCCTGATACTGCCTCCCATACTCCTGGGTTATTGTAAGTGTAAAACACTCACCAACAGCTATCCTAGCCCTACGACATCCTGCGGCTGTGATAGTGTTTGATATATAGGAATTGACCCTAATTCTCTGACATCCCCTCAAGGATCACACACATACACACATTTAGAGTATTTTAGTTCCAATTTCAATTTAAGACAGAACTGTTTCAAAGGTCACAGGAGAATACAAGCCGCCCAGGGATGACTACGTTGATAAAAAGCAAACCCAATCTACCCCCCATGTGACAAAATTAGTGCAATTCAACCTTTCTATAAATCTAAAATCCGTTTACAAAATTCTAATATTTTCTTAGCCTTAGGCAATTTTATTTGGAATTTCTTATATAAGGGAAAGTCCAAGGATTCAAAATATCGTTGGATATAAAGGAGACCAAATACAAAGCATATCCATCACCTTTAATTCATCGTTAAGAGTCTAAAAATGCTTTTGTTTGAAGCCTGTCGTTAATAGCCTCAATCCTACCGAAGAAAGGACACTCGTAAAGCTCTACCAGTTTATATCCACTCAAATTACGTTTTGTGGTACAGGAGACGGTCCTCAAGAACATAACGACGAGTAAATGTAATGATTTCCTGATCATTTGAAGGAAGAGGCTATTAATACCAGCATCCAGGAATTCGGTTGGAAAAGAGTCCGGAGGTTGCATGGAACCAAGCAGATCTCTATTTTCCGAGTGTAGAGATCAGTCGTAAAGGCTAATAATCTAATAAAGTGTAGTGTTCCGGATTAGAATTCAACCCCATAACTGGCCGCACTGCAATGCCTCGCTGCTAAGAAAGCTACCTTGGCAATGAACTTAGCAGATCCACCAGTATGTCTTCAACAAAAATCAGCTTCGACTGATGGCATAGCTTTCACCCGGTTGAACACAATATCAATCACCATTAGTGTAGAGAAAGATCAGTTTTAAAGGCTTATAATCTAATAAAGTATATAGAGCCACCGAAATCAGTTATTCCAAGATTCTGTCATGTAGAAAGTACATGTTACATTAAAAGGTGGTGGTGCACACATGATTATAACAGCTCCACACAACCAAAATGGTGCGCAGTATTCCGGCTACGTTCCTGATGTGTTAGCAAACATGCTTGACGCGCGCTTGATGTGTGGGGATGGCCGAGAGAGAGAGCTTGCAACTCAGGAAAACAAAATATTCTGGCATCACGGGTGGAAGTATCGTGAGGAAGGCGGGAATAAAAGCAGAGACTGTGCCGGGCCCGGTGCAACGAGGGTTGGTGCAGGGGCAATTCGACGGTAAAAGTGTGGATAAGGACGACAAATGGCGGACAATCATCTCTCACTCACCCTGTCTCCCTCTCTCTCTGCATGTCCTTTCCAACGCCCGCCCCCCCCCCCCCCCCCCCTCTCTCTCTCCCCTCTGTGTCTTCGTCTCAAGCATAGCTTCCATTGCCCATCTCCATCATACTCTCTCTCTCTCTCTCTTTCTTCTCTGTGTCGGTAGGTTCTATTGCCCATCACTCCTGCAATCTTTTCTTGTCTTGCTCTCCTGCGTTGGTTGGAGTGGACCTCGCTTAGATAGTGCTGATGATCACTCCCACTGCCACCTTCGTCGCTGTGTGAACGCTTCCGTCACCGTGCGATAATCGCCCACCTAAACCTGGTACATTTTACGCCATTTTTTATGGTGAACGGGCTCTGCAATCATCGCAACTCGCAAGATTGTTGACTATAAGAACTCTAAAGTAAGCCACGAACTGTCTGTTGTTGATTGTAATAATCTGGCTTGTCGCCCATTTCTTAGGGCCTGTGCACAGTGACGGAGCTGCTTCAAATTTTGTTCACACGGTTGAATTCATTTAGGCTCAATTCTAGTCCACTGAGCTTTGGTGCTCAAAGTGGCACCGGAGCATGGAGCGCCATTTTCCACTTAGCCAATCAAGTTGCCATTTGGCTATGACTTCTAGTCCCATTGCCTTCCCGAGCTTGCCCAAGCCAATGAAAATTGAGCAGACCGATGAGCGAGCGGAATTACTACCCTACGCTCGACCCAATTAACTAGGTTGTGGTAGGCAGCCTTTTCGTCATGGCTTTAACTCCAAATTCGACCTGAATCCTCACTATTATCCAATTGGGGTTTCAGTAGCAAGGTACTTAGCTTTGTCCAACAAATTACTCAATCAAGTGATGGCAAGAAAGAAAACATGCAATTATCTCCCTCCTTATATAATAGAATTGCTGGAAGAGTGAATTAAAAAAGTATGCTTTTGGGTCAAATTTGGAAGGAGTGTTTTAGTCCCTTACATCAATCTAAAATCAAGGGCCTAAAATTGTACACGTGGCTTAAGGAGAGCTCATAAAAGCTTGATTTTCTAGAAAGCACGTTTCAAACCCTTGGATCTTCATAAATAAAGATCAACGCCTATAATCACGACACATGGCTTAATGATCTAAAAAGCATGTTTCAAACCCTTGGATCTTCATAAATAAAGATTGACACCTATAGTCACGACACATGGCTTAACGAGGGCTTAGAAAAGGAAAACTTCCTTCTAGGTTGCCTACCCTAACTAGTGAGGCACTCAACCAGTCAGGACGAATTCCTGGACCAATCGGCCATTAGGAAACCCAATGCCATGCATACCTTGATTGGGTGGCCCATTTTTTAGTGTGTTGCTCAAGTGTGTTGCTCAAGAGGAGAAAGACGATGAATCGGACACCACTACAAGAGATCGCATAGGTTGCAAGAAATTGAAGGGATCAAAAGAGATGTTCAGCCTTTATATATTCTAGCATTAGTTTGAGGTTGGGCATTTTAAAGATTTTATGGTCATATGAGGACTGGTGAAGCAAGATGGAGAGATTTCTTGGATTTGGAAGAGTTGGGTAGTGTACACTCGAAGGTGTAAATTCTAGTTTAAACATCTACTTGGGATGGTGTTTGTGTGGCTTGACAAAAAAGATGGCATCCTTGTAGGGGTTAAGTGGAGGCCCTAGCTATCCAAGGGGGGCTTGACAAGAAGGCGCACACTCTCGGTAGGGGATGAGGTAAGCCTTTGGTAGCTTTCAATGGATAGAAAAGTAGGTGTGGAAGTGGTAACCTTTTCACTAGATGTGATGACAGAGATGCACGGCAATATCTCCAAGAGCTTGGTTATACCTAACGCTCCATGCCCACATTCGGCCCAAGTATTGTAATGCTACTCATTCCATACTTTGGAAGAAAAATTGTCAGCAATAAAAATGAACCCATAATAAACACATTATTAGAGTGATGAGTATGAAGTTGTGGCAAGGATGTCTATGGCCCATGGTTGATGTGGTGAGGTTGCCCATGTGGTGCCACCGTTCCATATAGGTGGCCCCATGTGTGCATTATAGAAATAGTGCATTGTAGTAGTAATTTAATACTATAAAATAGGAAGAGGTGGCGAGATATGACCATGTGCTACCCTTCAACACAGACGGTCCATTTAAGCATTGAGTAAAGGTACAAGGTCAATAGGAGGTGTCTTTTGTATCAAAGAAAGGAGGATGAGGTGGTAAGCATCTTTATGCAAACCATCCACTTGACCTCATGGGTAGTTAAAAAAGGGGTCTAAAGGGTATCCTAGCTTTGGAGATTAGAGTTTGATTTATGTGGAAAATCGAGACAAAGGTTTGTCGCATATGCAATTGGTGTGTGGCTTATTCTCTCACAAAGGTAGATACCCCAACTCACACTATCCATGTGAAAAATCAAGGCAAAAGGATTGGGCTTGTGGCCTATTTAGTCACAAGAAGATATCATGACTCACACTATGCATGTGGGAGGCCAATTTATTGAGGGAAATTTGACTATAAGAGGAGAGGCATTCCTTTGATGTGATGATCCATCCCTACATTGCCATCACCTTCTTAGTAAAGCTAGGGCAAGGATCCTTCTCATCTCCCCTTGATTTCTCCCATTCTCAATTTTCCCCTCCCACTCCATCAATTCCCACTTTGTTTCATTCCCTTCACATCCATTTGAGTACCTCTCTCATACTACAATCATGTTGCTTTGCCTTACGGTTATGGACATGATGATGTGCTTTGCCTTACAGTTGTAGACATGATGATGTACCATGTATGGTGTCTCAATGTGGCTCAAAAACCATCTCATAGTATCAATCCTTTGATTTCAAACAAAGTTGATGAAATAGGCATGGAACTAAATATCATAGAGAATTTGACTTACGAGATAATTTCTCGCCACAAAAGCAGCATAACTTCTTGCACATTGTGTGTACATAATATATTAAATTTATTGTCACATATACAGCATAACTTCTTGCACATTATATGTACCTAGTATTGCAACAAGGATTTGGTGGCCATTGATGGGCTGGGGGAAAATGCTAATCGCTAAGATCTGTTGAGATCTCATTTGGTCATGGACTACAAATTGCGGTTCCATCGGACAAATTACACTTGGCAATTATCAATTTGAATTTTCATGTCAATTTGCATCGGACATTGGCAAACTTATGGCACTTAGAGATGTGTTTATGAGTGGATTTCTTTAGGTTTCCATGGTTCGCCAATTCGTAAACTTGCCCAAACAACATTTTGGTTGACTCTCCACCTCTTCAATTGTGCAACTACTCACACCCAACTTTCCCATGGTCATCCGATTGGAAGTCATGCGAGGGTGGATGTATCATTGGAAGAGCAGTGTTCTTGCTACTCCATCAAAACATCATCATCAACTAAGAAGTTTAGAAGATTTTAGGTTTTAGAATTTAGAACTAACTATGTTATTCGATTTATGATTCAGGATGTTTTTTTGACATGTAGACTTTTTCTAAGCGAGCCACATCTTGATAATCTTGTTCGTGTGTTTTATATAATTGGGTTACCCACACTTTGTGCAATTCTCTCTCTCTCTCTCTCTCTCGCATTTGTGCATGCACACACACATTTGAATGATCAAAACTAAATATTTTGCTAGTAGTGCCTTCCTAGAGGGAGCGATTGTGGAGAGTTAGATTCTTCTTTTGTGAATTTCATGTGTATTATTATTATTTTAAATAAGGTTGGTTAGATGAAAGTTTATGTCAAGCTAATTAAACCATAACTTAAAATAAGGCTAGGAGGTGCTTTACATATGCACGCTATGTACGCTTCCTCTATGCTTCCTTGTGCGCTATTATTGTAATTACTAAAATTTATGCTCTAGAAGCTAAGCTAACCAACTCTTTCTTTTGATGTGAGTCCTTGGGTGCAAGGGAGTATTCACGCTAATACAAACCAAACAAAACAAAATAAAAAAAAGCAGTGCATGTGGGCACTATCTACTAGTATAGTGGTAAAATGGGTGCTTTTAGATGCAAAGGAGAAAGCATATATTTTTTTAGTGCATTGGGCTATTAAAGGTAATTTTAGCCTAAAAAATAAAATCAGTCTCCATAGCTAGGAATAGTTTCGGATGCATAAGTATTTAAAAAAAAAAACACTTGGAAATTAGAATCCAATATGTAGATTAACTTTTTTTGAAATAACACAAAGGAGAATCCAATTCCACACTATGTCACTACCTCTAAGGAGGCGTGCTTATACCTATGAGGAGGTAGTGCTAACAAAGTGTTAGGAGACTCTTCAAAGTGCCAATGCCTGTGAGGAGGGAGTGCTAACAAGCATTAGGAGGCACTTCAAAAATCCGCCAGCCTAGAGAGAAGTTTCCCTTTTCCAAGCCCTCATTAAGCCATGTGTCGTAATTATCGGCGTTGATCTTTATGAAGATCCAATGGATTGAGTTCTATAGGCGTCTGTGAGGTGGCGCTTTTCACTTTTCACTCTCTTGCTTGCCTTAAAATAATTTCTTTTGGTGGTCTCAAAATGTCAACAAAAGAAATTGGTGGTCTAAAAGTTTCAAAAGGTACTTTTATTTTTTTTTGTGTGGTTTCACAATATTTAAAATTTCAAAAAAGGAAACGTGGTGTTATTAAATTTCGAAATTTACAAAATTTTTTGTGGTTGCCAACTCTCGTAAATGACTGTAGCATCTCTCTGGTAACACCAGATTAGAAGCTATTCATTATCAACGCTTCACGTTCTCGATACATTTACAGCTTAAGATGCATGCAGCTCGCTGGAGAGAACAGGTTTGTGGTGATCCAAGTCCTCCATTAAGAGTCTTTGTCGTTGCATCGATTTTCAGATGCTACTTTGGGGAGATTTCCAATCTGCTGAGTGTCAACACAATCACGCTTCTTACAACGAGGACATTTTCAAGAAGTTCTTCGTCTACCAGGAGATTTACTACTTTGGTTAGCTTTGATGCGTTTTCAGCTGCTTTTTTGAATAGGAACCGGGAATAACAGGCTCATTATGAAGCATTCAGACTTAACGGCTTCATAATCTTAGCACCCGTGCGGATCGCTGCTGTCCTTGGCATTTCATAGGTGCGGCAAAGCAGATACGAAAGTGTGAGCTGTTTTGCTGAAAGGACTAGTGTAAATAAAGCTCGTCGAAGGTATATATATAGTACTAATGGGTTGCATTTAACTCAGAATGATCGTGCTTAAACAGATCCTGTAGTCTAGCGTAGCTGTTCAGTGTATTTAGCAGAAGGTGGCTGTCTCCTAGAGACCAGGTTTTTGAGATATCTTCTGAACTGCAATTGTTACAGGGACTCCTACAAGCAACTATTTACAACAGCTTCATGACTTCTGACTTATGTTTTCCCTTTTCCGATCATTCATTAGGTGCACTGACGTTTTAAGCGGTCATCCTGTATTTTGTAACACAAGCTAGTATGGAGTGGAAGTCTATTGCTTAAAAGATCCCTCAAAGGTGAAAAAAGACCCTCATTTTTAAACTCACTGAGGCAAATCTGGAAGAGAGATGTGTGCAGTGAGACTTGATCAAGCAAAATCTGTCTGTTGCACTTGTGGATGATTGTGACATGCACGATATTGAAAATCGCACCTTTGCTTTCGCTTAAGGTTTAATCTTTTTTATCTTTGTGCCTATGCGGTTTAGAACATTCCGTTTGGAACAGTTTTGACAACTAGTCAAGGCTCCGATGCAGCTGACTTACTAGAAATGTGTGTCTTTCCTAACGATTGAGCCTGTCCTTCCTCTTTCCTTGCCACTAAAAATTACGTAGAAAATTAACCACTGAAATGGTCACGAAGAATCTGGTAAACATAGGAAACATCCCTGAATATCATGAAAGCAGTTTGTGGCCAAGCATTAGTCTCAACACACTTTTATCAACTATACCAGCATGGTTAGACAAGTTTTTACCTTCAAAAACGTATGTCTACGTAAAGATGAGGAATATGGATTTTCGGGCTGACAAAAGATAAATCAAATGCCCTGGCAAGGACTCAGTCTACTTAAAGGTGGTGCCATCTCACTGGCCACGCTATTGGGTCCTTACAAGATTTATTTTCGAATGTGAGCTAAATCCACTCAGATGGCTGCTAACGCCTCTACTTTCAGATTTCAGTATATCCAGATACGAGTACACCAGAACTTCGAAATGCCAAGCCTTCAAAATGTGCCATGTTGTGGCTGTATATATTTTTTCCCAATTGTGCCTTCTTAGGGTAATCGTGGGAAAATCTGATTGCTGCCTCAAGCCTGGCTTACCCTTTGAAATTACGGTCAAGTCCTTCCAGGGAAGCCATGCCACTCCTTCCTGCATGAGGAAGTTGTAATTATTGCAACATGCTTACTATGGTGGCTCATAGTACCAGTAGCATCACAATTACACAAATGAGGTCTACTCAGTCTTCCCAACGGAGATCAAGAGGAGGACACCTTGTACAGCACCATGGCTGCCAAATATGCTTTCAACACGCTTGTTATCAAAGACACTGTCTCTTGATCATGAACCTCTATTCCTACGTTGAACAGATCACGGGCGATGGCACTCAATTATTCCACCCAGCCTACTCTCGTGGATCACAGATTTTCGAATTCAATTCGTTCCTTTGTTTTTTCATGCTTATCCACGAGACCCTCAATTCCCTAGATAGTTCTCCTTGCCAAATGTCATCATTTAAGCCTCTCCACTTGGTGCACCTTTTTACCCCCCTCTTGGGCACATTTAAGACCACTTCCCCTTGGCATTATTGCACATTTAGGTGCACCTAGGCCTTAGCACTCAGAACTACCTAGTCAATGCCATATCACCCTCACCTAGGACCTTGGTAGTTACATCTCTTGACCATTTCAATTACGCACATTAACTATTACAAAAGTTGGTCATCTAAGAGAAAATGCCCACCGATCTTTCCGAGGTCATGCTATCTCGGCTAGAGCATAACATTCCTTCCCTCTTCAAGCATCAGCGTCCTCGATGATGAACTCTGGGAACGCTCTCCGTAACTGGTATACGGATTCCCAGGTAGCTTCCAATAGAGGTTGACCATGCCATGCAACCAACACCGTGGGTATCTTCCGATTTCGTATTTGCATTGTTCCTCGGTCTAGGATTCTTGTTGGCTTGCGCCTTGCAATATCCTCTATCTCCTGAAACAAAACCACACCTTCGATTAGTGAGTCACCTGTATGCAAAAATTTCTTTATGCGCGAAACATGAAAAACGGGGTGCACCTTATACCCCTGTGGCAATTCTAATTTATAGGCTACACTGCCTATTCTCTTTAGAATTAACCACGGCCCACAATATCGAGGTGATAACTTAGCACACTCTCTTGAAGTCAACGACTTCGAGTGCGAACGAACTCTGAGAAAAACTTTTTCTCCTTCCTTAAATACTCTTATAGACCGATTTTCATCCGCATACACCTTGGCTCTATCCATAGCTTGGTGGATATTAGCTCTCACAAGTGCTAGCATCTCCCGCATCTGAACTACAAAGTTCGCGGCACTAGGCACTTTCTGAGATACTCCAACTATAGTCGGATTGGCTGGTCTATAACCATAGTTCAGCTCAAACGGACTGAACCCGGTAGAGGAATGCTTTCTATCATTGTAGGCAAACTCCAACAATGGCAACCACTTGTCTCACGTATGTTGCCTCAATGACACATATGCTCTCAGCATATCCTCTAAAGTTTGGTTGACTCTCTCCGTCTGACCATCCGTCTCCGGATGATCCCCACTACTCATTCCCAACTCAGTCCTTAGTGTCTCAAATACCACTGTCCAAAAATGACCGGTAAATCTGACATCTCGGTTTGACACTATGGATCTAGGCAATCCATGCAGACGAAATATATGTCTAATGAACAAATCCGCCACTTGCGGGGCACTAACAGACTCTCTAGTCGGAATGAAGTGAGCCATCTTGGTTAGACGATCAACCATCACAAGGATAGAATCATACCCTCCTTGTGTCGTAGGTAGTCCCACTATAAAGTCCATGGAAATGCTCTCCCACTTACTTAGTGGTATTTCCAAGGGCTGTAAAAGTCCGGGTGGCTTCACCCGCTCGGCCTTACTTACCTGACACGAGAAACACCGTGTCACATATTCATGAATATGCTTTTTCATCTTTGGCCAAAAGAAATCTCGCTTCACGAGATCATGTCTTCTCGACTCCTGGGTGTCCCGCACACGGGCTATCATGGCATTGTCGAATGACTCTCTGCGTGAGATCATTCTGACTAGGTACTACCACCTTGCCATTTCTAACTAGCATACCATCCCTTATGGTATATCTTGCATAAGTTTGGCCTTTCTGGATGCTAGGTGATCCTTTTCATTTTCCCCGGGTTTTAACACATGAGCTTTAGGCCACAAGCTCTGGACAAACTCGTCCACTTTTTGAGTTTCTCTTATCTCGGTCATTAGAGCACTCTCTAATACCGTGAAACTCAAGTTGTGCATAATGCGAGACAACGCATCAGCAACCTTATTGTCTTTTCCTCTTCGGTACCGAATCGTTAGATTAAACTCCTGCATGTGCTCTGCCCACCTAGCTTGGCGGCCCCTCAAGTCAGGCTGTTTACAAAAATGTTTCAGAGTATCATGATCTACATCCACATAAAACTCTGAACCATACAAATAATGCCTCCATGTTTTCAAAGCATGGATAACAGCAAACAACTCCAACTCATGAGTTGGCCAATTCCTTTGAGAGGGAGAAAGCTTCTTGCTTTCAAAGGCTACTGGCCTTCCCTCTTGAAGGAGAATTGCTCCTACCGCAATGCCACTTGCATCGGTTTCTAGGAACAACGGTTTCTGGGGATCAACTATTTTTAACACCGGTCCTGTGACCACAGCTTGTTTTATGGTGTTAAAACTTTCTTGTTGATTCTGTCCCCAAATAAAAGGTACTTTATCTGAGGTCAGATTAGTCAATGGCGATACTATTCCGGAATATCCTTTGATATGCCTTCTATAAAACTGGACAAATCCCAAGAATGATCGCAACGCAGTCAGACTCTGAGGGATTGGCCAAGTTAGTATCGCAGCCACTTTCTTCGGATCCATTTCTACCCCCTGTGGAGTAATTATGAACCCTAAATATTCAAGCCTAACCATACATAGTATAGTTTTCTTCTCATTCACATAAAGACTGGCCTTCCTCAAAGTACTGAACACTATTCTTAAGTGTTCACGATGCTCAGTAATACTTTTACTGAATATCAAGATATCGTCAATAAAATGTACTACGAACTTTCCGATATACGGACGTAGTAAATCGTTTATAAGCATGATGAAGGTCGCTGGAGCATTGGTAAGTCCGAAGGGCATTACCAAAAACTCATAATGACCAAACCTGCTTTTGAAAGCGGTTTTATGCACATCCTCGGCTCTAATACGGATCTGGTGGTAGCCACACTTAAGATCTATCTTGCTGAAAATCACGGCTCCATGTAATGCATCTAGCAAATCGTCAATCCAAGCCATCGGATACCTGTGCTTAACAATGATATTATTCAATGCTCTGTAATCTATACAGAGGCGAAACGTATCATCCTTTTTCTTCTTTAATATCACTGGCGAAGCAAAAGGTGAGAAACTTGGTTGAATCTGCCCCAACTTGAGGTATTCTTCCAGTTGTCTACGCACCTCCGCTTCTTCAGCAAAACTCATTCTATAGGGAGGTCTATTTACAGGTTCTGCCCCCGGGATCAGTTCAATCTTATGCTGAACTTTCCGCTCTGGAGGTAACCCATAAGGTAGTTCATCCCTAAAGCATTCAGAGAACTCCTCTGTTATAAGATTAGCGAGCTTGGCCATCTCATCACTTTGCGTAGCATCAGTGCTAGCCGAAGAATCATCAACCGGCTCTACCGATGCTGTGCAAAGGAATAAAAACTCCACTTGATCTTTCCTGATTTCCATTACGGAAACCAACGGTCCCTGAGGTATATCTTTTTCACTTCGCAAGACATAAAGCACATCATTCATCTTGAATTGATATACGTGCTTTTTCCAATCAATGGCTGGATTCTTCCTAGAATGCCACGCCATACCCAGGGCTATATCTGCATGAGCAAGCTTGGTCATTTCAAAATCAAGCTTCTCAGCATAGTCCTGAATCCGAAGCTCCAACTGGGTAAGCCTTTGGTCCCATACTTCAGTTGAATATCCATCTGTCATCCTGACTGTATACGCATAGTCAAATGGGCTTGTTTTTAATTTCAGCCTCTTCACGAGCTTGGAGTTAATCACATTGTGAGTTGACGCCGAGTCAAACAACACAATGACATCATGACTGGCCACTTGCCCTTTAATTTTAATTAACTCCGTATCATTAAAGGCCGTATACCCCGTTGCTGCGGGCTTAGATAGGATGTTATCAGGTGCACTCGTCACTAACTTAGCAACAGATACACATAACAAACAAGGTACTAACCTCTGAGAAGGTCGCGCTAGTTGCATCTGCATATGTTCCGCATTGGGACTCTCGTGCATTTCCACGTCGCATTTAGATATTATCATATTAGCCATGCGACGGTCTTTATTCAGTGGACAATCCTTCCACTGATGTCGCTGCAGGCAGCCGAAGCACAATCCTTCTTTTCTAGCTTTCTCTTTTTGTTCAGGGGTCAACGAGGACTTTGACCAAGCCCGGGCTGCCATTGGAGTTATTTTCCTTTTCACCCCAACGGTGGTACTTGTTTTTACTGGTCCCTCAACCGGCTTTACCTGCTTGGTTTGGCCACTTGGCTGCGAGACACTTGTCTTTGAAATCCATTTCCTCTGAAATCCCCCTTTTTTCGGGTACTCATACTGAGTCCCTGCCTGCACAAATCCACCAGATCTGCCCCTGGCATCCTCGTAGTTCAGGGCTACTGCAATAGATTCATCTAATGTAGTCACATATTTAGCTCGAACTTCCATTTTGATCTTGTCGTTCAGTCCATAGATATAGTCTTTTAATTGAACCGACATAGGGAGAGGGTCTGTTATTTTCATGACACATTCCCTGAATTTGTCCGTGTACTCTGCCACTGACAGACTCCTCTGACGAAGATTTCTATAAGCATCCCAAGCTCGGGACTCTTCATCAGGTGGGAGAAAGTGTTTCTTAAATTTAGCTTTAAACCCTTCCCAGTGGTTGGAGCAACTCTATCCTTCTGTTGCTTTATTTACCATCTATCCGCTGCCTCAATAAACAGGTGTGTGGCCTCACGGATTCTCTTTAGATCAGATCTAATTTCACAAATGGCGAAGGCTTCTTCCCACTTGTGTAACCAAACCTCGATCACATCAGAGCTGCGCTCGGTCATCCGATCAGCGTACTTCTCTGGTCTATAATTAGCAATATTAGGCACTTTGATCCTTGCGCGCTCTAATGAATGTATACTGGGCTCTGGCTCTGCTAGAGCTTTGCCCTTATCAATTCTAGACGGTCTAGCCGACAAGGCTTGTACCATCTCCCTAATCTCATTTTGACCAGCATTCACTTGAAGCTGCTGGTTCATAATCTGCTGTAAAGCATCTTCTAACATCGAAATCCTACCGATCAAAGTAGGTGCTGCATGATGTGACATCTGTTGTGTAGACTACACTCTAGACTCACTAGGATTCACCCTAGAATTCTGCCCTTCTGCCTCCATAGTTTCACAATGGAAGATGGTTTTTTTTTTTTTCAGTCTTTTCTAGAACCCAGATAAAAATTCCATATACCCTTCTTTTCTATTCTGCTCTCCTGTTTTTTCTTTCTCCTGCGTCCTAAACTCTCAGTTATAAAACACTCTGAACATCCCTTTTTGCGGTGCAGAAATAACAGGACCATATGAAAAAAATTGTATGGAAAGAAGGGGCTCCCTGATTTCTTTTCGAAATCTCGATTGGTCCTCTTTTCATTCACCGTTAAAGATACCAAAGCGCTTCTAATGCGCGTCGGTTCACCTGCAACTTTCTGGACCTGTAATATCACTTAAGTATGACAAATTGGCAGATAATGTCGATGACGACTCTTCCTGTTCTTCGTTACGTTTCACCTCATAAATCTGCACGCAGTCGTCTGTCAACACCCCACGAGATAGAATATGCGCTGACTAGAGGAGGTCTTGCAATCATTCGACGGATCACGCTCCTACAGCAAAGGTGCGTCGACCCTACGCCTACGCAAACGAACGTCCACGTCACCTCTGTACTCCACCTGCGACCAGCCGCTACCTTAAGTGACCCCAAAGTCCAGCCACAATTCAGAAGCCCCGTCTGGTTTTCTTTCTCGTTGACCGTCGAACCACCACGCTATCCCAAGCCCAACAGTTTGTTAATTTAAGTTCTTCGTAGACCACGAGTAGTCAACCTGCGCTGCGTCACCTCTGACCCTGTGACGAGTTCCCGCTCTATCATTCCAGCTACGGACAGTCAACACCAAACAAAATTGCCCGTCCACCTGGTCCCTTCACGCACAGTCTCCGTCACTTGTCCCTTGCTCTCTCAACAAGGCTCTGATACCAACTATCAAAGACACTGTCTCTTGATCACGAACCTCTATTCCTACGTTGAACAGATCACGGGCGATGGCACTCAATTATTCCACCCAGCCTACTCTCGTGGATCACAGATTTTCGAATTCAATTCGTTCCTTTGTTTTTTCATGCTTATCCACGAGACCCTCAATTCCCTAGATAGTTCTCCTTGCCAAATGTCATCATTTTAGCCTCTCCACTTGGTGCACCTTTTTACCCCCCTCTTGGGCACATTTAAGACCACTTGCCCCTTGGCATTATTGCACATTTAGGTGCACCTAGGCCTTAGCACTCAGAACTACCTAGTCAATGCCATATCACCCTCACCTAGGACCTTGGCAGTTACTTCTCTTGACCATTTCAATTACGCACATTAACTATTACAAAAGTTGGTCATCTAAGAGAAAATGCCCACCGATCTTTCCGAGGTCATGCTATCTCGGCTAGAGCATAACACTTGTCTTGAGTAATATGAGATGCCATGATTTAGCCTCAAGGCGTCTCAAAGTAACCCTTCCATACTTTTTGCCAGAGATGTTAATGACACTTACCACGTGGTTGTTCTGGTGGCCCACTCCACTCTCCTGGGTCCTTGTTAAACTTGGTCTTGTATATTTTATCGTTGGATCTCTCTCTTGCTCATTACTGGATTTGACGAAGAGGGAGTTCATGAATGAAGCGCCCTTGAAGACCACCGCCCCTTGCCCTCTAATGAATATAAAGAACCAATCTATTTTGCCAGAGGAATCACCTTGGAGGGGAACTAACATAGGCAAACAATTTATCCAGATGACAGCTTATGCTTGGGTACCGATTGTGGTTCCCATTTGGCAATACCTTGTATAGATTATACGCTAGGTAATTTGTACAAGAAAAGCGAAGTTCTCGCTTTACAACTGAGTTGAACAAAGTAATGGTCCACAACTGGATGAGCATGCTCTTTTTAGTTCTTTGGTTTGTAAATTGTTTTTAATGATGTAATCTGCTCCTAGGTAGTGTTTTGCTTTGATATATGTCCCCGCTTACCCCCCTTGCCCTTTTCTTTAAAAAAAAGTTGTTAAAAACTTCCACCTTATTTGTGTTTCTTTTGTTTGTGTTGGTTTGTCATTAGTTTCCTTGTGTTAATATTGGTATTTCTTTTGTTTTAATAAATTACTTTAAATCTCTCTCTCTCTCTCTTACACACACACCACACACATACATACACAGACACTTTTTTTTATGTGGGGTGAAATCCCCCCTCCCCCCCCCACAATCGAGGTAAAGAAAGAATCATCAGCATAAGCTTGAGCAACCATGCTGGGATTAGCATAATTCCAAGCCATGAAGTATTCTTGTAGCCACAAGATGATCAATATATTGCAGCATAGGATGAGTAGCAATGGCATACAGTAAAGCACTGAGAGGGTATCCCTGGCGGACCGAACACCGAAGAGTCCACCCATCAGAGATATCCCTAGAAAGAATGCAAGCCGCATTGCTATCTCTGTTAAGCCAATAAATAACCTGCTGCATTTTTGGTCCAAACCCCAAAGCTCGCATAGTACGAGATAAAATCCTATTGAACTGTATCAAAGGCTTTTGCAATATCTACTTGCAAGAGTAGAATATCCTGCTGCGTGTATTTGGCATATTGAATCCCAATATAAGCATTGGCAATATTATCTGTGATATGGCGACGTGGAACAAAGCCATATTGGGAGGGATACAATCCATCATGCAAATAACCTTTAATCCGATCAACCACCATTTTGGCAATGATCTTGTAAATGACTAGCATGAGCGTGATTGACCTCCAATCACCAAGTGAATCACATAGCTGCTTCTTTGGAATCAGCTTGAGAAGACCCTTTTTCCATGACACAGGCATCTATTGATTTTGCCATGTTGTGTTTACCATTTGCAGCAATGTGAATTTAAGAAGATTCCAAAATGCAAGAAAGAATTCAACAGTGAGACCATCCCATCCTGGAGATTTCCATCTACCATAGGATCTCAGTGCATCATACAATTTCCTTTCAGTGAAGGGCAAGTTCCAAAGCGTGAGCATCAGACAGAATTGGATGAATATGCTGTAAAAGAAGTTGACGTGCAGACACAACCCAAGGAGAAAGAGTATCCACATGCCCAAAATGAGTGGAGAAGTGTTGCACACATAAATCAACAAGCTCTGAACGAGATGTTGACTAAGAACCATCAGGCATCCGGATCCGACAGATATTGGCAGCTTGTCTTTTGTAGTGTAAACTCTTAAAAAATTGCTTGGAAGAGCAGCCTTTATCCAAAAAGGCATGTTGTCTAGTTCGAGTTTCCCATTTAGTAAGCTTTCCGTGATCATTGGATTGAAGAGAGAATTGAACCTGACATAAGAGCATGCTTTCCTCTGAAGACAAAGGGCGAAGATGAGTAAGTTAGTCAAACTCGGACGAGTAAATTTAGCATGTGCTATAGTCTCCCTTGTGGCTTGCATATAGGATTTGCCATAACCTCGAATAACTGCTTGCATCCGAGCAAGCCTACCAGGCATAATCCAAACCAATGTGTATCTAACGAGAGAGAGGCTGAATAGCATTAGAGACCAAGGCTTTAAAGTCAGCATGCTCCAGATAACTATTATTAATCAGCAAAAGCCTTCGGCAAGGCAATTTGTTAGTGGGAAATTCATGTAAGGAAAGCCTCAACCAAAGAGGAGCATGATCTGAATGTGTGAAAGCATGGTCAACCCGAATTTGACAAGTAAAGGCATCACAATGCTGTGGATCAACCTGATACCATCTGTCCAAGCATGCCTGATAAGAAGATTGAGCATTATGCTGAATGGTATAGCCTGGAAGCATGGGTTGTAATTCCTTCTAGAGATCAACCAGGCGCAACTGAAGCAAAAAATCAGACCATGCTTGTGTTTCAGAAGCCAACATATGAGTGTGGCCTGAGGTGTTGTCACCCGATTGAGGGGCATTCTTAAGTCACCACAAATGAAGGCATGTTGTCGCCATGGATAAGTATGCATGGCAGCCCATATCAAAGCTCTATCACAAGAGGATTGGGGGGCATAAACTGATGCAAATTCAAAAATTTCCCTTTGAACAAGGCATTGAACAATAATCCATCTACCATGGCGATCATTGAGAGCCACAACAGATTGAAGGTCGTGCTTTACCAAAAAAGCCACACCAGAAAAGGCGTGTTCTCTAGCATAGAAGATATCATAACCAGCAAAATGGCCTATCTGACCAGCATACATATGCTGATTATGCTCTCGCAAAGCAACTATATCAGGCTGCAATTGCCTAATATACATCCAGACTAGTTTCCATTTGCGACCATCACACATTCCCTATACATTGAGTGTAGCACACTTCAGATGATCAAGCATATTTACAGTTATGGGACAAGTATGTACAACAACTAATGGGCTGTCTACGTCTACATTTCCACCTCAATGTCTGGGTCTCTGCCCTGGGATGAAGCATCAGCTTGAGGAGAGGACAAAAGTGCAGCAACTTCTTCTTCAGGAAACAAGGTCCGATTTGCGGTCACAGCAGCCCAGGTCAAGCCAACACCAGAGTTTTCAGCAGGTGTTTTCCCATGAGAGGATGCACCACTCCAAGTCCAAGAAGGCAAAGGTCGCCGGGGGGAGATCACTTTGCGAGGAGTTTGCTATTCATCAGTCAAAAAAATTTCCCCCTTCCCTTGAGGTGGAGAGGACAAAGGCATAGGAAAAGAAGCATTACCATTTGAGACAGCAGGGGCTTTGCCTTTGTCTTGAATAGAGAAAAACTGTTTGACCCCTTTGTTTTTTACCATAGAAGAGACATTTGCATTCTTATTCAAAGGCTGAACCATTTTGGCTTGCACTGGCATCCGTGGAGCCGGGGAAGGGCATTGTGAAGCCATATGCCAAAATTGCTTGCATTCAAAGCAAGCACCTGCAAACAGCCCCCACCTCAAACCCTTCATGCATAACCTCATAAACAAGCTGAGCCATGAAGGGAATCATCTAAATCCATCACCTGTTTTTGTTTCTTGTTGGAAACCGACTTGTCTTTGTGAAAGGTTTTCTCATAGGAATAATCCGCCATTCGAGTTAAGGAAAAGGCTTGGAAGTAGCAACGCTTTACAAGAAGGAAAGCACAGCAGGTACAAAATTGTACGGATAAAACTTTACTGATTTTTCCTAGCTATACGGACAAAATCACGTGGATTTTTGACATTCTTTCGAATTTTTTGACAGCAAAACTTTATGGATTTTTCCTAGCTGTACGGACAAAATCGTACGGATTTTTGACAATACGAATTTTTTCCTTTCGGATTTTCTGACAGCAAAACTGTATGGATTTCCTCAACTGTACGGACAAAATCGTATGGATTTTCCTAGCTGTACGGACAAGACAGTACGATTATTATTATTATTTTTTTTTTTTTTAATTTTTCTGACAGAGCGTATAGACACAAAATGGGCGTCAAACGGAATCTCGAGGGCATCAAACTGAGGGAGAAACAAGCAGCTGCAGCGTGGGAGCACGAGGGCTAGCATGGGATCTCTCTTGGAGTTCTCCTCTCTCTCTCACACACACACGCACTTCTTCTTCTGTTTTTCTTTTTTACCTTCAATTTTATTTTCATAGTTTTTGTTGTGAGTTGAGATTCTATAGCTTAGTAAGGACCAGGTTTATCCAATTGATTCAGAATTGTTTGAAGCCTAATTTGCAACTTGTCCTTGGGTATTGATGAGACCATAGGTGTAACTTTACTTACTAAGTTATTGTATTTTTATGTTCTACTCTTAGTTTTGTTTAATGTCTCTCCTAAACCCCTCTCTTCGCTAGTCATTTTCTCTCTCTCCTTTGTTTTCAAAAACATTCAATCTGTAAGGTTGGATATATTCTAGTCTTATGAAAGCTTATTTTTTGTCGCCTTAGCGGATATGCAAGATCTATAAGAATTTTCGTCCGAATGGTGGCCAATATTGATTTATCTTTGAGATTGCATATACTCCAACAACTACCTTATCATGCCTCTAATGTGAGTCCTTGCATGTGTTGAGTCATTGTGTTGGCTAAGTCTATTTGTCTTTCGCTTTATTTGTTTTTGCTGCTTCTTTCATGATTTTGGCCTTGTTATTTTACTCTTCTTCTCCTTTCTTGTTTAGTTACTACTTCTTGTTTTCTCTAGTTTGATTGCGTTTTTGATATAGGTATGTCCTCCTCCTTTCCTCCTCCTTTGTTGTCTTCTCTCTCATGCAATTTCTTGAAATGTTCTTAGTTTGAGGGGAACTAAGTAGGGATTTTATTAAGTGGTCATGGGCGTTTGAATGTGCACCATGCTTGATGATCTCTCTTGTGTATGGAGCAGCCTCTTCAGGGTCCCACTGCTCAGTGGCAGCCTTGCTAAAAGAGAGGGAGGTGTGATCAACACTGTTATTTTTTGACTTTGGATTATGTGGGCCTGGTTTTAAACACCATCTAACTATTGAAATTTTAAAATTTTCTCTCACGAGGTACATTATTTTGACTCTTCCATTAAATGTTTTGCTTCTAAAGAAGTGAGGCATTTGTATAGTGATAGACTTGATTTCTTAGCTAGATCGTATTTGAATAAACATCAAATGGTCTAATTTTAAGTCCATATTAGTTAATACACATTATACGGATTCAAGAATCCTCAATAAATTAGGACGTCTTAGGAGTAAAGCTCTTGATCTTCATTTAAGATTGAAGTATGATTGTGATTCATTAGTAAACTTCTGAACACAAGAGAAGGCCTCTTTTCATTAGTTTCCTAATTACCCTTAAGTACCTAAATATTCCAATCATGAGCACAAAGATAAGATAGACTTCTAGTGAACCTTGAGCTTCATGATACTGCTTGGATTTAGTTGACGTGGTGGGTTTAGGATCCAATTCTTGCCACTAGGGAAGATATTTATCTTCCAAACAAGGCTGAATTTAGGCAAGGTCTTTAATTTCACTTAGTTGATGCATCTCAAAGTAAGTGTTCCTCTGGTAACCATACATCAACATACTTCTCCTACTTCTCCTCCTTTCTACAATAAGCTATGGTTCAAAGATGAACCATAGATGGTAATGAGAGCATATTATTTTGCAATGTTCGAATTGATTGACTCCGACCCTGCAACTACACATGCATTTGTTACATAGACTGGTATGGCTGTTGCGTAGAAGCAGTTGTGAAGTATTGTAGGCCACCTTGATCATTCCTTGCTACAAATGGACTGACACTAGATCGACTTTGTGAGTTCGTTCCTTCAAGGAAAATGATTCTAAACTGGTCCTTGTGTTTGCCTTGGAGTAAACCGCAAGTTCTTAAGCTGAGATAGATATCGTTGATGATGGCCTTTTCTACAAAAATCACCATTCCTAATACTCACATCTTAAACTTATGATTTGCGAGCACCAGTTGTTGGCTCAACCTCTACTTCCTTTACATCCTCTTGTTTAGCTGAGTGGAATATCTGAAGTTAATTGTTGGTTCTGTTATAATGTTTTAATTCATGTACCTTTGTAGGTGCATCAAATTGCATATGCTGATTTGATTTTCATGACGAAACATAGACAAAAGTTTTAATAATGGGAAAGATTAATTGTTTTCTGTGCGCATCTTGCTAGATTAAATGGCAGTTGAATGCTTGTTCATTGTACTGCTTCTTCCCTAAATTTAGAGATTTTATGTGAATGGGAAAGATTAAAGTATTGTTTTATGCGCGCATCTTCCTGCTTTAATGGCAGTTGAGTGCTTGTGCACTGTACTGACGTTTTTCACTTGTTCATTCGTCTCTTCTACATGATGGCTACTGAGACATGATACATTTTATCGTTTGGAGCAGGGATTTTAAAGGTGATAAAAGATTGTGATTTCAATCGAGGGAGACAATTTGAAGCAGCTAGTCAATTGAAGGGAAAGGCATGTTCTTTCCTATTAGTGATTGAGCATTGGGACCATGAAGGGCTTAGTATGTGTCACTGGAGCAAATGGTTTTATTGCATCTTGGCTTGTAAAATTGTTATTAGAACGGGGCTACCATGTTCGTGGAACTATAAGGTCTCCAGGTAAGGTTTTTGGACTTTTTGCAAAACCTGAGATTTTCTACTCCTTGGTTTAATCTAAAAACTTTTTTGGTCAAAAGAGTTGATGTTTTTGCTTATTTCTACCACTGCAATTCACTGATTAAGAATCCAGCTCTTTCAAAGTATTTTTCCTTTTTGAATTCACTTTTGTGATCTTGTTTTCACGCTGATCATTCGATATGAACTGTTGTATGAGTATGCCTTTCCCACCCCCATTCGAGCTCCACACAGAAAGTGTCAGAACCGTGTTTGTGATGGTGTGATTCCCGGAAACACTTTAATTTATGTCTTGAATTCCTATAACCGGAAGTGGACATAACGTTAAACCAACAAAAACTTTAAAATCACACACACAAATTCCATGCAAGATGCTCTAGAACAACTGAAATAGAGAAATCCAATGCAGCATGGAGCGTAAAGGAGGACTACCCCCTTACCAAGATCTCAAATGCTGGCATTGTAGCAGGGAAAAAGCCTAACTCACTCTCTCTCCTGCTCACTACTTACTGAACTGAGAATGATGCTATTTAAACACAAGTGGAACTGTGGACTGAGTGTGAGAATCAGAAAGAAAGAAAGAAAGAAAGAAAGTGTATTATTGTCCACTAAAGGCCAAAATGGGCCCATGGGACATCAAGAACTCTGCATACAAGATAGCACAAAATCAACGTGCCACAAAGAAGAGGCATCGTCGAATATCATCAGTGGGCCTCCTAACAGGGAATAAACTTCTGAATAAATGTCTGCCTGATAGGGCTAAAAACAACTGAGAATAAGTATCATAAAAAAGCTAGAGAAGTACTGTATGAGGAGACTAAACCTTGGCCGTAGGAACTTGCCAACTGATGGAATAAAGGGGCTGCTCTGATGCAGACGTCTGCTTTTGCTGTCCAGAGCTGAACCGGAACCTATAGATGCTAAGGATGGGGAAGATCTACTGCTTCCTGATCCATGCCTGAACTACTGCTGATCCCTGATGTTACTGGCTGAGAACTGCTGTCTGAACAGCCTGGAATGTGGATGGAGGAGCCAAGGGTCTGCCCTTACATAGGCCACCTTGGGCCCTGATTTGAGGCAGCCTGTTGGCTGGCCCAGGGCCAGATCTATCCAACAAGGCTGGTCGGTCTGGCCAAACCATCTGGCAGTCTGCTGCCACGTGGCAACTGACATGGCCTCTGTACAGGAAGAAATGACAATTGGGATAGGAGCTGTAATTTTGCAGCAAACATGCACTGGCAAGGAAACAAGAGAGTGATAGATTGCTGGTATGAGTAAGAGCGAGCAAGATCTCAACAACTGACATGCAAGAACGAATAAGGGATCAGGTAGTCATCCTTACCCCTGCACACAATTAGTAAAACATTTAGGCCTAGAACAAACATTTTATCCTAGGCTTGCTGTGGCCATAACTCATGCTAGACAACTTTGATCTAGCTCATACTGAAACTCAGGGTTATGTCTAAATGTGCCCTAGCTAGTGTGCATGTGAGTGGTCAAGATAAACATATGGGAAGTAAGAAAACATGGTTCCAATATTACATCTGCCTCTTGGAAAGATGTAGTCTCATTCTGACCTCGTTACCCAAGCATTATTGCCAAACACACCAAAGCTCACGCCCAAGGCCTAATATGAAGGTTCTAGGAACTAACTGAACGGTGTAAAACTCTTGACTGGCTGAGCACTGTAAAAAATGTGAGTCGAAGCTACCCTTTCAAAAGGTGTCACCACCATAGGTAAGATGGCGAATACACGAGGTGAAACCATTGGGAGTGATAGCACTGAAGCTGAAGAAGACCAATCTGTTGGATTTGCAGAAGATAACCCACAGATATGTGAAGTCCTGAAACATGAATTGAAACAAACTTACACATGTAATGAGTCACAGTGGTTGGCTGCCGATGTAAGCTGTGGGTCAGTGACCCATCTAAGGGAGTGATTCTAGATACTTCACAGATGTCTATTTCTCAACCTGAGATAGGATCTAGCCAAATGGAGTTGGTCTTCAGTAAAGCCTACACAAAAAACAGTGCAGTTTATCAAGTACAGCACTAGGATTGGCTAAATGATTTTCCAGAGAGCACGTCAGCTTCAGCCTAACTGCCTTTGCTTTTGAGTTGAGCAGAAGTTTATTCAGAATCTTCATGGTGCCACATTGGCAAACAGTCGAAGACAAGAAGATCAGCTTCTTTATGTCACTTACATAGCAACACTGCTTGCAAGTTGGTGCATAGTTTTGAAAGGAAATATACCACATGATTTCAGCTTTTTCTCATCATTCACTGACCCTTATTTGATGAAGAGCGCTATATGGAGCCTCAATATGACAATGTTTCTCTTGAGTGACTTCATTCAGACACCAATTCCAGTCGTCTGCACTGTAGTATCCTCGGCGGATGGTACCTCTCGAAAAATTGCCTCCAACGTGTCACTTCAAAGGACTTCGTAGCACATTGCAGGTCATGGTGTATGTAATAGACCTTCATGTTCATGGTTATTCATTTTCCATTTTGGACTCATTTAATTATCATTTATTCTTTATATGCACATGCTATCTCCTGAACGTTGTCAAGACAATAGAGCTTGAGTTCAGCCATACAAGTGAAGAACCACATGTTCTCAAATCTGAGTTTGATAAGTAACAGGAGGTCCTCAAGGGAGAAGGAAGCTGAACAAGAGGAGTAAGAAAGAACAATCATCCAAAATCAATCCTGCCTAGTCCTCACCCTATGCTGCAGTACCTGTTGCCATTTGTGGATTTTGTGCTGAAATGGGAGGGAACACATTTTTAGGAGGGATTAAAGGAATGAAGGATTCTAATTGTTGGGAGGTTTTGCTAATCCTTACTTCAGTCACAGCATCACCTTATTTCTTTAGGCACTTCTTCACATGGATTTTCTTTCTTTTATCTATGTGCTTTTTGTGCAAAAGTGGAAAACTCTTGCAGGTCTTTCATACTTTGGTCCTTTGATTGGGGAGGTCTTTGGTTCTCCAGTTGTCTCTCATTTTTGCATTGTCTAAATTGCTTACTTTCCCTTCCTTTCTGGTATTGCTTTTATTTTTCTTCTTTTCTTCAAGCTATGTTTTGTTTTGGACAGCTATTTTCTCCACATATAGTTTTTCACCCTCGCTCACAGGTGTCTTGTCTACTTTTTTTTTCCCTCGTCTTTCCAGTTTTACTTCTCTTCACTTTTCCACGGCTTCTTTCTTCGTGCCTCACTCTATGTTGCTCTTTTTATGCCAATGTTTTCTTTTGATTTCTTTCATTTAGATCCCCTCCTGGTTTCACAAAGTCTTATCAGTTTTTCCCACCTGTAATTACTGTTATGATGAGTCCTACATTGTTCATTCTTTTATAACTTTATCAAGCAAAAAATGTACTTTTCTGAATGTAATATTTGTCCTGTTCACTTCTTTGTAATAGCAGAACATGTCTTAGATCAAGCATGCTGTGCTAAGAAGTTGCTTCTTTGGAGACAGATGACAAACAGAAGAATGGGCATCTGGAAGAGTTGGAAGGAGCTAAGGAGAGACTTACTCTTGTTAAGGGAGATCTTTTAGATTATGATTCCCTTTCTGCTGCCTTTAATGGCTGCAATGGTGTCTTCCACACAGCTTGCCCCGTTCCAAGCCAAACTTCAACTAATCCAGAGGTAAGCTCGATGGTTATGCTTCACTTGTTTTTTGCTAATTAATGGTCCAAGTATGCCTGTATTCTACAAAATGCTATAAGATGAGCAGTTGCTTGGTTTGTTAACCAGATTATACTGCACTTTGATCTCATATCATAGGTTGCATTTCTTACAGCTCTTGTGTTGTTTTCTAGCAGTTTTCTCTGGAGTTAGCCTTCATCTTGTACCATCTCTTAATGATTGTCAAGCTGCATTTATATATATGTTGCTCTGCTTTGTCAGCGCGATGCCTTCATCTGCTCATTGTCGCTGTCTATTTGTCCTCATACTGCAAACATCAAAGGCCTTCATTGATAACTCTTCTTCGGTGATCTTATTTGGTCTTTGCTTTTCCTTATGCAAAGGCTTCTTTGCCCCCTTGACAGCCTGAATGGCTAACAAGGGACTTTAACATTGCCTTTAGTTATTTTTGGCTTTCACTTTAGAGCTAGCCTTTACCTTGTCAGATTTCTCTAATTGTGACTAGTGTCTTTGAAGCGGCATTTATTATTATGGTGCTTTGCTCTGTCAGCTTGATGCCCCTAGCTGAAAGAGCTTCTCCAATAATGCTATGCCTGAAACTGTATTATTCAAATACTACAAAGACTCTTTTATTGTGTGATGTTTTCAGTCAAACCTGAACCTCCTTTATTGCTTCATTTTTTCAGTCAAAAAGCTTGTATTGGATTTGAATCTTCATTTGTATATTAACGGAACACACAGACAGAGATGTAGGTGTCATTTTTACAGATGTTTACGGTCCCAGATTGAAGCAAAGTCTTACTTCTTATATTCCCTTAAAAGATACAATTAAAATTAATGAAAAGCCATAGTGTACTTGTTTAACTCAAACTTGAATCTCTGTGCGAGGTATTCTATTAAATTTTAATATGTCCCATACATACTTCTGCATTCACAAATGAGTGATAGCTATAAACAATGTATTAAATGAGTGATAAATTTTAATATGTCCCATACATACTTCTGCATTCATAAATGAGTGAGAGCTGTAAACAATGTATTAAAAGCTCCTTTGTATCTGTTGGTCCTGAAATGCTCTGATAACCACCTGATTTACATGTGCACCGACATGATTCAAGAAAAAATGGAAATGGGAAAAATATGTTTTATCCACGTATTCATTGTGAATGCACTGCATGGTTGTTGGAGGGACTGACAGGCTGGAGATGAAGTTGGGAATTTTTTCAAAGCTGATTTAGATGGATTCATGCTTGATGCTGGTTTGAGGGACAAAATCTTTGCTAATGCTATATAGGTTCTCATAACCAGCTCAACTGTTCAGTTCTTCATTGAGGAACTCGTGCTGTGTATCTGACAGATGAAGCTCTCCTTTCTAATAAGGTTCCATTTGTTAGAATTATTGACATATTCTAGGCAGTGACCAATGTAATCCATAACTGAGTTAGGGGCACTTTTCCCTCACTAGAGGTTTTTTCCCCCAACCACAGTTAGTGGGTTAGTGTGGTTTGTCACTTAGTCAAAACCACCTCCACAGTTTGTAGTCTTTTCATCTTATCTATTCCAGCTTTGACATTCTGCTCTCTTGCTTGCTTCTTGTTCTCTTGCATCCTCTCTTGCTCCCATTTCAACATTTGGTATCAGAGCAGCTTGAGTTCTTGCACCTGCTCTCTCCTCCATGCCCGCATCCTGGAGCATCAGCTTGTACATGCTCGTCCGTACAGTCCGTACGACTGTACGGAAACATGTCACCATTTCAGCTGTACAGTTTAGTGCTTACCTTCTATGCTGTTCCGTATAGCCCGTCCGTACAATGCCGACCTTATAGTTCATCTGTACACTCTTGTGAGCTCCGTCCGTACACCTACACAACTTCAGTCCTGTCAACTGTACGGGCTTCCGTACCAGTGTCAACGTACATCCGTACAAGCAATCCGTACTGCTTGTTTTGCCTTGACCTGTTTTGGAGCTTTCTGTTGCAGGCTTCATTTCACATTTGGCATTGCAAAGTGCATAGCAGTTGCCTTGCACTACAGTTTGCATTGCAGGTGAAATTTGATGCCATTCTAGCAAGAAATTGCTACGGATTTTTGGGGCATTTTGTGTTCATATGCAAGACATAGCAGTTAGTTTGCAGAATTTGTTGGAGATATCATAGTCAAAGAGTGTATTGGTGTGAAGTGTTAGTGTGTAGTACTAGGTGATCTAGTACTAGTCTATGTGTGTGAGTCATGTGTGAGTGCCACGTGTCATAATGGGACGCATCCCATATGCACTAGGTGTTAGTGTGTGAGTGAGAAGCCTACATAAGGCTTGTACTTCACTTGTCTTGTCATACTTGATGAAAGAATGAAAGCCGCCTTCATGTCTTCATTGGATCATTATCTTCTCACACCCTAACTCTCTCTCTCTCTCTCTCTCTCTCTCTCTCTCTCTCTCTCTCTCCTTCCACCATGTTTCTAACATGGTATCAGAGCCACCTTCCATAGCTGCCGTGTTACCCTTGCCCTAACCCTAAAATCGCCATTTTAGCTCAAGCCCTTGCAGCCGCCTCAGTTCTGCCTCCTCCTCTTGCAGCTGTCTCAATTTCGCCTCAGTTCCACCACCTTTCTACTCCTACCTGCCCACCTAGAACCTCCACAACCAGTCGTACAGTCCATACTGGCTGTAATGACTGTTCCGTACTGTTTCCCTTTGCTGCGGCATACCAGTGTGGCAGCTCCTGCAAAGTGCACCTGTGCGTGAGGGTTTCCAGGGTTATTTTGAGGTCATTTCAAAGCTTTTCGACGCTCAAGACAGCCTCAACTTGCTGCTGCTGTGTATTCGACCACCTGTGAGCGCTTGATGCAGCACTTCGAGGCCTTTGGAGACATTTCCGACGTGTTTTGAGCTTGCTGCTGCATAACCGCCTTCAATAGAGGCATTTTCGAGCTGCTTTGAGGCCTTCACCACGTCTACATCAGCTGTCTTCTGCATCAGATAGCCGCTACAGCATTTCGAATTGCTCTTGTGACCTTTTTGAGGGGAGATTGCTGGTCCTTCATCTTAGCTTGCTGCGTGCCTTCAGAAAGTCCTCTTCAATCATGACTTCTTTGACTTCAAGCTCTATCCTCGTGGAGAAGTTTAAGGGGGAAGGTTTTCCCACATGGCAAACCAAAATGCAGCTGCTCCTTATGCGTGAAGGAGTTTGGGATGTTATTGAGGATGATCAGGTTGAGCTTCTTGATCAACAACACCAAAAGATTTGGAAGCAGCAGAATTGTAAGGCCATTGCCCTCATTGGTCTTTGCTTAGCTGACTCTCTCATCCATCATGTGGATTTCAAGTCAACAGCTAAGCAGATTTGGAGTCACCTCCAGACCTTCTTTGGTAATAAAATCACCAACTCTAAAGTCTTTCTGAAGCTCAAATTTTATGATTTGAAAATGGAAGAGAGTGATTAGTTGAGTGATCATCTAGCTCGGTTTCAATCTCTTGTTCAACAACTCTCAAGTTTGAAGAGTGTCCCTGATGATGAAGATAAGATGGCAGTCCTTATGAAGAGTATGCATGGCATTTCTCGCTCTGAGCACACTCTTGAGATCCTTCGTCTTGCCACTACCATATTTGATGATATGGTGGCTCTCCTTATTGAGAAGGATCGTTGCAATAAGGAAGCCGCTCTTGCCTCTCCTATTGATCACGCATTTGCTTCCACAAGCAAATGGAAAACCAACAAGAAAATCATTTGCAGGTTTTGCAAGAGGAAAGGACATATTGAAGCTCATTGCTTCAAGAAGAAAGCACAGGAACAAGAGACATCATGCCAATCTTCTGCATGAAGACAAAGCTGAACCTGAAGAGCCCTTGGAGGAGATACATGCAGCTAGAGTAGAGGTTCATGGCCTCTCTCTTGATGACGAGGATCCATTTGACCAGGATTGGGCTTTCTAGGCCCTATGCTATGTGTGTTTGTGTTGAGTCACATAAAGGTCCTCAGCCTTGAGTTGTCCCTCTAAATTGAATGTATTTGGAGTCAATAAGAGGTCCTCTGCCCTCAATTGTCCCCCAAAAATGATTGTATTGTGTTTTACTTTGGTTGATGGTATTGACCACCCAGTTCAGAGTAAGGGGGGATGACGAGTGATGGTTTGCTCTTGCCGGTCGCAAGCTGACTGAGAAGTCACTATCACACGAGAGGTGTTGGATAGTTGGACTTGCTCTTTGCAGTATTGTGGTGGAGGGGGGATCGGTCTGCTCTGAAGGGGGGTATTGGAGATATCATAATCAAAGAGTGTGTTGGTATGAAGTGTTAGTGTGTAGTACTAGGTGATCTAGTACTAGTCTATGTGTGTGAGTCATGTGTGAGTGCCACGTGTCATCATGGGACTTATCCCATATGCACTAGGTGCTAGTGTGTGAGTGAGTAGCCTACATAAGGCTTATACTTCACTTGTCTTGTCATACTTGATGAATGAATGAAAGCAATCTTCATGTCTTCATTGGAGCATTATTTTCTCACACCCTAACTCTCTCTCTCTCTCTCTCTCCCTTTCTCTCTCTCTCTCTCTCTCTCTCTCTCTCTCTCTCCTTCCACCATGTTTCTGTTAGAAATGACCCAACGGAGGGTACACGCAGTGGAAATAATGCCCAGGACCTCACACAGTGTGCGGTGTGGGTGTGGAATCACAAACTTCTTTACTTATGTGCATTCAATAGGTGTGCAGACTCATCAATAGACAATGAACCAAACTAGATAGAGAAACCACCAAATAATATATTTCCGTCCACAACTATGCGTGATTGCATCCTGCCATGAAGGCTCCTTGAGCTGCCTCTGCCAGGCCCTTCACTAGCACCTGGGTGCCATGCTTTTGTGCTTAGGTTCACCCCCCCCCCTGCTCTCCTCATATGGGGGCTTACAGATGGGGCGGTGACCTCTCCAACAGTTTCTAACAGAATTTGCTGCAAATTTGCAAGCAAAGTGCAATTTTGGTAACATTTGGGCCTTTTGGTTAATTTTCCCTCCTACAGTTGCAATTTCTTGTAGGAATTTGGGGCTTTTGCATTTTGGATGCAATTTGGCAGTGGACAGACAATTTGGGAGTTTTGCAAGCAGTTTTGGACTCAGTTTGGGTCACATTGCAGACATTTGCCAATTTTTGCAGATTTTGGGCATTTGCAGAACATTTCGGTGCATTTTAATCCTTTGATAGGTTGTGACAGCAAATTGTCATTTTGGGCAGATTTTTTGCAAACTTTGGTTGTGTGTCTTACATCCTAGGAAGGGATTTCACTTGTTAGGTTTGCTGCATTTTTTGAGTTATCTAGCAGATATGGCTCAGAACAATGCCAATGAGGTCTTTGGTGTCCTCACACAGGAGGATAAGTTGGATGGCACCAACTACTGCTTATGGAGTTTTATGGTTCGCAACATTTTAGTTGGCAAACATCTATGGGATTATGTCAACAGAGATGAATCTGTTGGAGTAGCAAGAAGGATTCAGCAAGTGAAGCAAAAGGGAGAGATTATTCATGAGAGACAAGCCCAATATATAGGCACAAGTCACATAGAGTAGTGACATCATATGTGAGCTCAGTAGAGCATCTAGATCCACAAATCTCTCAATCAGTTCCATGAATCTCTCAATCACACACCACGCACCTAGATTCACTCAATCACACCTACTGACACCTAACCAGGCACACCATGTGTTCACAAATTGAGACCTTAGGACCCTAGGTATGATCCCATTACATCAATTTGTCCTTCATTCCCCCCCATAAATTGATGACCTCAACCCTAGTAGTAGTCCATGGGAAACTTCATAGCTTGCCCACCTCTAGTGGCAACGCACATGATCCACACCTTGGTACTCACTCTAGTTGCATCAGCAGTAGACTCATTTTTTTTTTTGCCGAAAAAACAGTGCTAATTATATTACTTCGAAAACAAGATACAAGAGGTCAGCATTGCAGCTGACGGGCTGCGTTCACAAATCGGACGCAGCCCAAAAGGTAACAAAAAGTAAAGCTCTCTCTCACAGAGGGATCAGGCGAGTGTGAATGAACAGCCAGAGAGGTGGTGAGTAGCGCCACTGAAGGCCCTGCGAAGTATGCTCGAAGAAGAGACCCTGTGTGTCCTATACCCGGAGGAAACGTCTCCGCTTCTCCCGGCCGGCCCGGGAGTCTCCTTGTATCTAGTCCCACTGGCCTCTGAGGGTGTGTATACTCTCACTCCAGATGTCAGTCATGATCTGGGCAGTCGATAAGGAGGTGCCACCGAGGATCTGCTCGCAGCGTGAGGTCCAAATGTGCCATCCTGCGATGCTGCTAATAATCTCCCAGACTGGCTGCCTCTCCTGAGCTCCTGTGCCAGCCTCTGCCAGGTGTAGCGGAATGCTCTCGAGCGGCCCCCACGTCCCCTGTGTGATAAGGAATGTGGGGTCCTGCTGACATGCCTCGAATAAGTGATGAAAACCAGGTGCGGTGCTGCACCAGCAGAACGCGCCCCAAGTGATCAATCCTAGCTCCGGTGCTGCGCGAGTAAGGATCCCGAAGGTCCACCTCCACACTTCCTGGGCGCGAGTGCAGCTCCATAGGCAGTGTTTTGGTGACTCCTCGTCCTCATGACAGATCTGACAACGTCCGGTCCTGACCTATCTGCCGCAACCAACTCCCCACTGGAAGACCTTTGTGGGCAAGAAGCCACAGGAAGTAGGAGATCTTCCGCGGCCGCCAGCTCTCCCACAAGGCCTTCCAGAAGGCTTGCAAAAATAACCTCGAAATACCCTGTGCATACCAACTGGGCCGCTGGGTGGGAGGGCGGCTTTGCATCCTCCCGAGAACTCGCCTGCCCAATGTCGTGCTGTAGGCAAAGAAAGAGGTCGGCCCCTGACCTGTCACAATCTCTGGCCATCTCCACTCTCCTGGGTCCCAATCAAGCTCTGACAAGGCCCGCCCCTCCCAGAGCCAGAGTCTACTGCTGCAGCTGATCCTGCTCTATGCTAGGATCGGTCCGCCAAACCTTCCCCACGAGGCCTACGACCCGAACCCTCTGCCATGGGTGATGCTGCCCAAAGCCGTGACACCTTAGGCACTGGCCTGGCTGTCCGGTGACTACCATGCTCTGGGTGATGCTGCCGGCATCTGTCACGATCTCGATCACTGCAGGGAGAGTCGCAGGGTCCGCCACAGCCACACGGACTCGGGGGGCTCCTGCCGTAGTCACCGCGTCGGCGAAAGTGTCGTGCATAACCCAGCCAAAGTGGGAGCCCAGGTCCTTGACAATCGGCCGTAGCTCAACAGCAAGACCTGGAAAAACTAGCATCACTGGATGGCGAGGTATGTGGAACCGAGCATTAAAATCCGCTGCACTGAATCCACAGTACCAAGGGACTATCATAATGATCTTTCCATCCACAGACGTGGGGGAACCAGCAATCAGGTTGCTTGCAGCTTTCGCATTGGAGAGTTTGAGCCAGAAGATGCCCCTTCCCATAAGGGCCACCTCCTCAATATGGCCGTCCTCTAACATGAGAGTGGACTGGAGCCAGTCCCTGATGGCTGATCTGGAGGGGGAATGTCCAATGACTCTGCCATAAACAGAGGTAAGGGCAAAGTCATTGGCAACCTCCTGAACCCGATACGATTGTTGCTCTGTCAAGATGACGCGGTAGGCATCTGGAGAGGGAGGGTCCAACTGGGCCTCTGGTTCCAGGCAGGGAGCCACCATACCGCCAAGACAAACTGCGAGACCTCCAATGAAGAAGAGGCTGCCACCCAAAAAAGGGGGGATAGATGCGGGAGGGTGGAGCCTGGGTGTGAAGAAGACGGGTGAGGCGAACCGGGGCGACGTGAGTCGGGTGGGGGAAGCTGAGGCGCAAGCGAGAGCGGAGGCGGAGAGCGGGAAGGATGGAGGGCGGAGGGCGGTGGAAACGAGGGCGGGAGGTCGGGAGGCGGAGGTGGCGGGGGGTGGGGGCTGAGGATGGAGGGCGGGTGAAGTGAAGAGGCGAGAGTGGGGGCGGGGCGGGGCGGGAGGGCGGGAGGGGGCGGGGCGGAAGGTCGGGGCGGGGCGGGGCGGGGCGGAAGGGCGGGAGGGGCGGGGGGCGCGGCGTAGCGAGGGGGCAGGGGGTGAAGCGGGGGGGCGAGGGGGAGCGAAGTGGGGGGGCGGGGGGCGGGCGAAGCGAGGGGGCGGGGGGGTGAGGCGGAGAGGTTAGGGGGGGTGAGGCGTAGCAAGGGGGGGCGGAGTGAGACGGAGGGGCGAGGGGGATGAGGGCGGAGAGGCGAGGGGAGAGGGCGGGGGAGGGCAGGTGAGGGCGCAGCGGGGTGAGGCGGAGGGGCGAGGGGGTGAGAGCGGAGAGGCGAGGGGGTGAGGCGGAGAGGCGAGGGGTGAGAGCGGAGGGGGCGAGGGGGTGAGAGCGGAGGGGGCGAGGGGGTGAGAGCGGAGAGGCGAGGGGGTGCAGGCTGCAGCGGCGGGGGTGAGGCGGAGGGCGAGGGGGTGAGGGCGGAGAGGCAGGGGGGTGAGGGCGGTCGAGGCGGGGGGGAGCTAGGGGGGGGTAGAGGTTGCGGGAGGTAGGGGGAGGGCTCGCAGGAGCTCCAGGATAACAGTAGACTCATTTGGGCATCCTCATCCCAACATGATCTCACTCTAACTTTGGTCTTTTGGTTTACAATTGGGAGATAGACAATGACTATGCATGGGAATACCCTTAGATCTAGCAAGGTAAAACATAATACTAACAATCATTTGAGGGGGGACATCCCAAGGCAGAGAACCCTTATTTGATACACACATAAAAATTCTAAGGTAAAGATGTGGGGAGGGCAGGTGAGGGCGCAGCGGGGTGAGGCGGAGGGGCGAGGGGGTGAGAGCGGAGAGGCGAGGGGGTGAGGCGGAGAGGCGAGGGGGTGAGGCGGAGAGGCGAGGGGTGAGAGCGGAGGGGGCGAGGGGGTGAGAGCGGAGAGGCGAGGGGGTGCAGGCTGCAGCGGCGGGGGTGAGGCGGAGGGCGAGGGGGTGAGGGCGGAGAGGCAGGGGGGTGAGGGCGGTCGAGGCGGGGGGGAGCTAGGGGGGGGTAGAGGTTGCGGGAGGTAGGGGGAGGGCTCGCAGGAGCTCCAGGATAACAGTAGACTCATTTGGGCATCCTCATCCCAACATGATCTCACTCTAACTTTGGTCTTTTGGTTTACAATTGGGAGATAGACAATGACTATGCATGGGAATACCCTTAGATCTAGCAAGGTAAAACATAATACTAACAATCATTTGAGGGGGGACATCCCAAGGCAGAGAACCCTTATTTGATACACACATAAAAATTCTAAGTTAAAGATGTGGGGAAATACCCCCCTTTAATGGCATATCTTGTCCTTTTCCTCCTTCTCTTCCAAGCCAAAGTTCTTTTTAAACTTCACTACACCTTGGAAAACTTCTCTTTTGAGGATTTGAATCTAAATAAGCTCCATTATATACAACTTAAAACTTTGTTGGATCGTTTCTTAAAAGTAAAAGCTTCCTTTCAAAGCAAAGAAGTCTATCTAAATCAGATAGGCTTAAACTCAATTTTGAAGTCTCCTGAAGTAATGGATTCATTTTGTGAGAAGAATTTAGAAGCATCCAGTACTAGCTTGGAAGTATGTAAAAACTTTAGGACAAAAGGCTTTCAACTATGGAGAGATAGGTAAAAGGCTTTCAGAGCATTCAAAATCTTCTGTTCTTAGAGAATGTTGTTGTTGTAGAAGTAAGAGATTCCAAAGCTTTATTGATGCTGATTTAGAACATGTAGTTACAGTTGATACCTCATATTTGCTTTCTAGTAACTTAAGAGACCTGTTCATGAAAGGCACGAAATTTCGATTGTACTCTTTTAAAGAGTCTTGCCTTTTAAAAGCTATCAATAAGGGAATCTCAAAGTTTGTTTTGCAATTAGAAGAATGTTTAGAAGTTCAAAATATCTTATCAGAATGGAAAGGGAAGATTTTGAAGAAAGTTGCTTTGAAACTAGAAGAAGTCCCTTTAGTTAATTGCTCAAAGCAAAGTAACCATGTTTCTAAACAAGATGAAACTCTTCTTCGAAAATTCCATAGGAATTTTGTCATTTCTTATATGGACAAATGTTGGAATAACTTTGTTTTTATTTGCAAAAAGTTTTACTTAGATTGTCTTTTGAGAGAAGTAAACTCGTCTGCCAAAACTTACGCCCCTGCCTTAGTTTCTCAAAAGAATTTGATCTCAAAACATGAGAGTTTTTGCAAATCTTCTGGGTTTGTTTGCAATCCAAGTATACCTTTTGCTGCTTGGAAGTTTTACAAAACTCCAAAAAAGCCAAGATTTATTGCAGCTGCTTGTGAGACTACTTTGACGGATGTCTCTAAATGGCTAATCTACTGCTTCAAAGCCAAGTTGCCTAGTGTCCATGAACTTTGGAGGGACTTATTAAAAGAGGCAGATGTCTCCTCGTACTCAAGCTGGATTTTAAATGACTCTGTAGGAGTGATTCCTGTTGTAAAATTCTTTAATTCCTCTCAAAGCATTCAGGAAAAAGAGTCTCCTATTCTCCTTCAAACCTATGATTTTTCCACGCTTTACACAAGATCAAGCTGGAAGACCTGAAGTTTAGAATAAAAAAGCTAGTGGCTGAAATTTTCAAGCTGAGATTTGACAAAGATAGATGCAAAGTGCTAAAAGTTGAGAAAACAGCCTTATGCTTTGACTGTGGCTAAAAAATAAATATCATGACATAGGTTCTAAAAAGAAAAGATACACAAAGATAGTAAGTGTGGAAGATGTTTGCCCTTGGATAGATTTTCTTTTAGATAATCTTTACATCACAATAGGTGATTCTTTGTTTCAACAAATTATCGGAACCCCCATGGGCACTAATTGTGCCATCTATTTAGCAAACTTTTATCTTTTCACTTATGAATTTGAGTTTATGCAACGTCTTATTTCTATCAATTCCTGCCCTATCATTTTACATAAGCTTAGCCAAGTTAGGCATTTTATAGATGATTTATTTGTACTAGATGTTCCTCAAGACTTTATGTACAAAGATGCTAGTGCTTTTGAAGAAGGAATCTATCCCTGTGACTCTTGTGAACTGAATTGCACTTCAAGAGGGGATTCTTGTGTTTTCTTAGATCTTAGACTTTCTCAATCTACCATAGGATTAGAGGTTGATATATACGATAAATGTGAATAACTTGAATATAGTGGTTTACAGATTATAAAAATGCCTCACATTGACTCAAACATTTCTGATTTGGCAAAATATGGAGTCATTTCTTCCCAATTCCATAGATTTTTCTGCCTTTGTACAACTAAGGAGTCTTTTATCACTCAATGTAGTAATTTGATCACTTTACTATTACACAAGAGGTATAATCCAAGGAAAATAATGAAAAAAGTACGCATAATCTTAGATATGAAATCTTTTATCTATGGTGTATTGGCCTTAGGTATGTTTAGAATGATTGAACATAAGCTGAAAACAAAAAGCGGGGAGTTGAATAGCCCCGTTTTTCTTTTAGTTTCAAAAGAGAGTTTGTTTGAGTATGCTTGTGCTTTCTAAGTTAAAAATGTATTTTTGCCTCTTCGCAGGAAACGATACATAAGTGTAAAGGGCCATTTAGTTAAAAATAAATAAATAAATAAGAGTGAGAGTGAGAGAGAGAGAGAGAGAGAGAGAGAGAGAGAGAGCGATATTCCAATTTTTTGAAAGATTTTGTTTCTTGACTTCCTTGTTTATTTTTGCTTAGTCACCTGCTTCCTTTCTTCTTTATTTCTTGTTTTCTTTCTCTTTTGTTTATTTGACGTATTTTAGTAAGCATTGGGTTTTCCTAAGAGACTCCGCGGGTCTTTAGAAACCTAGTATAGTTGCTTATGCTTGGGCACTGATGACAACATAAGTGTTGCTTTGCTTGCTAAGTATGTCTTCCTTTTGTTTTTCATAAAAGTTTTTGTTTACCTCTTTTCTCTTCTCTTTCATTTTCTCTTTTATTTTTTGTGTAGATTTTTTATCTTTAGAACAACAAAAAATCTAATTTTGTATGATTGGACTTATTCTAGTCTTACAAAGGTATATACCATAGTGTGACGTACATTGTCATTGGAGAGGTTCATGGTGTAGCCCTTCTTGTAACTCCTTTGCTCTTTGTCCTTCTCCACATTCTTTAATGTATCTTGTCCATATTTTGCAATACAAGATCCTTGTAGTCCTTCACCTTCTTTGAGTGTCCAAGCCTTAAAAACATTTTGTGAATTCTGTGGATAGAAGAGGATCTTACCACTTGTCATGCAAGGGTAGTGTCTACTCTTGTACAAGAGGTGGTTATGATTGTATGGCAAGGTATAGTCAATCAAATACAAGCTCATTTCTTACATCATGAAAGATGTTGAAACCATAACTATGGCATCTTCAAAGTACAATAACTTCAATCCTCAATATAAAGGATAAAAAATGCATTCAACCTTCCAATGCTGCCAGTCAAAGATCAGCTTGATTGAGATTCAGTCAACACATATAGTCAAACTTAGTCAAAATATGTCAAAAATGGTCAAGCTTCATACAGTGATCTTGGAGGCCAAAATTGAGGTGATGGAGAGCAGCTCTTTGGGGGCATTTGGTGGGCAATAAAGGTCTACTGATAGGGAAGACCTACAACCAAGCTTGGGCAAAGAAATGCGTCAGGTCACCATAGCTAGGAGCTTCAATTCCGACTGGTTTTTTCGTCAATACACCTCAGATAGTGGACCATTGGCCTTCAAAACTCATGAGCAGCTGCTTAATAAGGTCGCCCAGCAGCAGCTCAGAGCATTTGAGGAATGGTGGCTCCAACAGGCTCAGTTTCCAGAAATGGCACGGGCTAAAGAAGGAGGTGGCACAGGCTGTAGAGGCTTCTATCTTCTAATTCCTCCTAGCCGGGGGTTCGCCTCATCATGGAGATACTTGAGCTGAAAGGGCAGGGGGAATGCTTCAGAGATGGAGGAGAACAAGCTCAAGGAAATTTCGTGGGAAGAAAGAGGAGAAAAGCTTCAAAAGCTTCAAAATTCTTCATTGTGAAGAAGATGATGACATGGCACTCAAGGAGGTCTCAAGGAGGGTGAACCATTGCTCTGATACCACATGTTGGAGTAGCAAGAAGGATTCAGCAAGTGGAGAGATTATTCATGAGAGACAAGCCCAATATATAGGCCTAAGTTACATAGAGTAGTGACATCATATGTGAGCTCAGTAGAGCATCTAGATCCACAAATCTCTCAATCAGTTCCATGAATCTCTCAATCACACACCACACACCTAGATTCACTCAATCACACCTACTGACACCTAACCAAGCACACCATGTGTTCACAACCTTAGACCTTAGGTATGATTTTGTCCTTGTTGGGTGTTGGAAGCAATGGAAGCTCAAAAATGGAAGCACAATGGAGAAAAACGAGATGTTGTAATAGATTGCTGCAAAATTGAAGTGTTGAGGCTCAAGGGTGAGCCAACATAACAAAACCCTAGGGTCAATTGTCCTAACTGGACTAAGTGTCCTAACTGACCTAGATGGTACATAAACTAACTGTACCAATAGTCCTAGCTGACTATAACTAGGCGTACAAGGATCATACCAAGGTATAAGTGGCATCTATGGATAGCCCATGAGATAGCCTACAGTCTTTCAAAATCAAGGCCAGAAATCGTGGTTGCACCTCAGACGACTCCTCAACAAGGTGGAGGAAGGGGTAGAGGTCAAGGTGCAGAACAAGTGATAGGAGTGGCAGCTTGCTGCCTTGGTGACTCCCACACCGGAACAGAAAAGATGGGATTCACGTGATGCACAAGCTCCTTTCAGTTATTTCCCTTTTTGTCAAAAGGTTTATCATTCCTCACATTCGGTCATGCAAGACCTCAAAGCTCGACACTCAGCCCAAAAATCTTTGGGATCCGTGTTGCTGTTGTTTGCATTCAATATGCAACCTCGTTCAGTTCACAATTGTAAAGCGAGGAAGATAGGCCAGTGCCACCTCCCTGTTGAAAGATCAAGAGCCTTCTCCTATGCCTCCTCTTCAGTTTTTCCCACCTCGGTCTCCTCGCTTGTTGGGCATTGGCTCAGCTTGAACCTTATAGTCGCTAGAGCGGTTACTGTACATCTTGCATAACAAAAATTGACAAAGAAACAAACAATGCAGTGAAAGCCGCAATCACATATAGTATCGAGAACGACATCCCCGCTAATGAGCGCATCAGGAAAGTAGGAAATAGGATACTCAATACTCAACATATCAGTGTACAAGAAGCCATGTATCTTTGCCTATGGTTACCTCTCACCAGTGCAACAACAGAATTTATCTACGACTTGAGGTCCTAAGCTACATGTAAGTACAAATGACAGCCCCGATATATCTGTAGGTGACAAAAAGCCTTAGAACCGTGCAAAAAATTCTTCACGATAGAATAGAGGGAGAGAAGGAGACGTGGCACGTGCAACACTAGGGCCTAGAAATAAGGGCTGGACCCCCTTGAAGGTCTTTATTGCAATAGATTCACTTTTACAAGAAAAACCAAGCTTTTTAGGCTTTCTTTAAAATTTGGTGCTTTTGGCACCTTTTTATCATGTGGGCCCTCCTTTTAAAGAGGCGTCCCCTTGTCCATACTTTTAGGCCTCGTGGGACGTGCTTTTTGTGCTTTTCTCCCCACTCTTGGATCTTTTTTGCACTCTCTTAGGTCCTACACATTGGACAAACAAGTTCCAACAATTTAGCCCTTTAGAGGTTCACGAAATGCATGCATTCTAATCTTGGACTAATCCTAGTCCCTTGTGGGCGTCCCCATAGTTCTCTTTTACTAATGCACAGCAATAATAAAACAAAGCTTATTCTAGTTAACCAAAGTCAACTTTCTTGACCATCGTCAATGCAATAAAGATTCCTCTTTATGTCTTGGGAGAAGTACAATTTGGTGATATCCTCTCGGCTTCTAATAAGTTGCCCTCAATTGTAAAGATTCTTTCATACAGTTGTAAAATTTGAGGATACCTCCTCTCTTGACATCAATTGCCTAATAGTTCTGGTAGTTAGCAAGATACGTGTAGATAATCGTGCCTCTGGGTGCTTCTCCCAATCACTATGCACAAGGTGAAGCTTCCTGGATGCACCAACTATCCCAGCCTTTGGAAATGAGAAACGGTGCATTTTGCCCAACAAGCATCCCTCACAAACATGTTTAACCGGTGCATGCATGGGTGGGAGAGCAACCACCATGTTTTGTGAATGCATTTTAACCAAGCTTTTGTAGTTGAGGTGACCCAACCTCGCATGCCATAAGTGGGAATCTGAAATTACAGATTCAGCCACCAGATTTGCCTCAATAGCAGGTTGTTTGTCATAAACATCAAGATGATATAGCCCAGAAGAAAGTGACCCAGTAAGTACTATGATGTCATTGTACCGGTTGTCATACATGGCACATCGATAACCATCAAAGAGAACCCGAAAGCGACCAAAGGATATGGCTGCAATGGAGATGAGATTCTTGATACTTGGGACAAATAAAACGTCGATGAGCGTGATCCTATCACTTGAAACTGAAATGACCTCAACCTAGCCAATCCCTTTCACGGGATATGATGCATTGTTGGCATATGTCACTGTGCCACCATGTGGAGCAGCCTCCAATGTCTGAAAGAGTGATTTGCAAGAAGTGATGTGCTTGGAAGCACCAGTGTCGAAGCACCAATCTGACTTAGAATCTAAGACAGACAAGAATGTAGCATGCTTCTTTGGATGGTATTGGCATGTCACCGCCATGAAGCCCACTCATGGTGAGCAATGTTTGTTGCCTCATGACCATGATCTGGGGCAGCAGCAGTATTAGTAACAGCAAGTCCCTTTTGTTGAGCTGCACCAGCGGTGGCAGTAGATCCAGAAGTGGCTGTAGCAGCGACACCAGCTGTAGCAGTAGCAGAATTGGATGCCACAGAGGAAGGTCAAAGATCCGATCTTGAGACAATACTCCAAAAAATTTTGGCAAAGCAAATTGGAAAAAGCCCAAATTGTGCTGCAAGTTGCAAATGTGATTTAATGTGCTGCAATTCCAGGCCAACGTCAATGTTCCTGCATGTCAATGTCTACCAAACGCCCAAAATTGGCTGTACCAAGCTAATGTCATTGCAAATTTCAACAAAATTGACAAAACCCCCAATTTCTGGAAGGGCAAAATTGTCAAAGTTGGGGCAAATGACCAAAAGCCCCAAATTTTACTGAAATAAAGCAAATGTGACAAAATAACCTGCAAATCTAAAAATATTCCGCAATCTGTTAGCAATAGATCCAAAATCTCTAGTGTCGGGGTGGAAATGAAGTCAAAATAGGAAAAATACTGCAAAAGCCCCAAAATGTGACCAAAAGTAGCAAATGTCATTGCAAAATCTGCAAATGTGACATAAGCCCCAATCTCTAGAGCAAAATCACCTCAATGTCAGTGCAATGTATGCGAACGTGACATAAAAGAGGGTGAAAAGCTTGAAATCCAACTGTACTAGGAAAATCTGAGTCAAGAGGGAGAGAATGTCAGCCGAATGGTGCTAGAGCAGGTTGGAGCACCTGGAGGAAGGCCAAAAAACCTCAAAAATTCTCGAAATCCACTTCTGACAAGTCGTACGGATTCTTGGTAGCATCGTGTACTTGTCCGTATAGGTTTGTACGGTCATATAGACGTCCGTACAAATTTCCCCCCCAGCTGAAATGGTGCAGGACAAGGTCGTTTGTATGCGGGCAGCTCAGAAATTTCAAAAAATGTTGAAAATGGACCTCAAAAAAGTCAAAAAACTTTCTGCTCAAAAAACAGGTTTTTGGCGATGAAATGAGGCACCAGACTGAGCTGGAGCAAAATGCCAGGTAGGAGCAATGGAAGAGCATGAGGGAAGGCTGGAACCTGCTTTGATACCACTATTGCGTGCAGGAAGCAATGGAATGGGAAGCAAACAACAAGCTGGAGCAAAACGTAGTAGTGCTCAAATGGATAAGAGGAAAATACAAAGGGAGGCCTATAAGGCCCCCAAGTCAACCATATGGTTGATCAGAGAAGTCAATTCATAGAGTTGACCTGACCTACAAGGCTCATACCAAGGCTAAGTGCTAACAATAAAATGCTTGCCATGTTGAGGGCTGGTACTTGAGCATGTCATGCTCCATAACAAGAAAACAACAAAAACTGAATATCAAAACTAAAACTCCTTTGGAACTAAGATAATATAACTTGGAACTAAAATACTTGGTCAATAATGACCACATGGAATTCTGCCTTAAAGGATCTGATACTTGATCATCTCATCCTCCATAAGAACATAACTGATTACCATGACTATCAACTTGCCTGCTCAAACCCATAAAATGGATATAATAAGTTTGAGATTCTTTTGTTTTGGTACTGTGTATATAAAAGTTTGATGAAAATAGTCCATAGCCTTGACCACATATGTCACATAAAATTGGTTTCATAGTAGAGACTATATCACTAGTGTACAATAACTTGGAATCCTCCAAAACTGAAATATAACTCGGGATAACTAGCTTGTCCCATCAAGAAATATATTAGGACCACATATGTATGTATAAGCAATCTTGTGTGCTCGGCTTTTGATTCTTGAAACAATGAATTAGACAATTTACGTCTTTCCTTGCAAGAAGATACAAAGGTTAAATCTTTAAAAAAGATAAATCAAACTTCATAATCATGAAAGAAATATTTAGCTTTAGATGTCCCATAACATCTCTGAAAGCACTCTGTCCAATGACAAGAAGTGGTTCTTTCTTGCTTTTGTCAATTCAGCCAATAGTTCTCGATAGGAATCCTCATCTTGGGACCTTCTTCCCTTTATCTCGCGATCTCGCTTAGGCGCTTGCACTTGTGAGGGTTGAGAGGCTGCATCCATGATTAGAAGAACGAAATAGCAACTGCTTCTTTTCGTTTGCTTTTATTGCTTTTTATGCCGCTTTGGAGAAAAGAAGGCCGTGTGTGCACAAAAAGCATTTGCTTTTTGTGAAAAGCGGGTGCTTTTTGGGAGAAGCAGATGCTTTTGTGAAAAGCAAGTGCTTTTAGCTACGAGAATTACGAGCAAGAGATTGGAAGCACCACCAAGATCTGGATTTTCTTGGGGAAGGCCAAGAAGGCATGGAAACTCTTATTTCCAGCCGGTCCTAAGCTCATATGATTAATTATAGCCTCCAAATAGGAGTGCTTCACCTTGGATGTGTATTCGTTCAGTGCCCCACCTTCTTGAGCAAGAATCAGGTCACAATAGGTGCGCCTCACCCTCTAGCACTCGAATTGATACAAAAATAGGTGCACCTCACCTTGATTCACAGCTGTGTGCTAGCCTTGGACCGTTTCCACCAAGGAAAGTGGAAATCCTATGCTCTGATACCAATGTCACAAGTTGCAAACACTTCCACGCAATATTTTTGCAATATTTTACAAGAACTTCATGATAGAAATTGGAGAACACAAACTGAAATCTGAAAATCAGAATTGCAGCACTTATCTGAAAGATTCTTCATGATAGAATAGAGGGAGAGAAGAAGGAGACGTGGCACACACAACACTAGGGCCCATAAATAAGGGATGGACCCCCTCGAAGGTCTTTATTGCAATAGAAAATACTTTGTATAACTGGCTCTGAGAAGAGCATGAAGTTGAGTACAACTCTTGAATGAATCTTAGAGGCCTAGGGCCTTTCTCTTATAGACTAGGCCTAGCCAAAAGCTAGGGCGTTCTTTCTAAAACGTGCTTTTACAAGAAAAACCAAGCTTTTTAGGCTTTCTTTTTAAATATGGTGCTTTTGGTGCCCTTTTGGTGCTTTGTTGGTTCTCTATGTAAAATGCTATATCTCGTTCTGTATAAGACTCTGAGAAATTTTGAAACCGGCCTTCATATTCCTAAAGGGCAGTAGACCATAACTTGCATTGCATATTCATTATTCACAGCCACATTGCATCATTTCCAACCACTTAACTTTAAACAATACCACTTAGAAACAACTTGAGAAATAACTGGATGGAGGCTAGAGTGCCCCTGCTCAATGAAACCAAGTACAAGACACCACATTGGCCTAAAACACTTGGCGACCCTTCTGGTATTTATTTATTTCTTTAGGAATGAAATTGGTACATACAACAAGGGCTCACCCTTGTGCTCTGCCCCACGGGCAATTCCACTGTCCAAGCCAAACCTTGGCTATAACCTGCATTCCATCCTAGTGCACACACTAGCACCCAAGTGCCAAGGTAAAGCTAAGGCATTCACCATTTGTCCATGACCAACTGTAAAATGTATCCAAGCATTCCACAAAGACTGTAACCAACTGTGAATGACCAGGCATCTAGACACTTCCCAAAAATCTCCAAATGCAATCACGTGAAAAGGATAGCGACAAGAGAATTCAAACCAGCTTCAACTGGCTTCAATCCAGCTCTGAAACACCTCCAGAAGCAACACATCCAGTGTTGAGGCTAGCAGGAGTAACAGGCAGCTAGGAGAGGGGAAGGAAGAGAGGGATTATGAGCTGGAATCAGAGAGAGAGAGAAAGAGCAAGAGGATCACGGGCAGGAAAGAGAAGATGAGCAGGCCGTACAGCAAGGGAAAGGGGCGGTACAACAGGAAATAAACGTCCGTACAGCAGCCTTTGGAATCCGTGCAGCAGCAGCAAATTAGCGTCTGTACATCCAGCAGATTAACCTCCGTACAACCTGGCTTTGGAGTCGTGAAACAGCCCATACAACAGGTACATTAGTGATGGAAGCTCTGTGCAATCAGCCTTGGGATTCGTGCAACATGAAAACATTTACCAAGGCTGTGGATGAGGCGATCTTGCTCCATCTCTCATGCACAGAGGCATTGGACCTCCATGACGATATGCTCCCAAACCTTGGGTTGGGTCTGCCTGAGGTGATGAGTATGGGTAGGACATGAATGGTGGCTGAATGATGGGAGCTAGGGACATATGAGCATAGGGATGAGGGTGATGAGGAGGCATCTGGAATGTGATTGAGGCTAGTCCAACTATAGAGGGAAAGGTGATGAGGAGGCATCTGGAATGTGGTTGAGGCTAGTCCAACTATAGAGGGAAAGGTGGCCGGTTGAGGTGTAGGGGTGACAGAAAGGAAGCGCGCAGTGGGGATGCATAGAGGGGCATGGCGGCGGTTGGGCTACAAGGGCAAGTCGAGCATCAATGATATCAACATTGATATTGGTATTGATGTCGCTACTAATGTTGATACTAGTGTCATTGTCAATGGTCTTGTCTCCAAAGATGGTAATGATGATGATGATGATGATGATGGTGGTGGTGGTGGTGGTGATGATGACGATGATGATGCAGAGGGTGTGGTTGGAGCTGAAAATGTTGAGGCTAAGGCTGTAGTGGCTGCCTTTTGGAAAGCCGTGCTATCGGTCTGAAGACCGTTGCGGTTGCTACATTTATTGATGTCTACGAGCTTGAAGTGCTTTTGTCGTTTGTCATCCTTCTTGTCACCTTTCTCTCTCCATTTGCCATGGCTCTTGCTACCTTTTTTTGATGATGATGATTGTTTTAATGTTCATGAAGGCCAAACTACCTATGGGAATATAACAAAAGCCAATACATCAATAGGTCATATGACCAATTACATATGGTGGAAATGTGATGCATGTCTAGTGATTCAACAAATGACGTCTTGTCTTCAAAACCTTTGCGATGTATGCTCCCATAGCTAAGGTATGGCCACGTTGGTAGAGAAAACTAACAATTCTCAAATGCCCTGAGATGATACTCTTGAAATTCTCTGCGTCTGTCGAGTCATCTCTCTTTGAGTAGAGTTGGAATGGGCAGGCCTTCTATCGTGCTACTCTAGTCAACCCCTGCATCTTGTATGTCCTTGGAGCCATCGCTCCATGCCATCCCTTCCTAATGATCCTCATGTCGGTTATCTCCTCCTCCCCTACTCCACTATGTTCAAGGGCTGGCTCTGTGACGTGTTGTTGCACACGGTCAGCCTCTTGTTGCATTGTCAATTCCTGCTGGTCTGATTTGTTATAGTAGAGTCTCTCTGTGTTGTTGCATCTCCATCAAATAGAGGCCAATGCAAACCTTGTCATGAAAATGGAACAGCCGAGAGAATGGCCCAAAACCGTGTCCCTCATGAAAGACATAGTGGTACCACCCTCGGATCTCATAGTATACAAGGCAAATGCAGAGTAAGTTCTCTACCTTTGCCAATGTTCATAGCCTGCATATCCTTCCCAAGCATGCCTATGGCTCTCCCTGCCTCAATTGTCAGGTGATGGGATGAGACATGCATCTGCCCAATGGCAATCCTCAGTGCATGTCTGTCTCCTAGATATTGAGGTTTGCTTACGACCGCATCCTCGGATACTCTCAAGGAATGGTTCAGGTAGAATTGGATCTTGGTGGGGGAACTCTTGGTCCCCCCCTAGTTAGCGATGTGTGGAGTTGGAGTAGATCCAATTGTATGATATGGTTGATCTCATCGTGTGAAATCTAGAGGGACAGGGCATCCAAGCTGTACTAGAAGGTGGGGAGGCGCGGTCCATCTAGATACCCTGACTAGCAAAGCATCTGGGTGTGTGTGCGTACTGGGCCGTGCGAACCCCGCTCTCGGCTAGTCATCTAGTGCCACCCTCAATAGTCTCTAGCTAGGCAAACCTTGTGAAGATATGTCACTATCCAAAACATGGCATCAGTGTGGAGTTAGAGAACTTTGCTTGTACGATCTGTTGAGGAACTGAGGGCTTACTCCAAATCATCTTGGATCACATAGTCGCATGCTGCCTCTCGAATTTCCGCCATAGGTAGCCGATAGGGTGCTCTTTAAGAAGGGTGTTGCATAGATGACTGTCGTCCTGACAAGTGTACCGTGCTTCGTTGGAAGGCCTTGGAAGTGTGCTTGAGAGCACTGTCACTGTAATTGTGTGAGAGCCATGCCCTGGCTGCATGAGTCATCGTGAAAATTGGCTCTGCGAAGGCTGCACTTAGGTGGCTATATGATTGCCCAATGTCAACTGTCTCTCCTCGCTAAGTGAAGTTGTGTTGTTGAAGCATTGCCTGTAAGGTGTTAAAGATCATAACCTTGGTCTTGCCAAGGTTGAGTGTTAGGTTTCTCTCCCAGGGCCTTTAGGTGTCCCTTGTAAGTTGCAGGCCTGCCATTGAAGAGGAGATGAGGACTATGTCGTCTGCATGCAACAATATCTGTATCATCTCTTAGGCGGTCAATGAAAGTCGTGATCTCATTGATATATAGCCCAGAGAGTGCTGGTGAGAGGTGGCATCCTTGCTTCACTCCAAGCGTGCTCTCAATCCAATCTAATAGGACCATTAACACTATCTCACCCATTCACAAGACAGGGGATCCCATGAGTCCGGAGAACTACAGGACCATTATGATTGGACATGTCATGTCTAAGATTTATGCATCAGTACTTGATTCTGAGGCCAGCAGATTTGCAGAGTGTCGAGGACTTACAGCAGCAGGACAGGCCGGTTTCAGTCGGGATCATGGGACCATGGACCACATTCTTGCGCTCAAATGTATCATCGAGGAGGCGAGGGCACGGAAGCAGAGGGTTTATTGTTGCTTTGTGGATTTTCGCAAGGCATTTGACACGGTTCCGAGAGCCCGCCTCATACGACACCTACAAGATTTGGGTTACGACCAGGAGATCATTTGGGCTGTCATGGCACTTTATGAGCGAGTTTCAGGCAGAGTCTGGACAGGATCTGGATGGACAGACGAGATCTGAGCACTATCGGGGTCAAACAAGGGTGTCCATTATCACCTACCTTGTTTGGCCTCTACATCGACGAGCTCAAGATAGTGATGCAGATACAGGAAGGGTAGGTTGCTCTCTCGCGGGCACGCTGATCCAGATACTGCTTACGCAGATGACATGGCTCTCTTGTCTTCCTCAACAGAGGGGCTCCAGAGACACCTTGACGCACTACAGTCCCTTTATGAGTCTCATGATTTTAAGGTCAACGTGGGTAAAACCAAGGTTATGATCTTCAATACGTCTCGAACCGTCATGCGCTAGGAGCAGTTTGCATTTGATGGGTCCCCTGTTGAGGTGGTTTTATCATACACTTATCCTGGGGTCGTCTTTTCCGGACCCATCTTCACTATGAGACCCGCGATGCTTGCACGTTTGAGCAGAGGATATGCTTCATTGGCTAGACTAGAGAGGCATTGCTTCCGCCCTCACTTTCAGGATCCACGGACCAAAGGTTTGATTTTTGACTCCTTAGTCTGCCCAGCAAGGATGTATGGCAGTCCATGCTGGGGGCTAGACTTGTTAGATACAGAGTGGGTCAGGGTGGAGCGGCTATAGGTTCTCATGTTATCACGGATGATCCGTGGTAAGCGATTTGTTCCTCATCAGATCATTTGGGCGGAGTTTGGGTCACCCCCATTACAGCTAGATGCTATATTTCAGGTCATCACGTATTTGTACCGAGTCAAGGAGTATGGGGATTACACCTTTGGGCGTAGCAAGATACCATGGCTAGCACTGTCCTCTTCTATGGCACTTGCAACAGGGGGAGACCAGAGGTGTTGATATGCACGCACAGAGAGATGGTTTGAGGGGCAGGGCTCCACATGGATAGACTACCTCCATTCCAGTACATCATGGATGCTCCGTTCTCTCCCTTCCTATCACACGAGGTCAACCACGTTATTTGTGAGGATCTACTATAGCTACACACATTCCGGACTTGGTTGGGCTTGAGTAATCTTCCAGTGAAGCAGGGCTTTTACAGAGATCACTTCTTACATATCATAGTGGAGGATTTAATTGATCCACCAGGATACACGTAGATTCACCTACCCTACTTGTTGAGGATCTCTCTTGGGTAATTCCGGGTCTCTTCACATAGACTTCGTATCGAGAGCGGCAGAGCGGAGTGGTTACCGAGGGAGAGGCGCATATGCACACTGTGTGACATGCAAGATGTTGAGACGGAGGAGCATTTCATCTTCTAGTGTCCTGTTTACTATGAGATCTGAGGGCGTTTCTACTGTCTCTTCAGAGATAGTTATGGGGTTTTTGCTTGTCTCCTCTTCTACCCAAACTAGCGGTGTTTGGCTGGTTTCATTCATGAGATGCTTAGACACTGCGAGAGGATACTCTGAGCACAGAGACAGGAGCAGACTTCTTCCTGGACTGATACCTCTTAGAGCTCTATCACGGAGTTCTTTTAGCCAGATCACATAGACTCCCAGGAGAGGAGACCTTGACATCAGCGTGACCTGGAGCCTGTGACTTGACAGTTGAGACAGAGGGTTGACACACAGATCATACTTGGGGACATCCCCTCCTTATTTAGGGTCCGGAGCCTGATCGACGGGGGTCATAGTGGCCTTGGTTAGACGCAGAGATATGATCAGGAGACGTACTAGGATTGCACCCTTGAGGGGTTGATAGCGCTCTATCCTAATGTCTTGCTGTTGATGATGATGATAATGTTGAGGGGTTGACCTCATGCCTCCACCATTGCCTCATCTATCCTAATGTCTTGCTGTTGATGATGAGGATGATGATTATGATGATGTTGATGATGATGATAATGTTGAGATTGATATATAGTCGACTATTGACATGACTATGTTGTACCATGTTGTACTTAGGACTTAGTACTGCCATTTTGCGTTATTTTGCATTATGCATTGGTGTGGATGCTCATTTAGTAGCTCCACTACCATAGCTCATTGTATCAGATTTTTCACAATCTCATAGACCCATCAATCTTCCGAAGACTTTAATAAACTTTCTTTCTTTCTCTAGGATCCTCCCTCTTGCCCAGTGCTTGCCACATGGTGTTCTCTTGAGTGCCATGTGTCCATATGGACCCTTAGAACCTCTATGCTCTTTTAGGACGGACTTATGCACTCCATATTGTTGCCTAGGCCTAGGGTAATCCCTAGTCCTTGACCCTCTACACTCCATTGATGCAAGCACTGTCGAGCCCTCTGGTTTCCCGCTTCTCCATAACTACACCAAACGATTCTGGGATTATGGCTGACATAACATTCCCTTCCCCTTAAGAATGGTTTACGTCCTCGAAAACAAAATTGAGAAACCTCCTCTGGAGATTGCTTACCCTTTCCCATATTGAGCTCTCTTCAGGTCTATCTTTCGACTTAACCAGATATTCTTGCCATATAGTATGTTGCGTTATTTTTTCTTGTTTATGTGAAATTCTTTCTGGTTTGTGTGGTAAAGATGTAGGTTCAATGAGTTCAACTAGGACTTCATTTCCAAGGAGATTATCATCATCTCCTAATTTTCTTTTTAGCCTACTAACATGAAAAACTAGATGTACTCTACATCCCTAAGGTAAGGCTAATTTGTAAACAAGTTCTCCAATCCTCTTAAGTATTGTGAATGGTTCACAATACCTAGGAGACAATGTCGGACATTTACTTATCTTCAGAGATTTTGAAGATTCAGGTACCTTAAGGTAGACTTTCTCATTTACTTCAAACTCCAACTCTCTACGGTGGGGGTTTGCATAACTTGGTGCTCTATCCTGAGCTATTCTTATGCTATCTTTAGCTAACTTAAGCATTTGATTCATATCTTCAAGAAAGTCTTTGGCCGCTTGAACCTTCTCTTTTTCGAGTCCCACTGTCATTGGGACTCTTGGTTGAAATCCATACATCATCATGAATGGACTAAAACCTGTAGTTGAATGTTTGACACTATTATATGCAAATTCTAATATGGGCAAATACTATTCCCAATTAGTTTTCCATTTACTTACATATGCTCGAAGCATATTCTCAATGATCTGATTAACCCTTTCAGTTTGACAATCACTCTGTAGATGATCCGTGGTGCTTATATTCAACGAAGTTTCTAATCTCTTAAACATAGCCCTCCAAAAATGGCTATTAAATTTGCTATGCTGGTCAGTAACAATACCAGCTAGTAGCCCATATAATCTATAGATATGCTCCACAAATATCCTAGCTAATTTTGGAGTTTTAACATCTTCATTGATAGGAATAAAATGAGCCATCTTAGTCAACTGATCCACAATTATCCACAGAGTTGTGCCCCTTCTGTGTCCTAGGTAATCCCACAATGAAATCCATGGAGATGCTTTTCTATTTGCTAGATGGAATCTCCAATGGGTGTAGGAGACCTCCTATCTTAAGGCGTTGAGTCTTATTGACTCGGCATTTTTGGCACTTCAATACATAATCTTGGGCGTCCTTACCTATTCCACGTCAAAAGAATTGTCTTTTCAGAAGCACATATGTCTTCTGAGTTCCTGGGTGTCCAACACTCAGACTATCATGACATTCAAAAAGAATTTGGTGCCTAATGTCATTATTACACATACTCTACCCTTATAGAGCAGGTAGCCATCCTCAATAGTCTAATTTTTCCTCTTAAGTCCCTTATCACCAACCTGTGGTGTGTCGCCATTTCCATGCGACTCATCAGTGAAAGCCTCTGGATTAGTTGGATCCCTATTTCTAATTGCTTTCCATATTTCAAAAAAGTAAGAATCAAACGCACATTCCCCTTTAAGGACTCTAGGAAATCATTTTGAAATTGAGTAAAACTGAATTCATTAACAATTGGCATTCGGCTAAGAGAGTTTGCTACCACATTGAACTTCCCTTTCCTATATGTCAATTGTATATCAAACTCTTGCATTAACTCAGCCCATCTAGCTTTTCTACCTTTAAGCTCTGGCTGATTACAAATTCACTTAATGCTCTCTTGATCAAAGATGATCTCAAATTTTGCACCCTTTAAGTAGTGCCTCCACTTTTTTAAAGCATAGACTATAGCATATAGTTCCTTCTTATATGCTGAGTAATTCCGTTGGGCACGATCTAACTTTTTGCTTTCAAAAGCCACTAGTCGATCTTTTTGTAAAAGTGCCACCCCAACAACAAAATCACTGGCATTTGTCTCAACCACAAATGGTTCATTGGGATCCACTGCTTTTAAGACAGGAATTGCTGCTATAGCTACTGTTAATCTTTTAAAACTTCTCTTTTGAGGTTCACCCCATATGAAGGTGCTTCCCTTTTCCTTAAGCTAGTCCGTCATTGGAACAACAATCTTAGCATAATCTTGGATCAATCTCCTATAGAATCCTGACAAACCTAAGAATATCTGTAATTCTTCTAGATTTGTAGGATGTGGCCATTCCAATATGGCCCTTACTTTGTCAGGGTCCATACGAACCCCTTCTTGGGATATTATATGCCCCAAGTATTTTACTTCTTTTGCAAAGAATTCACATTTGGATTCTTTAGCAAAGAGTGAATTATCTCTAAGCAGTTGGAACACTTTTCACAAATGTTTTAAATGCTTTTTCTTGGTTTTAGGATATCATCTAAAATTACTACAATAATTTTTTCTAGATATGGCCTTAAGACGCTATTCATAAGTGTCATGAAAGTTGCTAGAGCATTTGTTAATCCAAATGGCATTACTGTAAATTGATAATGTCCATACCTAGTACGAAATGATGTCTTAGAAACATCCTCTTTCCTAATTTGTACTTGGTGATATCTTGATTTTAAATCAATTTTAGTAAAGTATTTTGCTCCCTGTAATTGATCAAAGAGCTCATCAATGTGAGACATATGATACTTATTTTTTATCGTGATTTTATTTAGTGCTTGGTAATCTATGCATAAGCGCATAGTACCATTCTTTTTCTTTACTAGTAAAATTGGTGCAAGCCAAGGTGGGCTACTTAGTTGGATTTGGCCCTTTCTAAGAAATTCCGTTAATTGTCTTTTGACCTCACGTGCCTAAGCGTATATGGGGGTTTACAAACATGGGTAGATCTTGGAATTAGATCTATTTTATGATCTACTTCTCTCTCAAGATGTAAACCATTAGGTAAATCAGACAGAAAAACATCTTTAAGTTCAAACATTAAATCATTGAAAGAATAACTTTTTAACACTATAAAAAACAATATTACTTCTTTTCGATGCAAAAGACATAAAATCACCAAGAAAAGTAAGTTCACAAAGATATACCTCGCATTCTTCTTGGTATAGTAGTTGTTCCAATTCCATTGAACAAATAAGCTGAGAGTTGGGCACATCATGTTCTCCTTGAATCTGGAAGACTCTACCCTCTTTTTCAAACATAATGGAGTTATCAAGATAACTCCACTATAAGCTATGCCCAAGACTATACAACCATTCTCGACCAAGTACTACATCTGTTCGGTCGAGATGCATGATTTGGAAATCCAAGGCATCCTGAGATAACCTTGAAAATTCACCTCTACACCATGTATCATGTCCTCCATTTGCACATTATCCTCTTGAGTTTCAATTTGTACCTCCTCATGTGTTTCCTCTCGAACTATCGCTTTTCCTTTTCTAGTCCTTTCCTCGGCCTCTCTAACCATATCGTCCCTTTCTGGAGTTGTCATTTCAAATGCAAATTTAAGATATAAAGCAAAAAGCTTTATAACAGAGAGAAACATGCAATGCCCACTTCCCTGGAGAGCACAATGAAATCTCTATTATGATTGAGAGAGAAAAGACTCTCTTTTATAGAAAGGGGGAGAAGGTAATACCTTCCCTACATAGTGGCTATATCAGTGGGAATCAATCCCTACATCAGTGAGATTCTCTTTGTCTTACATCATCACTTAGGTCACAGACTAGACACATCATAGCACTTGATGTGCCTTTACAACACACACACAAACACACATGTGACTTCCTTAGATGCACATATGCACCATAGAGCAAGCCCTTGATCATACTTACCCCAAAAAAACCCCCTCAAGGGATCGCCTCTTGCAATGCCAAGGATTCATCTAGTCTCATAGTTTCTCATGCCATGTCATGGTGGTCAAGGATTTATTTATGGCTAGGATCTCATGCTAGCAAGGGTTCCCAAGGGTGTGAGTTTCATAGAAATGGGATAGTCAAAACACATATCACATGGTCTACATCATATGGTGACCAGAGGTGATTTACATAACATATTCTTTTTGGAGTACTACTCCAAGCAGAGAACCTCAAAATTTTGACCAAGTGATGATAAACAAAAAAGACAAAGTGCCTAAAAAGCATAGTCTTCATCATGTGGAGACTCTTCAAATGAAAGTAGATTAGGAGTTTCTGACTTTGTAGCTTCTTCCTTTTTGGCTCTACAATACTTTTCATGGTGATTGTTTTTGCCACAATGTTTGCACGGATTGATCTTGAAGCAATCTTTTGAGAGGTGATTAGTCTTCCCACAATGTTTGCAAGGTGAAAACTTTCCCTTCTGAATTTTTATGGCATAGGTTGTGTCATTGCCTCTCTGGAGTTCCATGTGCCTTTCTTCTTGAAGAGCAGAAATAAGACCTTTAGGATTAGGAAGATTTTTCAAAGTGGTAACAACATGATCATAATCTTCAGGCATACTTTTGAGCAATACTGCGATTGCATCATCTGTAGTGATTGGAGAGTTGATAGAAGCAAGTTGAGTCATGAGACTCCGCATGTAATTGACATGGGCAGCCAAAGGAGTGTCACTAGCCATCTTCAATTCAAAGAAAGCAATCTTAAGTGACAATTTTGAGATGTGAGACCTAGCACCAAAAATAATGTCAAGCTTCTGCCAAGCTTCTGAAGGAGACTCTAAGTCAGAGATGTGATGAATATAGTCATCTCCTAAGGCAAGAGCAATGATGCCATAGGCTTTCTCCTCTCTAGCAGAATCTCTTGCCGGCGGGTGTGTCGGAGCTGAGGATTCTCCATCATTAGAGGCTGTTGAAGAAGAAGTTGAAGCCGGTTTGACAAGCCCCCAGAGGTTTTCCCTCATCAATGCAAACTTAGCCTTCATCTGCCATGTGTGAAAGCCTTTACCATTGAACTTATCCATATTCAAGATGGTAGCCATGAGAGGGTCTAACCGAGAATGGGCAGTGTCTACTCTCTTACAAGGCTAGAAAGAGTTGAAGAGCTTCAAAATACAAGCATTTAGAATAGCAAAGACTTGCAACCAAATTTCATACTACAAAACATAATGGAAATGATGTTTTCACTTGCATGCTTCATAGAGGTGGCTAAATGAAAGCATTCCAAGAAAATCCAGGTGTAGCAACTTAAAGCAAAGCTGTAGCCATAGTTGTACTGAAGCTATTCATCACTTTAAAACATCGGAAATGCTAAAGTAGCATCTAATGTAGCATCAAACTCACAACATTGTCAAAACTGTCCAAAACAGAGACCTGAACTTGGAGGGTGCAATTCTCACAGCTCATAGCTCTATTAAAGGGGATTTTTATGCAGGAAGAAGGGCCTTATACCAGAGAAGGGCTACCAGCAAGGAGAGGCGCAATGTTGCATCAGGTCGCCATAGCCAGTAGCTTGAAAGTCGACTGGTTTTTCGTCATTTTCTCCTCCATTTGTTTCCAAATGAGCTCAGATTTCAGCAGCAGCTTGCCCTCAGTGTCATCCAGCACGGGCTCAGAGGAATTTGTAGATAGGTAGGTACAGATGCGGAACTCTTCGAATGTACGTCGAGGAGTGAGTGTTGGCATTTCACGTACAGTCGAAATTTCAGCAAATGCTTGCAGCTGGAAGTTCGCCCATACAAGAGGAGTTTGCAGCTCAAAGGGTTTGGGCAATGGTCGTTTGTAGGCAGAGAAGAGAGCTTTCAAAGATTTGGGGAAGGAGGAAAATGGAGAAGATGAAGAAACTTGTAGTTTATGCTTGAGATAGCATCTAATGCTAGGCTAGGCTAGATCTAGAACCTAGAGCTGTGATACCAAATGTAAGATCCTGTAGGATAGAATAGATGCATCTTGCAAGAGGTGTGGGAGCACAATGAAATCTCTATTATGATTGAGAGAGAAAAGACTCTCTTTTATAGAAAGGGGGAGAAGGTAATACCTTCCCTACATAGTGGCTATGAGTCCTTACGTCAGTGGGAATCAATCCCTACATCAGTGGGATTCTCTTTGTCTTACATCATCACTTAGGTCACACACTAGACACACCATAGCACTTGATGTGCCTTTACAACACACACACAAACACACATATGACTCCCCTAGATGCACATATGCACCATAGAGCAAGCCCTTGATCATACTTCCCCCAACAAGTCTCCCCCCCAGCCCCCCGTTGCTAGTTGGAGTAGAGAAATGAGGAGCCGTTGGTCCCGTTCTTTCGTCTCTTCTCAAGCCGTACTCTCCCAGTCTTTCTTGCCTTCTCGAGCAGTACGTTCTTGGAGTTCCTTGGCCTCCTGAGTCTCGTGGTCTCGAAGTTCCTTGGCTTCCTGAACCTCTTGATCGCGTCCTTCTTTTGTCTTTTGAGATGCTCTGGAGGAGGATGCGTCAATTTTACGAGCAAAAACCTATGAGCAAGTTTATCCGAGCGTGTTTTTCAAGAGATTTTTAAAAATATTTTTCTTTAGGAAACATGGTTTTTACACTTTTATTTTCACTAGAACTAGATCCCTTTATCATAAAAATATACAGACTAGTCACTCATTCATTTTTACACAACATAATTTTCTTATTTAAAGACATCCCTTTGTACCCCTATTATTATCTTAAAAAAGTGTTGATTCCTTTAAGAAACATTCCTCATAATCACTCTCAATGTAATAATACTATGCATATATAATTACTTATCAACACATTTATATCATATGGCAATATCTTTTTAGTGTTTTTATAGCATATTTATGGACATGTTTCTAAAGAAGTTTAAATTACTATAAATAAGTATTAACTTGGGCTTATATATGACTCTCATAAAATACATGTAATATTTAATACTATATATGAAAGATTTTCCAAAATATAACTCCGTAGATGTGCTCAAATGGGGTGTTCCGATCAATTTGAGTGGTTGAATGACTATATTTGGACATTGGATATGAAAGTTATGTCACTTTTAAAAGTGCTGTCCAAGGTAGTTTCGCCAACGAAACTACCTTGGGAGACTTGCTTCAAAGGGGTTTCGCTGGCAAAACTACCTGGATGGCTTGCTTCAATGAGTTTTCTTTGAAGAAACTCTTTCATGAAGATAGATTGAGAGAGGGTTTTCAATGTCACCCCCTATTAAGTAAAAGTTGTAAGAAGGATCATAAGGGAATTTTCATAGAGAAATCTACCCTACATGTGGGTTTCTTCAAAAGCCATCCCATTATGCTCTCACCATTCTTACAGATTCACCTAAAGATTTTTGTATAAAATAGGCATTGCTATAATACTTTGCATATTTCTAAGTGAAACTATGTTTTCTTCTGATCGATTTTTGCCATATTTATGCATAGTTGGAAGCTTTTTTTTTCCTTCGCTCGGACGCTCGGAAGATTTCGCTCAGAAAATGCTCGTCCCCCTCTGGAGGAGGATAAAAGGAGAAACAATAAAGCCCTAAATGTTTTGGTTCAAGGTCTCACAGTGGGAGACACTCCTATGGCAGATGCAAAAGCCTTGTTCACCAAAATGGGTGTGAACCTGACATGTGAGACAGCTTGGAGAGTTGGCAAGCCCGATGCATCCACAAGGCCACTTGTGATGAAACTTCGAACAGCCATGGATAGGAAGACCCTCATGAACTTTGAAAGGAACCTGGATCTACCTGGACGATGACCTCACTCTCCTACAGCAGGAACACCGAAGGGAAGGTATGATACGCGTCATGGCAGCGAGAGAAGCAGGGAAATGGGCTGCATATAGGGATGGTAGGGTGATCATCCGAGAGAGAGGAGGTCAAGACTAGGGGGAGAAGGAAGAAAAGGAAGAGAAAGAAGAGGGTGAATTATGACGGTGTGGGGCCAATGGGACACAAAGTGGACTGCTTATAGTGGTGTGTTATTTCGCCCCCAGATACTTCATCCTATGCATGTGAGGTCATCATAGAGGGGCACAGCCCGTATGAGTCAATTCAGGATGATATCATTGAGTTCTCCAGGCAGGGGGACATCCTCCTTCTTGGTGACTTCAATGCACGCACAGGAGACATACAGGTGGGCCTACTAGACTTGGCATCAGATTCCCTCATAGTACCAGAGCTAGATGTAGCTGAGCTTAGGATAGTGAGACACTCTGCAGATGCACATGTGAAAGGGTATGGACGACATCTACTTGAGCTAGGGGATGTCCACGATTTGATCATTTACAATGGTCTACAAAGATGGCCATCATTTGGTGGGCTCACTTGTTTGCCGCATGGCAGAGGGACAAGCACAATGGACTACCTATTGGGTCCCTTGGCCTTTACCTCACGGATATACAACTTTATTGTGCCCCCTCCCCCACTTGGTGCTGATCACTCGTACTTAGCCTTCTGTATCTCTGCCACTATGCCAATCACAGGGAGGGTCCCCCCCACACCCACTCGTGTACAAGTTCAGTGCCCAGGACCCCATCTATGTGAGCAACTTGGAGCAGGGGCGTCCAGCCCTACTACTTGGAGATGATGTAGACTTCGCCTCGCCTCAAACACCCTTGCCACAGTGGTCATGGACGTGTCTTTCCCCATGACTCAATCTGCACGTGCCTCACCAAGCAAGATGTGCCACAAAACCCTTAGTATGATGATGAGTGCAAAGAGATGAGAGCTCACCTCACACGTGAGCGAGCCCTTGGCCACTTGACATCACCCGAGGCACAATGGATCTCACGACGGCGACTGACACGTCGTAAGCAGTGGGTCTTTCTCACCCATAGAATGGATGAGGTGATCAGTTCATTTCGAGGGGGGGATCCCACCATTGGTTGGGGGCTTCTATCGGAGGGGAAGCCGCCTATCCCCATCACTGACTCAGGTGTTTGGCAGATTTATGCATGTTCTCTTTATGATGTTCCGCTGCAAGCACCACCTGATATGTCCACTATGCCCAGGCCCACCACTTGCCACTTGTTCACAGCACAAAATGTGCGGGCTGCATTGAGCCGGCTTCATAACCGGAGATCCCAGGACCATGAGGGGCTACGAACTAAGCATTTCGATCATGGACAAGAGGTTTTGGCTCCGGTCCTAGCACAGATGTTTAACCACGCCATATGTCATGGCTTTCATCCTCATGGACTACCACCACCATTGTACCGATACACAAGGTAGGTGATCCCATGGATATCGGGAACTATCGCACTCTCATGATTGGCCATACGTTGGCCCAGATCTATGGATCGGTACCGGAGAGGGCGATCAGTAGCCATACAGAGGCAGTGTGCTCTAGGGTAGGCCGGTTTTCGGAGACAGCACTCCACACTCGACCGCGTCTTCACCCTAAGGACTATCATTGAGGAGGCAAGGTTGAGACGCCAGAAAGTCTACGCTTGTTTTGTAGACTTTCGGAAGGCCTTCGACACTGTCCTGTGATCCCGCATGATCAGGACACTACAGGATATGCAGATTCCAAAGGTTCTGATCTGGGGAGTGGTGATCCTATATGAGTCCGTCAGAGGGAGAGTTCGTGCCTCAGGATGCCTATTAGATTGGGTTGAGAGCACGATCGGGGTAAAGCAGGGATGCCCTCTCTCATCGACTCTCTTCGGGCTCTACATTGATGAGATCACATCTTTCATAGACCGCCTAGAGGAGGCGAGGGAGCACCTCTAACTGACTTGATGATACAGATTCTACTATACGCGGATGACATAGTCCTCCTGTCATCTTCGGAGCAGAGGGACTACAGAGACATCTAGATGCCCTAGAGGTGTTCTGCAGAGAGAGAGACTTGATGGTTAACCTTGGGAAGACCAATGTCATGATCTTCAACACTTCTCACACAAGGCTTCACTGAGATAGCTTTACATACCAGAGTCAGCCAGTGGAGATTGTGTAGTCCTACACATACTTGGGTGCAGTTTTCACAAGGCGAGTTTTCACGATGACCCACGCAGCCAGAGCACGACTCACACGAAGGCATGGTGCCTTGGCCTGACTAGAGCGACAATGCTTTCAGGCACACTCCTAGGCTCCACCGACAAAGTGTTGGCTTTTCGACACTCTGGTGAGGCTGACTGCCATGTATGCGGCACCTTGTTGGGGGTGTGATCTTTCAACAGGTAGAATGGAGGAGATTTGAGCGGCTACAGGTGATTATGGGCTCTAGGATGATTCGGAGTAAGCCCTCAGCCCCCCATCATATAGTACAGGCAGAGTTTGCCATGAGCCCTCTCCAGGCTGATGCCATCTTTCAGATAGTGACATTTCTCCAGAGAGTTTGGGACCTACCTCGTGAGAGACTTCCAAGCCATGTATGCGGCACCTTGTTGGGGGTGTGATCTTTCAGCAGGCAGAATGGAGGAGATTTGAGTGGCGACAGGTGATTATGGGCTCTAGGATGATTCAGAGTAAGCCCTCGGCCCCCCATCATATAGTACAGGCAGAGTTTGCCATGAGCCCTCTCTAGGCTGATGCCATCTTTCAGATAGTGACATTTCTCCAGAGAGTTTGGGACCTACCTCGTGAGAGACTTCCAAGACTGGCACTAGAGTCTTCCATACGACTAGCAGAGAGTGGGGTCGATACAGCATGGTATGCACGCATCACCGCATGGTTTGCCAGTCATGGCATTCGGATGGACCGGCCTCCCCCGTTTCAGTATAGCATGGATGCACTGCCCGAGTTCATCCCATGGGATGAGATTAACCGATCATACGGTCAAATCTCCTTCAGCTCCACACATCTCGCACTTGGGGGGGGACGAGGAGTTCCCCACCAACACCCAACTCTACTATGACCATATCGGAGGATGGGCTCATCATTAGACCTCAGTATCTCGAGGACAGAGGAGTCTCACACGGGTTGAGGATTGGCATCAGACAGATGCGGGTCTCGTCCCATCAGCTGAGGATCGAGGCAGGGAGAGCTGTAGGCATACCTGGAGAGCAACGGACTTGCAGGTTGTGCACAATGGGGGCAATCAAGATAGAGGAGCATTTTCTATGTGTTTGTCCAACCTACTATGAGATCCGAGGGTGCTACCACTGCCTTTTTCAGGAGGGGCATGGCTTTGGCCCACTCTCACGACTGATCCACTTCCAGGACCAGGTCTATATTGGGCTCTACTTGATGGAGATGCGATGATATTGAGAGACACTACTACGACATATCAGAGAGCAACAGGTGGGACCACCACACTACAGGGCATTGAGGTAGATCGAGTGCAGAGACAGGTCACAGATTTCTATGCATTTGACTCAGCTCCAGGGCACTCTGGGGTAGAGGAGGAGGAGCTAGCTGACATGAAAGATGTATGGATTGGTAGAGAGAGCTGACACAACACTGCTGGACAAGCGACACAGAGACCGTACATGACGCGACAGGCGACCAGAGCACACACGATCAAGGTTTGACCTATTTCAGCTCTCCTCAAGGGACACCACGCCCCCCACCACCATGGGAGACAGCCCGACAGATGCAGATACATGAGCTCTTTGCATCTCAGTAGAGAGCCACCACTGAGCCTTTGATATTTTCATGCCACCCTCATGCTATTTTAATACCTTTTTTGCTATTTTGTACTAGTATAGCATTTTAGTACTCAACAAGGGCCTTAGCGAGCCCTTTGCCCCAGCCCACAGTGGTCTGTATGAGTTACTGGATTCCGTACTTTGTCCCATAGGCCCACGAGGCCTCCTACGGATGTTCAAATATCTTTCTTTCTTTCTTTCTCAGCTTCCAGTCTCCCGATTGCGTTCTTCTTTTGCCTCTCGAGCTACCCTCTCGCTCTCTCTGGTGGCCTGCTCACGATCTTTCCACCTTTCCTAAAGCTGGGTCATGCGGGTGAAGAGAGCCTCGGGCTGTTGTTGTTGCATCTGCATCATAGCCTGCAACATGGCTGTTATGGAAGACATGAAAGTATCTGCAGGATTCTGTGTGGGTGGGGGTTGGAACCTGATCCCTCCTCCCCTCCTGTTTTAGACTGCTCACTTGCACTCACGGTGTTCTTACCAGATCTTGAACCATAAAGAGTGGGGGCTGTCCCTAAATTGACCCTCCCTATCTCAACAAAGAAAAGTGAAGCTCTGATACTAGTGTAGGGGGAGATAGACTGACTCACTCCCTCTCCTGCTCAACACTAACTGAACTTAAAGATATGATGCACTCAATACACAAGTGATGCTTTGGATGTGAGTGAGAGAATCAGAGGGAGAGAATACAGCACGATTTGAATGTATGAATGCCCAAAGGGCTGAATACAACTGTATGAAGGGATGAAACCCTTACTACAAAACTGTACTAGAATAGACACTGTAGAGAGGAGGTGAATCATCACTGATGATCCTTGAAGGCCAAGGGCTATCCTGCTGATCTGCTGCTGGGGCTCTTGGCTGCCTTTGCTGAGCACTGAAGGCCCAAGACTGGATTAGAAATGAGGGACCAAGGGTCTGCCTTTTATAGGCTCCCTTGGGCTTGGAAAATGGCCAACTAGAGGGCTGCCTGCATCGATTCCGGTAGTCTGCTGCACCGACCTGCTGTTGGTACCCTGGCCTACTGATGTGGCATCGACCAATCCACGTGACAGTGCGCTGACATCATTGCTACCACTTGGCAGCTCCTGTGCTGCCTTTCAACTGCTGCTACGTCTGCTGACCAATCTGCTGCCTGCGTGTCAGCCTGCTGACGTGGCTGTTGTTGAGCTGGCTGCCTGCATGGCAATCCATATGTCCATGGGCTTGTGGATGTTTGTGACAGTTGATGGGACGAAACCCACATCTGCCCAATGGCGATCCTCAGTGCACGTGAGACTCCTCTGTCCTCGAGATACTGGCGTTTAATGATGAATCCCTCCTCCGATACTCTCAAGAACTGGCTGCGATAGAACTGGGTCTTGGTGGGGAGGTCTTGGTTCCCCCTCCCCCGTAAGTCCGAGATGTATGGATCTGGAGAAGGTCTAACCGTATGATGCAATAAATCTCATCTCGTGGGGTCGACTCAGGTGGCACATCCATGCTGTACTAAAAGGGGGGAAGCTTGTCCATCTGTATACCTGCCTGGCAAACCATATGGATATATGTGCATACCATGTGTTTGCTTTGCTCTTTGCTAGTCGTCTGGATGACTCTGAGGCCAGCCTCGGTAGTCTCTAGTGAGGTGAGTGCCAAACCCTGTGGATGAATGTCACTGTCTGAAGGCATCAACCTTTCATGGCGAAATTTTTTTATACTCTCTCATGTGGGATTGAGGGCTTACTCTGAATCATCCTAGACCCTATAGTCACCTGTAGCCGCCTAAATCTCCTCCACTCTGTCATCGGGAGATCACTACCCTAGAAGCGTGCTACATACGTGACAGTTGGTTGCACTAAAGTGTGGAAAAGCCAGCCCTTCGTTGGTGGATCCTAAAAGTGTGCTTGGAAGCACTGTCTCTCTAGTTGGGCAGCCAAAGCATTGTGGCCCTGTGTGAGTCGTGCCATGGTTGCCTGAGTCATTGTGAAGAGGAGTCCTTTGAAGACTGCTCCCAAGTATGTGTAGGATCGCACTATCTCCATTGCCTCACCTCAGTAAGTGAAGCTATGTCGGTGAAGCAGTGCGCGTGAGGTGTTGAAGATCATAACCTTGGTCTTCTCAAGGTTGGCTGTTAAGTCTCTCTCTCTCTGTGTAGAACACCTCTAGGGCCTCCAGATGTGTCTGCACAGTGCAGCCCCTCCATTGAAGATGATATGAGGACTATGTCATCAGCGTATAGCAATATCTGTATCATGAGGTTAGCCAGTAGTGATCCCTCGCCCCCTAGGCGATCTATGAAGGATGTAATCTCATCAATATAGAGTTCGGAAAGAGTCGGTGAGAGGGGGCAACCCTGCTCCACCCTTATTGTGCTCTTGACCCAATTCGATAAACCTCCTGGGGCACGAGCTCTCCCTCTAACAAAGAGAGAGAGAGAGAGAGAGAGAGAGAGAGAGAGAGAGAGAGAGAATTTTGTGTGACTATCTTATAACTTCTTACGGTGAACCAACATAAAGGAACAAGATATTCTTTGTGGAGTATGTTATGACCCATGATAGCTCCTCGATGGCTTTGCTAGTCAACCATATAGGGTATTCATGCTTTTTCAGGACTCAAGAAACATTGAAGCTTGTTGACAACTTTAAAATCCATTATATATGATGTGATTTATTTTGTTTTGTTGAATCTACGTAAGTTTTGGTTATTTTCTGCATCAGTGTCCTTTTATTAAATAAGGGACCAAAGCTAGATGTTTGCTTTGATTTTGAATTAAGGGTTGGGTATTGCTCATAGTGTAAACCCTTCGGCCAGCAAACAAATGGATTTCGATGTTTGAAATCATGCTGGATTTTGACGTTTGAAATCATCCATAACTTGGCCTTTCTATTATACTCTAGTTCCAAAGGAAGCTCTCAATGGATTTCCTCTCCCTCTCCCTCCTTCTATCCCCTCCCTTCTCGGTTTCCATTCCCACCTTCCACTCCATCTTTCCCTTCATTCTCTCTTCCATTTGCTCATTCCTTTCCCTGGAAACCTTCTCCCATTCCCATCTTCTTTTCCCTCCAATTGCTCTTCCCATTTCTTCCTTCCGTTCCCTCGAGCCCCTTCTACCCACTTTCCATTGCTCCCCCTCTCTTTATCTCCATTACTCCTTTCCCTGCTTCTATTGACCCCTTCCATTCTTTCCTTTCTTCTCTCTCCTCTTTCGCCTTCCTCCAGTCCCTTCCCACTCCCGATCCTTATTCCCACTGTTTACCTTTCTGTCATCACTCCCCTTCCCCTTCCTTCCTCACTCCCTCCTTCAGTACCCTTACCTTGCTTTTTTTGACCCCTCTAGGTCAAGGCAGAGGAGCTCAAATGGTAGCATCCTCAACTCCCAACTCTTTTCACACCACGCTTTGCACCGGAGGACAAGAAACCTGGTTGAGAATGCAGTATAGGAGCTTAAAATAGAGCTATCATTGGTGGGTGATGTGGGATTTTATTGATCCAGCTGTCCAATCCAGAGCTCACTCAGACACTTCTCTAGAGCTCCCCCATGTACCTAGACCATATTTGGTTTTCTTCATACCTTTGTACCATAGTTTCAAAAGACATATCAGCCCCTGAGGTACGTGGTGATTTTGCGGTTCCCAGGCATGCCATTGGAGTCCATGAGTATTTCTCCTTGGTTGGTGCTATGATTGGGATTGTCTTGGAGTCTCCAAGGACAATAGGGTTCATGGATGATGGGGTGCGAAGGTTTCAACTTGTTGTCATGTACCCTCCCACTCTAGCATTTCTTTGGAGAGCCTTTTTGGAGGGGTTATCTGGCTGTATTGTCACTTTTATTCTGACTGTTCAAGTGCTTTTGCTATAGTCCTCCTTCCAGGGCTACCTTGACTAGGTTGCTGGGTCTCAAAGGGCTAAGGCTCTCTCTTCCGTGCAATGCTGCTATACAGGTAGTGTCACCCCTAACGCTACCGTGCTGCTTCTTGCAGCTATCGTATGAGATTTTAAAGCTCTCTTGTATTTTTTTAATCTCTTCAATTCAAACTAAAGCTTGTACTCACATGCTTTTAAGCTCAAGGCTTGATAAGGCCTTCACTGCCACTATGATCTCTCGTGAGTTGAGCTCTCAATGGCTATAAAGAGATAGACCTTACCGTTCCACACATGCAGGACTGTCGACTATAAAAATTAAGATATTTGACCTCTCAGCCTTGCACACATGTGAGCTCTTTTCCTCTCTGCCACTCAACGACAACGGTCCTTCACAACCAATAGATGAGCTTTTTCGAGCTCTCAAAAGCACAAAGCAATTACACTTGACGATTCTCATAGGATCACCAATGACAACATAAGCTTAAGGTTTCGAGATCCTCAGTGACTAAGCTGTTTTGTATTCACAAAATTTGGTATTTTGAACAACTTTTGTCCTTTCATCTCATCTCACAGTGTCATTCTAAACTAACAAGTGATAGATACTCTTTCTTGGATTCATTTAACTTGGTGAAGGAAGATTTATACATGAAACACATATAGCTATAGCCTCACAGTTTTCATAATTTTGTGATTTGTCTATTACAGGAGGAGGTGCTTGATCCTGCAATAAAGGGAACTTTGAATGTGCTGAAAGCATGTTCTGATGCAAAAGTCAAGAGGGTGATTGTCACCTCATCTGGGGCTGCCATATTTGCTGATCCTAACCGGCCCAAAGAAACTATTGTTGACGAAAGTTGTTGGAGTAGTCCAGACTACTGTAGGGAGTTCAAGGTAATACGGTTTACTGTCCATTTTCCTTTTAAAAACTAGGAATTCTAAGGTTTTTAGAAGCTGGCATTCTTTTTCCCTGTGGTAATGGGATATTTTTTGCATGACCCTTTTTAGTTTATTGATTTAGGGTATTCTTTCACTGGGCTGTTGATCAAAATAAGGTGGTTAGAACATTGCGGGCAATAATTTCAAAAGTTTATCCTTAATGAGATCCTTAATGGGTGATGTATTGACAGCATGTAGGATACTGAAAAACTTAGGTTAATAGGGTAAGTTGTATTATATAACCACAAACGAAAACATGCAGTAATTCGTACTTCGGGCAGTGCTCTAAATGCTGCTTTGTCTCAAATCAGTGAAGATATTGTTACTCCTCATCTCTGAGATTCTTTTCCGTGTCTCAAACAACTCAGCTGGCTATTTAATGGTTATACAATGAAGGAGGCAATACTTCTGATTCACATAATAGAACTATTCATTTTTATGTACTATCTGGGAGTTTCAATTCTGAACTATGTTCGTTTACACAGGTCTACCCTGCAAAGGCTTGATTCTGAACCAGCTGGAAAAATGTAATACATGGCCTTCATTGTCAACGTTGACCTTCCATGTAGACTGCACATCTTTCATTTGTGCCAGTATTCTTTGATTGGCCCTCTCCCCCCTCAAGATGATCAGTGCTTGGCTGGGTCATGTGCATCATCTGCGTTTTATGACCTGGGATGCCTTCTTGAGGGTATAACACTTCTTTTAATGGAGCCTGGAATTACAGAATGCCATAGTTTCCTGAGGATATGTCCACAACCTGCTTGAAACTTTTTCTACAAGCTCTTTAATTGACCTACTTGCCTTTGTGACTTAAATAAGTGGGTATGACCCTTTAAACATTCTAACATGATCTTCTTTCTTGGAAGTAGAGGCTGAATACCTCTGATGTTATTTTGTTTGGAGTTTTTTGTAAAGTTTTTGATTGCTGTTCTTATAAATTGCAATCACAAAAGCTCCCATCGCTACTAATCCAGTCCACCATAACCCCACACAAGTACCAAGAGGAAAGTGAAAGGGTCTCTTTTCTGAATAATTGGAGACTTTGATCATCCAAGGTTCCATTATCCCTTGGTGCTTAATTTTGGCGCACTGTTATATGTGCAGGTGTCCACTTCTCTCCACATTGGAAGCATTGATTGACAAAATGACGTATCCTTTCTTTCCAGCCTTGTTGCGGCTTATTGAGCATCAAGATCCCGTAAGCTCCTACGAGCTTCCCCCTCCCCCTCCGTACCTCTACCTCCCCCTCCCTCGCCATTCCCGCTCACCTCCGTCTCACCCCCCCTCGCTCATCCGCTCACCCTCGCCACGCTCACCCCCCCTCCCCGCTCCGTCCACGCTCACCCCCCCTCCACGCCCACCCCCCCCTCCCCGCTCCGTCCACGCTCACCCCCCCTCCCCGCTCCGTCCACGCTCACCCCCTCCACGCTCACCCCCCCTCCACGCTCACCCCGCCTCACCCTCCCCGCCTCGCTCCGCCCCCCCCTCGCCACGCACCCCCCCCCCCCCCCCGCTCCGTCTCTCCCCCTTGCCCCTCCGCTCCATCCCTCCCCGCTTCCGCTCCACTCACACCCCCCCCCCCCCCCCCCGCCTCCCGCTCCGCCCACCCACCCCCCCTCGCCCCCCGCCCTCGCCCCCTTTCGCCTCACCGCCCCCCCCCTCCATTTACTCCCGTCTCCCCTTCCCGCTCTCCGCCCGTCCTCTTTTTTTCTTTTTTCGCCTCCCCCGTCCCTTCGCCCCTTTTTTTTTTTTTTTTTTCACCCTTCCCTCCGTCCCCCGTCCGCCTCTCGCCCCACTCCGCCTCTCCCCCGCCCCCGCTTCCGTCCCCGCCTCTTCTCCACTGCCCCCGATCCCCGCCCCCACTCCTCCACCCCGCGCCATCTCCGCTTCCTGCCCCCCCATCCCGCTTCCTCCACCCCCCGCCCTCCATCCTTCCCGCCACACCCAGGCTCCACCCTCCCGCATCTACCCCCCTCCCTTTTTGGGTGGCAGCCTTTTCCTCATCGGAAGCCTCGCAGTTTGTCTTGGCGGTATGGCGGCCCCTTGCCCGGAACCGGAGGCCCAGACGGACCCTCCCTCTCCAGATGCCTATCGCGTCATCCTGACAGAGCAACAATCATCTCGGGTTCAGGAGGTTGCCAATGACTTTGCCCTTACCTCTGTTTATGGCACAGTCATTGGACATTTCCCCTCCAGATCAGCCATCAGGGATTGGCTTCAGTCCACCCTCATGCTAGAGGACGGCCATATTGAGGAGGTGGCCCTTATGGGAAGGGGCATCTTCTGGCTCAAACTCTCCAATGCGAAAGCGGCGCGCAACCTGATTGCTGGCTCCCCCACGACTGTGGATGGAAAGATTGTCATGATAGTCCCGTGGTACCGCGGATTTAGCGCGGCAGATTTTGATGCTCGGTTCCGTATACCTCGTCATCCAGTGACGCTAGTTTTTCCAGGTCTTGCTGCTGAGCTACGGCCGATTGTCAGGGACCTGGGCTCCCACTTTGGCTGGGTTATGCACGATACTTTCGCCGATGCGATGACTACGGCAGGAGCCCCCCGAGTCCGTGTGGCTGTGGCGGATCCTGCGACTCTCCCGACAGTGATCGAGATCGTGACAGATGCCAGCAGCATCACCCAGAGCATGGTAGTCACCGGACAGCTAGGGCAGTGTTTGAGGTGTCACGGCTTCGGGCACCTGGCGGCTGTTTGTCCACGCTTCGCCAGCTCTTCTCGACCCCCTCCCGCCCCCCCCTCTCCGCCCCCTCCCCCCCCCTCCGGGCAGCCACGCCAGGAGGAGCAGAGGCAGCCGGAGCCCGGACCAGAGTTAGCTGGCGGCTGGACTAAGGTTAGAAGGAAAAGGGGAAAGAACAAGAAGATTTCTGATAAAGGCAAAGAGGCTGAGGTTACCCAACCTGCAGTTGCACCTCAGAGACCTGACAGGCAGCCGCCCCAGGGACCTGGGAGAGCATCTTCCTCGACGGTAGCCCGCCCTCCACAGACTCAGGTCTCCCTCTCCTCCTCTCCCCAGCCTCTTCCCATTCAGCCCCAAACCATCCCCCATCTTCACCCCACTTCTCCCGACCCGCAGCTTCAGCCCCCCCCTCGTCCTCCTCAGTCTTCTCCCCCTCCTTCTCAGCCCCAGTTCCAAATGCATCCCCATCCCTCCCCCCCTGCCTCTTTCAGCTCTCCCGCAGATCTAGTTGCACCGACGATTCCTCAGCCGAGGGCAGCCCCCGATCCCCCTCCTCCTCCTCCTCCACTAGTCGCCCCTGAGGAGTCTGTGTTGCCTATTCCCCAGCCTCCTCCCCCTCCCCCTCCGCTGGCAGGACACCCTGAGTCTACACCTTCACCGGAGCAGGCTTCTCTGTCCGCTAGCCCCTCAGTAGCAGACTCCGACGGGCCTCAGCTTCAGGAGAGAGAGCTCCCCCGCGACTTTTACAGATCTAGCCCCTGGGACTACTTGGATGTGGCCGACCTCGGGACTTTCCCTGCTTGCCTCGACATCAGTATCTTCCTGCTCCGCAAAGGGGCAGATGGGAAGATAGCCGCCTTGGCCCCCAGGGATGGCCCTAGCTTTGCTTTCACGTTCCTTAGCGACGGCACCGAGACTTGGACAGACGACTCGGTATGGGAGGCTCTCAGGGAGCAGACACATGCTCAGGTTTGCTCCTGGATAGGCCCGTCCGGTGGGCAGCTTCTCGAGACTCAGTGGTCCGAGGGTGACGTGCGCCTGCGGTGGCGTTGCGCCGCCAAACGCTTCAGACTGATTGTGATCCTCAGGCCCCCCCTGTCTTGGCCCCTCCCCCAAGATGTCAGAGCCTGGACCCCTCAGAAACTCCGCGCTTTCTACGGTATGACCACCTCAGAGATCTCGAGCTGGCTCGAGAAAGCTTTCGTTCATGGTACCAAAGGCCTCTCGCCTTTGCTGAAGGTGTTGAAGGACGGGCAGGATGACCCCGCCTTCCCCTCCAAACCTTCCCATAAGCGTCAGCGTCTCCACTCCGAGATGTCAGCTTCTTCTTCGACTTCGACCGCGAGCAGACAGCTGTTCGCAGCCTCCCAGCCCTCACCATGAGCCTACACCTCGTTTCCTGGAATGTGAACGGGTTTCACTCTTCTGGAACCCGTGGTCCTAGGAAGCTCATTTTGAGACAGGAACTTCAGCCAGCAGTGATAGGTCGTTTGGATGTACTTCTGCTCCAGGAGCACAAGCTTTCTGTGGCTCACTCCCGCAGATGCGGGAAGATTCTCCCTGGACGTTCTCACACTTATTGGGAGCCCTCGATCGGCGCACTGGGGAGGAGTGGTGGTGTTTGTACCTCCGTGGGCGAGCAGCTAGCCCACGGAGTTTTCGGTCATGGCACGCTGATTCCAGGCCGTGCCCTTTGGGTAGGCCTGGAACTGGAGGGATCCAGAGTTGGAGTCCTCAACATTTATGCTCCCACAGATCTCCGTTGTAGAGCCACCTTCTGGAGGACACTTACAGGGATTCTCCCAGACATGGATTCCTGGATTGTTGGAGGTGACTTCAACAATCTGGAGACCTTGGAGGACCAGCAGGGCAGAGGACCGGAGTTTACAGGTATGTCTCAGGCAGAGCAGTCAGCTTGGGACTCTTTTATCTTTGCGACAGGAGGAAGGGACAGTTGGCGAGACCCGTCCTTCCGACGCTGGCACGGGAGCTTGGACTTTTCGTGGGGCTTTCGTAGGGAAGGAGGCAGACTCCTGGAGAGGCTGGATAGATTTTATGTTAGTGATTGGGCCATCGGCGGAGGCGGTCAGGCAGGTATAGTTCCAGGGACGACACTGTCCGACCATGCGCCTGTGTTCTTATCATTAGATTCGGCAGCTATCTTTTGCCTGAAGGCTATCACTCTTATGCTGGTCATCTACAAGCTTGCTGCCAAGATGGTGGTCAGCTGTATCAAAGGTCTTGTGCATGATGAGCTTCATCCTGTCTAGTATGGGTTCATTTCTCGAAGGCATATTACATACAATATGGCAAATGCATATGGGGGGATGGAGTGCAAAATATACTCACCAAGATGTTCTCTTGTTATAGATTGACATTACGAAAGCTTTTGGGACTGTGCAATGGAATTTTATTTCACAGACTATGCATTTACTGGGATTTGAGGAAAAGATGAAGTGCATCATTTATCGGTTGTAAGCTGCTGCCTTTCCGTTTCAAGATCTAAATGACGACTGAACTCTTTGTTATTCAGCATGTCAAGGATCTCAGCTTCTTCACTTCCAAGAACAGTGAGAGGGATCTTTCTCAGCTCAAGAGTACTTTATCTTTGTATGGTTTGGCAGCCAGACTGTACGTTAACTTTCAGAAACCTAAGCTTCTACCACTTTATGCAAAAGATTGGCATAACATTCTTTGGTATGGGAGATTCTTGCTTCTATTGCAGCTTGTGACGTATCTTGATTATTTACTAGGGTGGAATCTGGATAGGCACTTGTTCCCAACAAATGGATCGGGTCCTCACCAAGTTAAAAAGGAAGTTGGAATATTGAAGTTAGCCACTTGGCCTATGCATGTCTGTTTTCACATAGTCCGATTGATATTGGCTGCCTATATCTAGTTCTTTTTGCTATCAATGTTTGCCAGGCAAGATATATCTTCTTTCATGTCTACTATCTTGGAGGCTTTTTGCTATCTAAGCATGCTCGTGAATGGCCTGCGGTTACTTTCTCTAGAGCACCTTTGTTCACCAAGGATGCATGGGGGTTTAAATATTCTTAATATTCACATACATATTTTGGCTCGCCAAGGAAAGAGATAATGCTTGAGTTTATGCAGGGTCATCAGCCATGGACTATAACGATGCAGCACTTGATTTTATATTTGAATGCCTTGCTGGTAACTCTTTGCGTGCAGAGAGTATACATTGGTTGAATGTTTTTGCACTTCCGTTGGCCATGCAAGAGCCTAGGCGCTCCTATTTTCTTTGGTCCAAAGGCATCTTCACTGTGGTTAATGAAGCTGGTAATGTGATCTCCTTTCCTATAGCAGTCAGACTTTTTGTCACGGGGACGTGAATTTCAATGTGCAACTAAACCCATGGACATTTTGGCTGCGAGGGACTAGCCTAGAGGGAGCGCCAACTTCCTAGAAGTCCCTAGTCTAGTTCGAAGTGCACCCACTAGGCCCAAAGGCTAGGTCAAGGTAAGGCTAAGAGGGGTCTAAATGTTGGGCCCAAGGAAAACCAATGCTTCATTGGTAAAAGAGGATTAGAGCTTTAATTTGGGGGCAAACCAACAATGTCTTTGGCAAGGAGGGTTAGGGGATTTAATGAGCCATGTGGCATCCCCCAAGGTGCATGGTCTTGCATGCACCCCTCTCTCCACCTACACTCAATTCTTGCCTGCATTTTTCACTTGTACGGCTGAATGGCGAGCTGATTTTCTCTCCCTCATGCATTTCGAGGTCCATGCTTCTTTCTCTCTCTCTCTCTCTCTCTCTCTCTCTCTCTCTCTCACACACACACACACACACACACACACACACACCTGGCATTCTGTATTTCCGCTACCAGGCCAGTCACAGAGAGTCTCCTTCATGCGCCCACGCGGACCCATGTTCACTTTGACCGGACACTCGATCTAGTTTACATGAGTCACTTAGCTCGAGAGCTTTCGACCCTACATGGAGCAGAGGTAGACCGTTTAAGCAGCCACTTTGGCTTCAGTCGTACACAAGGCTGCCATCATATCTTTCCCTACAACTCAACCCACACATGCCCCAGTTGGGAAGATGCCTCAGAACCCTTGGTACGATGATGAGTGTAAGGAGATGAGAGCTCACCTCACACGCGAGCAGGCCTTGGGACACTTGACATCATCTGAGTCGCAACGCATCTCATGTCAGATGACACGACGTAAGAAGCGGACTTTCTCACTCGCAGGGTTGATGAGATGGTCAGATCTTTTCAAGGGGGAGACCCGACTATCGGCTGGGAACTCCTATCAGAGGGGAAATGGCCCATTGCCATCACGGACCCAGAGATTTGGCACAAATATGCATGCTCGTTATATGACATTCCAGGTCAGATGCCACCAGATATGTCCTCTATGCCAAGACCCACTACTTGCCACTTGTTCATTGCATAGAACGTGAGGAATACCCTCCTTCATCTGCACAACCGGAGATAACCAGACCATGAAGGGCTACATATAGAGCACTTCGCACATGGACAGGAGGTCTTGGCCCTGGTTCTAGAACAGCTGTTCAACCATGCAGCATGTCATGGGTTCCCATCTACTTGGAGCACTACCACCATTGTACTGATACATAAGACAGGGGACCCTATGGATACTGGGAACTACCGCACTCTCAGGATTGGTCACACTTTGGCTAAGATTTATGGATTGATACTAGAGAGGGTGATCAGTAGTTATACAAAGGATCATGGCAACGGGCTTTTGGGCAGTTAGGCTTCCGGAGACAATGCTCCACACATTGGATCATGTTTTTACCCTGAGAGCCATCATCGAGGAGGCAAAGTCGAGACACCAGAAGGTCTACACTTGCTTTGTGGACTTTTAGAAGGCTTTTGACACAGTCCCTCGCTCTCGCCTGATCAAGCAACTAGAGGAGCTGCATCTTCGAGAGGTCATGATCTGGGGAGTGATGAGTCTATACGAGTCGGTCAAAGGGCGAGTCCGTGTTCTTGGGGGGCTATCATATTGGGTTGAGAGCACCATAGGGGTGAAGCAGGGTTGCCCCCTCTCACCGACTCTCTTCGGGCTATACATTGATGAGATTACATCCTTTGTTGATCGCCTCGGAGGAGAGGGCTACCTATTGGCTGATTTGATGGTGCAGATACTACTATATGCAGATGACATAGTCCTCATTTCGTCCTTAGCCACCAAGGGTTTGCAGAAACACTTAGAGGCCTTGGAGATGTTCTGTAGAGAGAGGGGCCTGACAGTCAACCTTGGGAAAACCAAGTATATGATCTTCAACACATCCCAAGCAGTGCTTCATCAACATCGACGTCAACATAGTTTCACTTACTGTGGGGAGCCAGTGGAGATAGTGCAGTCTTACACGTACCTAGGGACGGTATTCACGAGACCAAGCTTCACGATAATCCATGCTGGGGATCCAGGATGATTTGGAGTAAGCCTTCAGCTCCCGATCAGATCATACAAGTAGAGTTCGTCATGACACTCCTCCAGGTGGACACCCTCTTTCAAACTGTGACGTTTCTCCACAGAGTTTCGGCCCTTACTTAGTGGAGATTACCAAGATTGGCACTAGAGTCATCCCGACACCTGGCAGAGAGAGGATTTGATACAACATGGTATGCGCGAGTGTCCACATGGTTTGATAGCCATGGTATCCAGATGGATAGGCTCCCTCCCTTTCAGTATAGCATGGATGCACCACCGGAGCTCCCTCCCTCACCAAGATCCCTTATGCATGCTCTCTCTATATATGGCATGGCTGCTGGTCTTCATGTCAATTTTCAGAAATCAAAGCTTGCTAAAGACTGGCATAGTCTTTTATGGCGGGGGAAGATTGTTCCGCCTACTCAATTAGTTCGTCACTTGGGTTATCCTTTGGGTTGGATGATGACCCGTCGTCAACAAATAGACTGGGTTCCTGAAAATTTGAAAAAGAAGCTTGAATATTGGAAATTGGCGACTTGGCCGTTGCATGTTAGGCTCCGGATAGTGCAATCTATTTTGGTGGCATATGTTCAGTTCTACTTGCCTTTGATCATGTTTGGCAAGACAAATATTGCTTCTCTCATGTCCATCATAATGGAAACTTTATGGCGTTCCAAACATGCCAAGAAAAGTTTACACTTGCTTTCAATGTCTCGTTTATGTTCACCCAAGATGCATGGGGGCTTGAACATTTTGAATATTCATGTCCATATCCTTGCTCATAAAGGGAAATTGATGTTATAGTTCACGCATGGGGTTCAGCCTTGTGCTGCCATGATCCATTTCTTGCTTTTGCAAATCACTACCCTTGCTTTTGGTCATTGGTGGCAGCCCAGGCAGTGGGATTTTCTCTTTGGTTCTATTGAGGGCAAGGTCAAAGGCTGTCCTTTTGTCTCCAACCTGTTATTGGATTGGAAGCACATTGTTTCCCACTTGGAATGGCATGGTCGTGATTCTATGCAAGGCAACTCTTTGAGAGCTGAAAGCATACATTGGTCTAGAGCTTTTGAACTGCCTCTTGCAGTGCAAGAGCCTAGATGCTCCTATTTTGTCACTTTCAAAGGTATTTATTCGGTGGCAGATGTCATCCATGATGATGGTACTCTCCTTTCTTTTTCCTTTGGCAGCTGCAAAAGATCGTCTGGGGATGCATTATTGTCCTATGTGGCATACCATTGATTCTATGCTTCAGCTTTTCTGGCGGTTCCTCCTCTTGAGATTGAAGACAAACTTCAGGACTGCACTATTCAGCCTTCTGTGTCCACATCCCGTCTGCTGAAATTGTCTCATATTACAATATCGGCATTGTATAAAGTTCTGTTGCCTTCACCTTGGGCTTCGGACCGAGCAAATCAGATTTGGCATATGCATTGACCTGCAAAGTGGTGGGGGAAGAGACTATGCTAAATTTGGGATTCTAAAGTTCCTCTTTGGCAACAGATTTTCTTGTGGCGAGTTTTGTTGGGAGTTTTCCCATCTGGGCAGCTTATGGCATGCAGACATATTGCTCTTGCTGTTTGTCAGCGATGTCATGCTCTGCAGGAATCTATGCTTCATATCTTCTAGCTTTGTCCGCATACTCGTGATTTGCTGGGTATCATTGGACAGTATCTGAGAACTCGTTTACCAAATGTTGTTTTTGGAAAATTCTTTTAGCTCTTTGGCATTCATCCATGGTGACCGGAGTTTGATTTGCATTTTACTTGGGTTAGATACTGGGCGCTTTGGACTTTATGGATAGATCGCAATCATAGGGTCTTTGGTGATCCTCAGTTATCCACTTTCTTTTTCTTCTGCAGATCTTTGCAGCAATCTCTCTTTGATTGTCCGCAAACTCACTTCATAGATTCTAATGTATATCTTTCTTATACTGAAATTTTCTGTTGATGTATTGTCCAGCTTTCCCTTTTTGGGAAGCTCTCTTGTAATATAAAGCAACAAAATTTTCACCCCAAAAAAAAAAGTGTGTGTGTGTGTGGGCGTGCGTGCATGTGCGTGTGCGCATTTATCTTCACAAAAAGGTGTGTATGTGCATTAAAATTTTTAATCCTTTTTGGTTACCAATGAAATGATTTAAGGTTACGTATTAGCTATAATGCTGAAGGCTATAACTCTTTTCCTTTGTTTATGGACTGTTCTGATTTTGTAGCATTGGTATATGCTTGGAAAAACTTTGGGGGAGCAAGAAGCTTGGAAGTATGCAAGGGAAGCGAGCCTTGATATGGTTGTAGTATGTCCTGTCTTGGTCCTAGGACCGCTACTACAACCAACAATTAATTCTAGCTCTCTTGTGATATTGAAATTGTTTAATGGTAAGCTGTTTGCTCATTACAAATAAATGTCAGGTTACGTGTTTGCCAATATTTTCTTTTTATATATACATTTTCTAATATAAGCTAATTGACATATTAGGAGTTATAGAGCATTGATTGAGTGGTCATCTGTGGGGCCCTTCAGACTAACTAATTAGCCTCCCCAAAACTTGCACTATAGGACACTGATGAGGGCTCTAACTACAATGTCCCTTCTTGTCCTAAACTAGAGTGATAGGTAAGGTCATGGACGCCAAGGGAGACTCTAGTTTGGGGTATTTGTCTTGTTTAAGGTGCTAAGGATTCTCATTGCATGGTGTAAGATTTCTTGCTAGGCCTTTGGGATGGCTATTTCAATCTTCTCTATCCATCATCTTGCCCTCCTCATGTGCAATAAGGCATCGAAAGTCACTCTTCTTCAAACCTGTATTTACGATAACATGCTTTGCAAAAGAAGGTGAATATTTTCCTACAATTGAGTTAGGTCATGGGGGCTAGGTCTAGCATTTGAGGGTGGACCCCCTTCCTTGGGGTTATGGGCATTAGTGAGTGCCAAGAGTGATGCCCTCTCCTTGAGAGGGACATCAGAAAATCACACCCCATCTTGAGTGCCCAAGTGCCCATTTATGGGACCAATCAAATGCATAGATTCAAACTGACCTAGCAACCATCCAAGAGAATGTTCTGAGGGCATTGGGTGTGATCACTCCCAATTCCTTTGGAAAGTAACATAGAATTCTCAACTCATGGCAAATCTCTTGATAAAGATTATCACTAGTACTGACAACTTATTGGAAGCACTTGATTTATTTGAGAATTCCATGTGGGGGCCAGCCCACCATTTGGCAGGTTGGAAAAGTTGTCAACTTGGGACAGCCCAGCCTTACATCTTGGGCAAATGGTGGGTTGGGCCTTAAAAGAAGCGAGCTCCCTCCCCCATTTTTTCCCACACCTTTTTCAGCTTCCTCTCCCTCATTGGATGCAGAAGCCCTCTTCCGTTCCCCATCTTGGTGCAGCCAACCTCCATTTCAGGCCCTCTTGGTGGTGTGACAGACTTTCTCTCTCCTGTGCCAGGTTCCTCTCTTTACAGCAGACTTTCTCTTTCTACAGTTTCAGGCTTCTCCTTTTGCAGAAATCCCTCTTTCTCTTCACCTCTGGATCAGCAGCCACACCTCTTTCTCTTCCCCCTAGCTTGGAGCAGCTACAACACACTCTCTCTATACCATTTCTCTCGCTTCCTTGCGTCAAATGTTTTAAGTATTTCTCCGGTTTGAATATGAGAGTTTCTTATTTGCAGTACCATTTTGCATTGAAATTTCTGCCTTTTCTAGAGATCTAGTGCATGCAACTAATGTGGGATGAAGTTGTGATTATGCAGGCATCTTCCTTGTGGATTGAGGTGCCCCTGCAATCAAATTCTCATAATTCATTAGCTCCAGTTTTTGAGTCATTCTTGTATATAGATTAACTCAAGCATTCTTGTCCTACATTTATGTCCATGTCCTTTCTTTCAAGAGTTTTGAGTCCAAGTTTGTAAGGTGCATTGCACATTGGTCTTGTATCTCCATTTGAGCAATAAAAGAGCTTGGATAAAAGAAGGGGAGGGAGCTGAGGGAGGCGGGTTGAGGGTCTTAGCCCCTCAACCCAAGTGTAATTGTGCATATCTCTTTGTTGCTTCTCTAAAATTATCAAGTTATGCAAGCTCTTATTCATGCAAACTCCATCCCAACATGCATCTATGAGCTTCTTGAAAAGTCTGTAAAAATAGTCCATAAATTCCTTTGTCCATTTGTTAAAAAGCATCATTGAGAAACTCCTTAGGTGTCAAGAAAGATTGGTTCTCCATGTCTCCATGGATTTGATTTGAGCCAGGATCTAATTACCCCCAACGAGTGTGCTTCGGATGAACCCCCACTAGTCACGGACCGTAGGGCACCATAAAAGTTCTCTCTTGCTTCTCATGAAGCTCCTCCTCATGAGGAGCCCTTCTCAGTGAGGTGCGCTTCCAAAAAAATCCATCGGTGGGAAGGATGCCATCCGCTCTGCTTCTTGGTCTTGTGGATGAACCCCCACTAGTCACGGACCTTAGGGCACCATAAAAGTTGTCTCTGTTCCTTTTCATAAAGCTCCTCATTATCAAGGAGCCCTTCCCAGTGAGGTACGCTTCGAAAAAAATCCATAGGTGGGAAGGATGCCATCTGCTCTCCCTTGGTCTTTAGGGTTTGGCATAGCAGACCATGGTGCAAAAGGAGGCTCTATAAGTGAGTACTCTAATTGCTTTTGTATTGAATATCCCATGTACCACGAGTTACGAAGAATCCTGTGTAAGAGTCACACAAATTTTTTGTGACTTCATCAAAGTTGCAGACTAGTAACCAAAATGTTGTCGCATGCATCCCCCAGTAAACATGGGCAAGATGCCATCTACCAGTAGCCAAACATGCCTCATGCACCCCTTGTGAAAACGCTAACAAAATGTATGTACGAGGCTATGGTCAATAGCACCTGGTTAGCACGATAGAGCTCTGCGAGCTCCATGACAACAACTTATAGCAAACACTCTCTAGCCGACACCACCCACTACAAGTGCCAATTCCGAACCGGGATCCTAAATAACGTGGAGTTCGCCTTGTGGAAAAAGCCTAGGGTATTACCCCAAGTGAGAGAGGTCTTTGTATTAGTGTAGAAGCCCATTGAGTTGGGCATATGATTGGATCACCGGAGGCGAAGCAATATTTGTCGAAGAGGAGATGTAACCTCTCTAGACTATTACCCAACCTGTCCACAAAAAGGGTTGTATCATCTACAAAATTTGAATCTAGTAGCTCCTCTTATTCGATTGGTAGACATGTGTCCCAATGATTTGAGAGAGCATCTTGGCCCCTCCACTACAAAAAGAAACTAGAAAGGGGCTAGCACGAACGTGCCACACGGAGTATGTGATTCATAAGGCCTCCTACGTATCGCCCACAAAGAGTAGTTAATTGGGGCTGCCTCTATCAAGGGACGAGAATGATCTGATTTATCAAGCTGAGCATCCCAATCTTCTCATGGTGCCCTACAGGGACCCAGTCTACCCTGTTGGAGGTCTTCTTGACACCCCGAAGGATCATGATAGATTGAGACTTTTGTTTGGCCCTATCAATGGCCTCCCAAAAAGTGACGATATTCTTCAAGATGCATGCTCTTGAGCAAATAGCATTTGGGTATTACGGATATTATGTAGGAGATGGGGGTATAGATATTCATGATGATCTTAGCTAAGATCTTTTAGACTATGTCCAAGAGGGTGATCTGTTGCTCTCCCTAACCCTCTTATTGTTGTCAAAGAGTAGAGGAAGATTATAGACCAAGTTTGTTAGAGGAGAGTTTGACTAGTCATGTAGAGTGAATTTGTGATTGTGTGGGCTCTAATAATTGGTGAAAGATCTTTGAATATCCTTTTAGTTGAATGTGCTTGAGTATAAGGCAAGGCTTCAGCTTGGATTTGAGGTCCAGGTGATTTTTAATGAAGACAATTCAAGGACGAATTGTAAAGCAATCTTGAAGCAGGAACAAGTTCTCAAAAGATCTAGTCTATGAATGGCTTGGTGGACACTTGGTACACGTATAGACTAGCAAGTTTGGTGTCCACTAGAGGTGTTCTTTTGGACTTGATCACATTTTGGTAGTTTAGGCTTGTTTTAATAAATTATTTATATACCAACTAGCTTGTGAATTTTGGTGCTTGCTTTGGTGGTCAAGTAGACGTTTTATAGGAGCACTTGTGGAGTGAGTTTGAGCATGATTGGAGTTTGGATGTGCAAGTTATTGGGCCTAACTAGTTGGCTTGTGTAAAGTGTGAACTAGCTAGCTAGCTAGTGTCTTGAGTGGTGATGTAACTACCAAGGTGGTTTGACCTGAGGGTCATTTGTTTATGCAAATACATGCCAAGACCACTAGCTTGCATCAAGAAACGAGCTAGTTTGTGCATATTACGGCACTTATTGCTGGCTAATTTTTGTGGGCTAAATTGAAGGTATCAAAGAATTGTGTGGTGCGTTTGCAAGGTCTTTCGGTATCTTTCTACACTATTTGGTATTAGAGCAACCACAAGTTGGAACTAGCGAGGATTTGCAAATCTGTCCTAGAGAGTGCAGGTCTCTATAGGGGGGTGGGGTCTTCTGCTTAGAACAGAGGCAGTCGATCAAACGAGCGATGTCGAACGAGCAGAACTAAATTAGCGAGCAAGAAAAAGCAAGCGAATAAAAAATGGTTGGGCTACGAAAACAATCTCATTGTATGTATGTACTTGTCATTAATAAAGATTTATAGTGCTTCATCAATATTAAACATGATTATAACATCATATTGCAAGTTGACATTGGTGATAGTTTTCTATATTCTCATGAGATGGACTTAAATAGAAATGGTTTGGCCATCAACAGGTACTATATAGTTGAAGTGCATCATTTGAGAAAAACATAACCTTACTATATGTATGTACTCATCGTTAATAAATATTTATAGTATCACTACAATTTTGAAGATAATTATAACATAAGCTTGCAAGTCTACATTAGTGATAGCGTTATTTATTCTCATGAGATGAACTTGCATAGAAATGCTTTGGCTACCAACAAGTAGTATATAGTTAAAGTGCATCATTCAATAAAAACTTCAACATTGAACATGATCATAACATAATATTGAAAGTAGACCTTGGTGAGAGTGTTCTATATATTTTCATCAAATGAACTTGCATAGAAAAGATTTGATTGTTTTTGGCCCAATGTATAGATAGAGTTCTAACATAACATGTTTTCTATTACAGGCAACCTTGCTCTAAATCTGGTGCAAGAAACTGGCAAAAATTCCATTAAGTTCAATTTTGATGCATGAAATTTTATTCAATGGTACAAAAGGACATGATAATCATCTAAATCATGTCTTGCCATTCGTTTTGATATGTAACATGACTCCATTTGGATTTGTAAATAAAATGGTATAGGACATTGAAATTCTCATGTTTTGGGCCAAAACAAGCAATGCGTTAATGGGCTCCCTATTTTGGCCCAAAACATGAGAATTTAGGCTTCTTAAATTCTCATATTTTGGGCCAAAGCCACTCCCTGTTTTGGCAAAAAACATGAAAATTTTAACGTCCTGTATCTTTTGGTTTACAAATCCAAATGGGGTCATGTTACATATCAAATCGAATGGCAAGGCATAATTTAGATGATTATCATGACCTTTTGCACCATTTAGTAAAATTTCATGGATCAAAATGTGAATTTGATAAAAATAGGGTCGATTTTGTTATATCAGATTTAGAGGAACTTTACCTAATAGGGACCATGTCAATATGCTGTCTGTTTTGGCTTCTACTATTGATTTCTATAAGCAAAGATTAATTTGTTTTGAAATTTAATTCATTTTAAAGAGAAATGCAGCTTAATGAGGGCTATGCGGAGTAAAGAAGAGCAAGGAAATGGGGCTTGGGGTGAGGACAATAGTCCAAGGATTGCTGCAGCCTATGAAACAGTTCTGTAAAATAGTGTGCACAGTAAGAAATTCCAATTCTACATAAATAAATAGAGATACGGATGTATTCAAGACTAATCAATCCCACTCCATTTTCTTGAGGAATTATAAATAACTCAGTTGAGATATATGAACTAGAACAAAGTGACTTAGTTGTTTCATACTTGGGTCGAGCTAGACTCAAAACAACATAGGCATTGCCAACGAATTTTCAATCTGTCATGTTCTAGGGGGGTATTTATCACGCTCTCACTGGGCCCGAGAATTTCTGATTCTTTGGCGGAAGCACATGAATAAGGTGACTAGTATCTTTGTATCCATTTAATTTTGTTAAGTGCCTATGCCTTCCTCCTAGTATTCAAAATGTTATATTTATAGGCTTATAAGACACCATGAGAGAAACTTTCTTGACTAGTTGGATAGGTTGGGAACACAACGGTAGTAGCTGTAATAGGAATTGAGTATGGAACAACTAAACCAAGGGCTCGTCTATGCCGAGTATCTTGCAAAATTTTGGGTACCTTTGATGAGATCTAGAAGAATTGGGAAGGAGAGGGCGAGGAAGGGGGGCCAGGCTCTGGAAGGAGTGTTGATGAGATCTAGAAGAAGTAGGAAGGAGAGGGCAGGGAAAAAGGAGGGGGGGGGGGGCCGAGGGGGGTTGGGACGAGGAGCTCTGGCATGAAATATAAGTACAACTTTGCGCAAAATTTTGAAAAGCGGGGATGGAAGGAAGCAAGGGCTAGGAAGCTTGTGGGAAGTTTGCAATGCCCAAAGGAGGATGGAGGGGGAAGGAGAGGGGAGGCAAAAGGAGCTAGGAGAGTGGGCGGAGGTTGTACAACTTTGGATGAAAGTAAAAAATACTGGGTGTAGAAGGCTGAAGCTAGGGCTAGGAAGGTTGTAGGAAGTTTGCAACACCCAAAGGAAGATGGAAAAGAAGTAGTGTAAGGAAGGAGTTGGGAGGCAGCAAGGGCCAACAGAGAGGGGAGGCTGGGCAGAGGTTGTGGGCAGGAGGAGCACTCCTTGAAACTTAATGTCCGTCACATTTTCTCAAATTTTATCCTCTTGCTGAGTAAAATGTTCTATTTCTTTTTTTTTTTTTAACTTTAAAATTTAGATTTCATTGCAATGTTTGCATATATTGTATCTCTTGAATTTCAGGCATGTACTAGTTGTCGAGGTCTAGCATTTGAGGGTGGATTATGGGCTTTAGTCTTGTGCAAGACTAGTATCTGATTGGGGGAAGAAACCCCACTACACCTGAGTTCCTGTGAATGGGGACCAATCAATTGCACAGCTTGTAGACTCATCCTACCATTACTTTGGAGAATGTCCTTAGTGCCTTGGGTGGGGACCTATGACATGATAAGGGGATTGAAGTTTGAAGATACTACAAGTTAAGACAACAAACTCAATTTACCTGTAGGATATATGGGAAATGCAAACCAAACTATTTTCCTTAGTTAGCATTAACTGTGCATCTTCATGTATAGATTGATTACAGAAACCCAACGATGAAAGTGGATCCAAAAACCCCAGTTTTATCTTGATTCGAACTGGGTGAGGAACCACAAAATCTGAAATGTGGCAAAATTTGCCACATGGCAGCATTGACATGTGGCAGATTTGCTATGTAGTACATGGCAGCAGAGATGTTGGACGTGATGGCCTACCACGATTTTCCATGCCAAGTGGCAGGACAATTCAGCTAAATGGCATGCAACTGGCGAGGTGAAGAGGCTTGCTCACATGTGGAAAGAGTTCTTGTTGGACTATGTGCTCCACCTATTGGCCCCTATTGCACCTGTAAGACAACTTTATCTTTCTCGCCTGATTTCCTGTTTCTACCTTAGCTCAGCTCACGGGCGATGGCATTCTTGTTGTTCCACCCAGCCAAACTCTCGTGGATAGCAGATCATCAGATTTCATCATTTTCTTCGTTATTTCTTTCATGCTTATCCATGAGACCCTCATTTCCCTAGATAGTTCTCCTTGCCAAATGTCAACATTTTAGCCTCTCCACTTGGTGCACCTTTTTACCCCTCTCTTGGGGCACATTAAAAACCACTTGCCCCTTGGCATTATTGCACATTTAGGTGCACCTAGGCTTTAGCACTCAGAACTACCTAGTCAATGCCATTCACCCTCACCTAGGACCTTGGCAGTTACTTCTCTTGACCATTTCAATTACGCACATTAACATTACAAAAGTTGGTCATCTAAGAGAAAATGCCCACCGATCTATCCGAGGTCATGCTATCTCGGCTAGAGCATAACATTCCTTCCCTCTTCAAGCATCAGCGTCCTCGATGATGAAATCTGGGAACGCTCTCCGTAACTGGTATACGGATTCTCAGGTAGCTTCCGATAGAGGCTGACCATGCCATGCACCAACACCGTGGGTATCTTCCGATTTCATATTTGCATTGTTCCTCGGTCCAGGATTCTTGTTGGCTTGCGCCTTGCAATATCCTCTATCTCCTGAAACAAAACCACACCTTTGATTAGTGAGTCACCTGTATGCAAAAATTTCTTTAAGCGCGAAACATGAAAAACCGGGTGCACCTTACACCCCTGTGGCAATTCCAATTTATAGGCTACACTGCCTATTCTCTTAAGAATTAACCACAGCCCACAGTATCGAGGTGATAACTTAGCACACTCTCCTGAAGTCAACGACTTCGAGTGCGAAGGAACTCTGAGAAAAACTTTTTCTCCTTCCTTAATTACCCTTATAGACCGGTTTTCATCCGCATACACCTTGGCTCTATCCATAGCCTAGCGGATATTAGCTCTCGCAAGTGCTAGCATCTCCCGCATCTGAACCACAAAGTTCGCGGCACTAGGCACCTTCTGAGGCACTCCAACTATAGTTGGATTTGCTGGTCTATAGCCATAGTTCAGTTCAAACGGACTGAATCCGGTAGAGGAATGTTTCCTATCATTGTAGGCAAACTCCAACAATGGCAACCACTTGTCCCATGTATGTTGCCTCAATGACACATATGCTCTCAGCATATCCTCTAAAGTTTGATTGACTCTCTCCGTCTGACTATCCGTCTCAGGATGATCCCCACTACTCATTCCCAACTCAGTCCTTAGTGTCTCAAATACCGCTGTCCAAAAATGACCGGTAAATCTAATATCTCTGTTTGACACTATGGATCTCGGCAATCCATGCAGACGAAATATATGTCTAATAAACAAATCCGCCACTTGCGGGGCACTAACAGACTCTCTAGTCGGAATGAAGTGAGCCATCTTGGTTAGACGATCAACCACCACAAAGATAGAATCATACCCTCCTTGTGTTGTAGGCAGCCCTACTATAAAATCCATGGAAAATTCTCTCCCACTTACTTAGTGGTATTTCCAAGGGCTGTAAAAGTCCGGGTGGGTTCACCCGCTCGGCCTTACTTACCTGACACGAAAAACACCGTGTCACATATTCATGAATATGCTTTTTCATCTTTGGCCAAAAGAAATCTCGCTTCCTTGATGTCCCGCACACGGGCTATCATGGCACTGTCGAATGACTCTCTGCCTGAGATCATTCTAACCAGGTACTACAACCTTGCCATTTCTAACTAGCATACCATCCCTTATGGTATATCTTGCATAAGTTTGGCCTTTTCTGGATGCCAGGTCATGCTTTTCACTTTCCTTGGGTTTTAACACATGAGCCTTAGGCTCATGTGTTAAAACTCGTCCACTTTTTTAGTTTCTCTTATCTCGGTCATTAGAGCACTCTCTCTAATATCGTGAAACTCAAGTTGTGCATAATGCGAGACAACGCATCAGCAACCTTATTGTCTTTTCCTCTTCGGTACCGAATCGTCAAATTAAACTCGTGCATGAGCTTTGCCCACCTAGCTTGGCGGCCCCTCAAGTCAGGCTGTTTACAAAAATGTTTCAGAGTATCATGATCTACATCCACATAAAACTCTGAACCATACAGATAATGCCTCCATGTTTTCAAAGCATGGATGACAGCATACAACTCTAATTCATGAGTTGGTTAATTCCTTTGAGAGGGAGAAAGCTTCTTGTTTTCAAAGGCTACTGGCCTTCCCTCTTGAAGGAGAACTGCTCCTACCGCAATGCCACTTGCATCGGTTTCTAGGAACAAGGGTTTTTGGGGATCAACTATTTTTAACACCGGTCCGGTAACCACAGCTTGTTTTATGGTGTTAAAACTTTCTTGTTGATTCTGTCCCCAATAAAAGGTACTTTATCTGAGGTCAGATCAGTCAATGGCAATACTATTCCGGAATATCCTTTGATATGCCTTCTATAAAACTGGACAAATCCCAAGAATGATCGCAACGCAGTCAGACTCTGAGGGATTGGCCAAGTTAGTATTGTAGCCACTTTCTTTGGATCCATTTCTATCCCCTGTGGAGTAATTATGAACCCTAAATATTCAAGCCTAACCATACATAGTATAGTTTTCTTCTTATTCACATAAAGACTGGCTTTCCTCAAAGTACTGAACACTATTCTTAAGTGTTCACGATGCTCAGTAATACTTTTACTGAATATCAGGATATCGTCAATAAAATGTACTACGAACTTTCCGATATACGGACGTAGTAAATCGTTGATAAGCATTACGAAGGTCGTTGGAGCATTGGTAAGTCCGAAGGGCATTACCAAAAACTCATAATGACCAAACCTACTTCTAAAAGCGGTTTTATGCACATCCTCGGCTCTGATCCGGATTTGATGGTAGCTGCACTTAAGATCTATCTTGCTGAAAATCACGGCTCCATGTAATGCATCTAGCAAATCATTAATCCGAGCCATCGGATACCTTTGCTTAACAGTGATATTATTCAATGCTCTGTAATCTATACAGAGGCCAAACGTATCATCCTTTTTCTTCTTTAATATCACTGCCGAAGCAAAAGGTGAGAAACTCGGTTGAATCTGCCCCAACTTGAGGTATTCTTCCAGTTGTCTACGTACCTCTGCCTCTTCGGTAAAACTCATTCTATAGGGAGGTCTATTTACAGGTTCTGCCCCCGGGATCAGTTCAATCTTATGTTGAACTTTCCGCTCTGGAGGTAACCCATAAGGTAGTTCATCCCTAAAACATTCAGAGAACTCCTCTGTTATAAGATTAGCCAGCTTGGCCATCTCACCACTTTGCGTAACATGAGTGCTAGCCGAAGAATCATCCACCGGCTCTACCGATGCCGTGCAAAGGAATAAAAACTCTACTTGAGCTTTTCTGATTTCCATCACGGAAACCAACGGTCCCTGAGGTATATCTTTTTCACCTCGCAAGACATAAAGCACATCATTCATCTTGAATTGATAGACGTGCTTTTTTCGATCAATGGCTGGATTCTTCTTAGAATGTGACGCCATACCCAGGGCTACATCTGCATGAGCAAGCTTGGTCATTTCAAAATCAAGCTTCTCAGCATAGTCCTGAATCCGAAGCTCCAACTGGGTAACCCTTAGGTCCCATACTTCAGTTGAACTTCCATCTACCATCCTGACTGTATACGCATAGTCAGATGGACTTGTTTTTAATTTCAGCCTCTTCACGAGCTTGGAGTTAATCACATTGTGAGTTGACGCCGAGTCAAACAACACAATGACATCATGACTGGCCACTTGCCCTTTCATTTTAATTAACTCCGTATCATTGAAGGCTGTATACCCCGTTGCTGTGGGCTTAGATAGGCTGTTATCAGGTGCACTCGTCACTAACTTAGCAACAGACACACATAACAAACAAGGTACTAACCTCTGAGAAGGTCCCGCCAGTTGCATCTGCATATGTTCCGCATTGGGACTCTCCTGCATTTCCACGTCGCATTCAGATATTATCATATTAGCCGTGCGACGGTCTTTATTCAGTGGACAATCCTTTCACTGATGTCGCTGAAGGCAGCCGAAGCACAATCCTTCTTTCCTAGCTTTCTCTTTCTGTTCAGGGGTCAACGAGGACTTTGACCAAGCCCGGGCTGCCATTGGAGTTATTTTCCTTTTCACCCCAACGGTGGTACTTGTTTTTACTGGTCCCTCAACCGGCTTCACCTGCTTGGTTTGGCCACTTGGCTGCGAGACACTTGTCTTTGAAATCCATTTCCTCTGAAATCCCCCTTTTCTCGGGTGCTCATACTGAGTCCCTGCCTGCACAAATCCACCAGATCTGCCTCTGGCATCCTCATAGTTCAGGGCTACTGCTATAGATTCTTCTAATGTAGTCACATACTTAGCCCGAACTTCCATTTTGATTTTGTCGTTCAGTCCATAGATATAGTCTTTTCTGAACCGACATAGGGAGAGGGTCTGTTATTTTCATAACACATTCCCTTAATTTGTCAGTGTACTCTGCCACTGACAGACTCCTCTGACGAAGATTTCTATAAGCATCCCAAGCTTGGGATTCTTCATCAAGTGGGAGAAAGTGTTTCTTGAATTCAGCTTTAAACCCTTCCCAGGTGGTTGGAGCAACTTGATCCTTCTGTTGCTTTATCCACCATCTGTCCGCTGCCTCAATAAATAGGTGTGTGGCCTCGCGGATTTTCTTTAGATCGGATCAAATTTCACAAATGGCGAAGGCTTCTTCCCACTTGTGTAACCAAACCTCGATCACATCAGAGCTGTGCTCGGTCATCCAACCAGCGTACTTCTCCGGTCTATAATTAGCGATATTAGGCACTTTGACCCTTGCGCGCTCTAAGGAATGTATACTGGGCTCTGGCTCTGCTGGAGCTTTGCCCTTATCAATTCTAGACGGTCTAGCCGACAAGGCTTGCACTATCTCCTTGATCTCATTTTGACCAGCATTCACTTGAAGCTGCTGGTTCATAATCTGCTGTAAAGCATCTTCTAATATCGAAATCCTACCAATCAGAGTAGGTGCTGCATGATGTGACATCTATTGTGTAGACTGCACTCTAGACTCACTAGGATTCACCCTAGAATTCTGCCCTTCTGCCTCCATAGTTCCACAATGGAAGATGGGGTGTTTTTTTTTTTTTTTTCAGTCTTTTCTAAAACCCAAATAACCAATATATACACCCTTCACTTCTGTTCTGCTTTCCTGTGTTTTTTTTTCTTCGGTACAGAAATAACAGGACCATATGAAAACAGAAAAAAATCTGCATGGAAAGAAAGGGCTCCCTAGTTGTTTCGCAACGATCCGGGCTGCTCTTTCTCAGACGTACAGTCTCCCTTCGAAGTCCATTCCAACTAGGTTGTGCAGGGGCCTTCGAATGCCTCGGAGGTGGTGCTTCTGCAGATCAGCAAGCGAGATGCGACTGGATATGCGGGCTATTGATTGACGTGACACCTTCATGCTACATAGGCTATCATCCCGCTCCCAAAATCATATATTGCCAACTGTATGGCCTGGTTTCGTCAACCGCGCGCAGCCTGTTTCAATTCTCTGTGACCAGCTGCTAGGTGCGAAAATTCGCCAGATTGATCTTGCAAGAGAACTTGCTACAAGGGTCTGCGCCAGCCCCCTCAACCTCGCGAGATAAATATATGCGTCGATCAGAGGAGGTCTCGTAATATTCGACGGATCACGTCACCTCTGCGCTGCCTTACGTGACCCTGAAATCCCGCCACAAACAAGGACTCCGTCTGGTCTTCTTTTCCGTCGACCGTCGAACCAACTGCGCTGTCCCAAGCTCAGCCGTCCGTTAATTAAAGTCCTTCGCAGGCCACGGTAGCCATTCCACCATTCAGCACGTCAACAGGCGACTCGTCAGCGACGGCTTTTCTCGACGTCAATTACCAACTTCCGTCGGTCTCTTCGTCAACGCCTCACGGGCTTCCCTCAATTTGCTTGTATAGACCCGCGTCACGGACAGCCAACGATCCTTCCCTCACCTAGCTCGTCGCTCTTCCCATGATCTCTTTTCTTGCCTTGAGCTCTGATACCAACTGTAAGACAACTTTATCTTTCTCGCCTGATTTCCTGTTTCTACCTTAGCTCAGCTCACGGGCAATGGCATTCTTGTTGTTCCACCCAGCCAAACTCTCGTGGATAGCAGATCATCAGATTTCATCATTTTCTTCGTTATTTCTTTCATGCTTATCCATGAGACCCTCATTTCCCTAGATAGTTCTCCTTGCCAAATGTCAACATTTTAGCCTCTCCACTTGGTGCACCTTTTTACCCCTCTCTTGGGGCACATTAAAAACCACTTGCCCCTTGGCATTATTGCACATTTAGGTGCACCTAGGCTTTAGCACTCAGAACTACCTAGTCAATGCCATTCACCCTCACCTAGGACCTTGGCAGTTACTTCTCTTGACCATTTCAATTACGCACATTAACATTACAAAAGTTGGTCATCTAAGATGAAATGCCCACCGATCTATCCGAGGTCATGCTATCTCGGCTAGAGCATAACAGCACCAATTGTTCTAAGGAATCCAAAGTCGTCTAAAGTTTGGTAGAGGGAATCCAAGATCTTGCTTCACAATGTAGTAACTGTCATCATGTATGCTTTAGCAATCAAGAGAAGGAAGATGAATGAGAGGGGAGCATAGGAACCTCTTCCTCTCAGTAGAGGTGATCAAGGATCATCACTCCATGCTGCATTTACTATAGTTGTGGATGCCTCAAAACGTGAGAAAGAAAGAAAGTCTATTAATGTCCGCAGGAGACCAACAGGTCTATGGGACAGCAAAAACCCATTTAGCACATCTACTTAGGGAGGGCACATGGCAGCTCCGAAGGAAAGCAAAAAACAACTCTGTTATTTATAGTACTACATAATACTCTGAAAAACATAATCAGCCATACATCGGTTTAAGATTGAGAGTCTTTGGGTTTAGATTTAAACTCTTTGATGAGTGTTGTACCTTCACGATATACTGCCCATTTTCCATCTTTCCTAGCATCCTTGACCTTGGCTAATTTCATTGTCTTATCCTTCAATTGAGCTCATGTGAGTTCCTCAACTATCCATACCTTGGTCCCTTTCAACTAGTAAGATTGTCGGAGAAGCTTGATCTGTAAATCTCGTGAGTTAAGCGTGATGATAGCATGTCCTTTAGAATGCCAGATATTAGTTACTCCATCATCCTCATCGTCAACTATCTATTCAATGTCAGGCATGGCTGCTTTGATGTTTGCTAAAGTCTCACTGAAAGAGTCCTCCTCCTTGTACCAGCTCTAGAGGAGCTCCTCTACTCTAATCTTCAAATGCATTCTCACGTCTGGCTTCATGTTCCTTGATCTTTTCTTGAATATCAGCTTTACTAGTGTTTGTATCTACCTCCACAGTCACTTTCTTCTTAATTGTTTGTATTTCGGTGTGAACTAGGTCTTTAACTGTAGAGATTACTTGACGGTAGGGGGAGAAGCCTTACAAGACTTCACACAACCTCATTAATCACCACTTGTTTTCCAAGTCCTTCAAGAACCTGAAGTCTAGCTGTCACATCAGCAAGTTGCATCTGTAACTCTCTAACTTGCTGCTGTAAATAGAAAATCTGTTCATGGTGCCCAATGATAGGTCGGTTTAGGCCTCCTCGTAGGTACGTATGCGCATACGGGGAGGGTGTTTTGGCTGCAATTGTAGCATATCGGATCCTGTTGGTTGAGGTTGCTGGGGTTGAAGGGGATTTCAAAGCGAGGCTTGGCTTCAAGGAAAGGCTTGGTCATTCCATGCTGGCCATCTCTATAGGTGGTTCATCCCAACTAGGGGTTAGAAAAGGAAAGAGACTACCCCGAGCCTTGGCACTAATGTGCCCTTGAAGAAAACTATTCGATAATCTATTGGCGGCAGTGTTGATGAACTACTGAAGATGAATGAGGGGAAGATAGATGATGAATGGAAAGTCGAGGTGGAAAATCAATAGAGGGAAATTGGGAACGGCAAAGCTAGGTGGGCTTGCAGCCTACCCAGCTAGAATTCTACATGGGGTACGGAGGCCTAAGAACATGGGGTACGGAGGAAGCTCTTTATGGCGGCCAAGCCTACAAGAAAGAGGTGAAACACAAGTAAGAGTAGGTGGAAGAAGGGGAGTTAAATCCTCTCCATTCCAAAGGGAAAGGCGATCAGAAATGCAGCTCAACAAGTTCCATGTGGGGAAAGAAGAGCAAGGAAATGGAATTTGGGGTGGATGCGATCTATGGAATAGTTTATGTGATAGTGTACAAAACAAGATATTGTAGAATTTCATCCCGTTCTATATAAATAAACAAAGAATCGTTGTAATTGCGAAAGAGAGTGAACCTAGTTGGGGTACAAAGGTTCAATTGGTTAGAGCACCACACTGTCAAGTTTGAGGCTGTGGGTTTTGAGACTCCTCAATCCCGCTTGTTTTTTTCCCCAAAGAAAAGACTTCTATTAAGTATGGCAAAAGCTCCTTGAGCAAAGATCAAGAGAAGATTACATCATGCAAGGCATGAAAAAATAAAGATGCCGTGATAGGATCAAATCAAGCTACTATAATAGAGCTTGAAAAAGCCAAGCTTGAGGTTGAAAGTGCCACCTCAATCCTGCGGAGGATTCCAAGAACAATGGGGAGCCACTCTTCTCCAATGTATGTACCGTATCTGTCCAAATTCTAGCCAATGTGTGTAGGATGGTGGACCTTGGAACCCTACAAGTCCTCTGTGCATCTGTACGCCTTGCTGGAATGCATGCCATAATCTCCCATCATTTATCCACAGAGGCATGTGCAGGTCTTTAAGGAGAGGCAAGGACACCATTTAGAGAGCATGACTCAACCAAATGTCACTAAATCAAAAAATCCCAAGAAGAGTCATGTCTCATAAAACACCAAAGGCCTTGAGAGGGAAAGCCAGGCTACCAAGCTGCAAGTCATGGAGAAAGGAGAAAGGCATAAAGGTGCTCAATAATCTAGCCATTCCCTTCCAAACGATCCTCGCATGTTTGCATATCCATAAATAATGCTGAATAGTCTCCTTAGCAGAAAGGCAACTAATACAAGTAGAGGCTACCTTGAACATACACCTCCACTAGCTCACTCCACACACCTCCACTGGCTCACTGCAACCTTGCCATGAATAGAAAGCCAAAAGTCTTTCTATTCTTGAGGGATTTCCAGAGTTTCTTCCTAAAGGATTTCTGCAAGTTTGTAGAAATCTGAAAATTCTCCTAGTGAGAGCTCTGGTGGGCTCCCAGCCTTTAGGGTTTAGCTGAATTTGCTCGGCATTACTAACTGTGTAACAAAAGAAGGGGAGGCTCTTCTCTCCACGCCCTACATCAAACCATTCTCACTTCCTGGTCTCCCACTGCAAACACATTATGGGGAGGCTTCGATTGAGCCAAATCCTCCTGGAACCAAAGGGAATGTGATATAGGTTAGGGTCTAGGTACATCTTGAAGCGAAAAAAATTGCTCCACATGGCCTACAACCCTGATAGGCTAAAATGCGATATGTATAAGTATATTATCCGTAGACCTGGACGACCTGCCCCTAGAATGAACATCAATGACGAAGGCATCCCTGTCTGATCCTCGTAGTTCTATAACCTAAAGTGGGATCCTTGAACTTGTAAAGGTCTAAAGACAAATAGAGTGAGACCCAAGCCTATCCCCTGCCAATAACCCAATTCAAGGGTATGGCTGCATTAGTCGGCTGGATTATTCATTCACATTCTCTAAGGTGAGTCTACGATCATCTAGAAGCAACTAAAGTGTTTCCAAGAACCCACAAAGGAAGCGTGGCCTCTCTCCCATCTAAACCATTGCATATAATGAGAAGTACGCCATGATCATATTGTCATTGCACATGACACGCTACCTATCAATCTTTTCTCGAGAGGAGGGGAAAAATCTCCAAGGAATACTTCTAAAGCTGGTCTAAGCTTTCAGGATAGCATCCTTAAAAGTGGAGGAGGGAGCCCTAAGAGATGGGTTGAGTTAAAGATCCACCTAGCATTATCATCCAACGTCCGCGTGTGGAAGGAAAACAAGACTGTATGCATCGAATGGAAAAACATCCCAAGGTCCTATCCAGGCAAAAGTCCTTTGATCACCATCTTCCATAATCAAACTCTACTCTGCAAGTCTGGATCTATCATATTCAGACCTCATTCCCGCTTGGGCATGATCAGAGTCTCCCCGGCCACCTTGGCTCTAGTGTCTGCTGAACCATCTAGTCCACTCTAAAGAAAATTCCTTATCGGCCTTTTGAGATGAGTGATACAGTCCCCAGAATGGCACCAACAAGAGTAAACAACCTAAAAAGGAGTTTTCTCCTTATACTCTTCAACACTGGAGCCATTTGTTGCGAAGGAGAGATGCCCCCATCGACCTGGCAGCCCAAATATCTCGCAGAAGCACTCGTCTAAATCCAAGTAAAATGGAAATCAGCCCCTCAAGTTGGAGTGTCCGGGTCACTAATCTAAAAGCCATTGGATTATTCCAATTGATGTGTGCACCTACTGCATAACAAAATAAATCCAAGGCTGCTCTGAAAGAAGTGAAAAAAACAGTAGTGTCATTGGCCAGCTCACTATCCAAGAGCTCCTCATCTTGTCTCAGGTGAAGTCTCAGCCCAATAATGTCTGTTTGAGATCTCGAAAATATGCTTTAGGTAGGTAAGAGGGCATACTCGGCGAACTGATCTAGAAATTAGAAGCCTCTCTTCCCTTTCTTCTTTGATAAGCATGTGGCTATGGGCTGATCTATACAAAGAGGAAACCGCTTTGATCCATGCAAGTGAGAATCTAAAGTGTACAAGGGTACCTCCAAAAAGACCCAATCTATTTTGTCATAAGCCTACTCCAAATTCAAGAGTAGAATGGTAAGGCATTGGCTGCTATGCATAGCCCAATTTTGAAGCCTTCCAAAAAGAGAAGATATTATAAAAAATGCTTTTGCCATTGATGAAGTCTGTCTGCGTATCGTGATTAAGATTTGGAAGAATTGGCTACAAGTACAGATTGATAGCTTTAGCAAAATCGTATAAAAGTTTTGTAAAAGAGTGATGGGCTTCCATTGGGAAATGAAATTTCTGCAACCTCCCTTTGGAGCAAGATTAATGAGACTCTGTATAAGTGAATTAGACCTAGTTCCAGAGTCCCAAACACTTGGCAAGGCTGAGGTAGCATGGTTTTCAATCATGTCCCAAAAAGCAATAAAAAAGGAAGGTGTAAACCTATCTTGACCTAGACATTTTCCTTTGTCTTCGGTAAGAAGTACAAATCTGAATTCTGGATTAGTGAAAGGTGCATTCAGTAAGACTCTCTTATGTGGTTTCATCAATAGTGGACTATGCTGCCAACCTTGGTGCCTGGCATCATCTCTGGTAGGTGAGTCTGGGTTTGCTGAAAGGAGGGAGGAATAAAAGTCTGTAGCTATCCACAAGAGGGCATCATGGTCTACTGCAAAACCTAGTAGAGTCAATAAACTGAGGAGCGCTTTCTCTACTGTGTCTTGGGCCAAGAGTAGAAAAAAGTGTTTAGTGACTCTCCCTCCTATCCTAACCTAAAATGATTCCGGTGCATGAAAGGCATACTTTGCTTTCTGATTTAGCAAAATTTGCTGATGAGCCATTGCTGTAGAAAGGCGCTCCTGAATTCAAGCATCTATAGGCCTTTTTTGCTCTTCCCTTTGTGGAGCTGTTAACTACCATTGAAGGCCCATCTCCTATTTGAGATTGTCATGTCTCTTGCTGCTAGCAATAACATGATAAAAATCATAAAGAACAGATAGGGTTGTTGCCACATGTGAAGGAGATGACACTCCACCCGGCAAAGGAGATATTCAAATTTGTAAAACATCCTGTGTGATACACTCCTCTTCATACACAGAATTGGAATCCTAATTTTGGTAGAGTTACGCCTCTCATGAGGCTTTGGAATCACCAGATCCATCGGTGAAGTGGAAACCTCTAGTGCAATGCACACCGAGCACCTCTATCTAATGCCCAATCATCAACATACAACATGCTAATCTACGCATGGATGGGCATATGCAGCCTCTTGTTTGACCACGAGAATAGGAGCGAATGAGAAAGAGTCTAAAAGGCATCATTTGTCCAATTACCTCTACCACTGAAGTGGAAAAGGAAGGCATCCTGGATTAGAGGAGTATCCTCTCTCTACAAATCAGCCCATAGCCAGGTGCTCATTGGGGGGGGTAAGAGAGGACAGATTCCAGATTTCCAAATCAGTTCGCGAGGGATGTCCTCTTGCCCCTTTTCTTTTTCTGTTTGTGGCAGAAGCTATGAGTATTTACCTTAGATCTCAAGCTGATATTTATGGGCTGAGGCTTCCTATCCGCCAGGAAGAAGAGCTCCTGGATAGTGAGCTGGGAGATGACACGGCTGTTTTTTGGATACCACCCCTAGGACACTCACTTCCTTCCGGACAGCGTTAGATTTATTTTGCATGGCTACAGGTGCACACATTAATTGGCATAAATCCAATGTTTTTGGATTTGTGATAATGACACCCCGGATTGGGGTAATGATATTGCCTTCACTTGGGTACAGAGGGGCGTCTCCGTCAGATATTTGGGCTTCCAGGTTGGGGTGGGCATCTCTCCCTCACAACAGTTTGCTCCAATGTTGGGGAGCATCAGAAGAAAGCTCCTTTTCTAGAGCTCAACCAAACTTGACATGGCTTCTAGGGTGGTGGTGGTTAACCAGGTTCTTCTAGCCACAACATGGTTTGTATGCTCTTGTTGGTGCCACTCTAGGGATTGTATCACTCAACTTAAGAGGCCCGTACGAAACTTTTTATGGAGTGGTTTAGATGGCACAACTGATGTTACAGCTAGGGTGGCTTGGGAGACCTTGATTCTTCCTACAAGAGAAGGGGGTTTGGATATCATCGACCCGGATCTACAGTGCAGAGCCTTACTCTGCAAGTTTGTTGTGAGAGGACTTATGCCAGGGTAAGAGCCTTGGAAGGATTTCCTTATCAGATGCATACAATCTTGCATGCCCTCTTCAAGAGAGGATTGGGGACACACAGTACAAGATGGGTTTTCACCACAACTCACCTCAGATCTCCCTCTTCCCCTCTTATGGTTGCTATCCTGAAATCATGGGCCAGCTTCAGGAGTAAACTTCGCAGGATTCCCTCTTCCACTTGTGAAGAGATTGAAAGGCAGCCTATCATGTGGAATGATAGTATTTTGGATGAGCATGGCAGACCACTTGGAGCTTCTCCTTACATGCAATGGCCAAGATGGGAGAGGGGCCCTGCATCTACCGTGGGAGCATGGAAAGCATTCAGGAAGCTTCCTGCAGACCGACAGGCCTAAATGGTTCTTAATTTCAGAGGAAGTGCAGGGAGAGTCCAGCAGATTGATGCAGCCTTGCCCTTGGATTGGGTGGACATAGATGACATGCCTATTACTTGCTCCACCTGGATGGGGGCATTTTTCAGATTGGGAGTTTCTTTACAGGTGATTGCTTTTCATGACACACGAGGATGCTTTAGTCTTTGATGTTTCTTCGGGGGGCAGGCTGTCTAGATCCATAGACGATATCTTGTTGGAGGTACCGTTTCATTCAGTCAGGACAGTGGGCTTCATGGAGCATGGCTCTCTTTCACAGTGTTATTTGGATCTTGACCCACTTCTCATCGACTTGGGCTCATGGAGGCTGTGGCTCTATGGAGGTGTCCCAATTAAGTTTTTCCAGTGGGACTCTGGGGAATTATAATGGATAGACGAAGGGCACCGAGAGAAGGGCATCCCCTTCTTTCATTACATGGTCAGTAATGCCAGAAAATTCTAGCTCAGCTGTAGGGATTGGAGGCCTACCAGAGCTCCTCATTGGGAGAACTTTCAGATTTCTGCTGACTTGCAGAAAATTTTTTAGCAGAGGCTCTAGAAATCCCACCAGAATAGAAAAATCACTCTTTTCTTTTGGCTTTCTATTCATGGTGGGATAGCAGTGAACCAATGGAGATCCAGGTTCGGCGTTGACCCTTCTTGCCCTCGTTGCCTTTCTGCTTTGGAGACAATATAGCATTGTCTTTGGGATTGCAGACAGGCGAGAATCATAAGGAAGGGGATGGTAAGACTTCTCAACACTTTTGTTGGCCTACCTTTCTACATGACCTGGGGATCAGTGGCTTGGTTCACTCGTTCAGGGCCCCAGTCTTCTTTAAGAGACTTGACCCCTCTTGGGCTCTTCACATCCGATGACACCTTGTGGAGTCGCGCTCTCTAGAGGATGTTCCAGCCACTCTCTTCAAGGCTGCTCATTCCTCGGTTGACTCTCCATGGGAGGTCTTAGCTAGCATTGCAGCATGGCACATTTGGAGAGCCAGATGCACTGAGGCTTTGGAGGGTTCTCAGGTTCACCCTTCTCAGATCTTGGCCAATTACGGTACACACTCTGATGGCCATTTGGATGACCATGCAGGGATCATCTCGAGCAGCCTCCTCTAGGAGAGTTACTTTTCTCAGAGATTGGAGAGACTATCCCTTCTTTGATGAGACTTCTATAGGGTTGAGTTGGCATTTTCAGCCTCAGTGTTGGTTTCTTTCTACCTCATTCCTCTGAGGTGTTTTGATTACATGCTTAGCATGTTGTATTTCCACACAGAGCTTGCTCTAGCGAGTTTCTTTCTTACTTAATAGAAGTCTCTTTTTTGCCCCCCCAAAAAAAAAGAAAGGCATTTCAAGCTGCTCTATGCAACGAGTGAATGCCACTGTCTTCTCTCTTTTTATCAGAAGGCAACTTCACCATTTTGAAGTCCATTCCAATAATCCATGAGCTTGCAATGGGGGCCTAGGAGAGAAGTTCCTTCTTGAAAAGGACATGATCCCTTCTATCATTGAAAGCATATAGGTTAAGGAGAGTAACCTTGTATCCCCCAATAAACAAAATGACTCACTGTGCTCTAGAGGGTAAAATGATACCGTGTCCAACCACAAGTGAAGAAACGAGTTTAAAATAGAAACGCGTATTCCCCCCGCGTGCCCAAAACAAGAGACCAAAATGTATGACCTAAAAGCAGTTTACCTGACATTGAGCAATCTCTAGCATCCACTTTGTGTTCATGGATAAAAGGAACATCGATGAATCCCCTAGTAACACGTGGATGAAGTCGATTACGAAATAGTTGCTACGGCGGGATGAGACACACTTTTTTTTTTTGGTAAATCCATGATCATATTATCAGCAAAATTTACATGAGGGTCTCAAAAAAGCAGAGAGCCTCAACAGGAAATCAAAAGCAAAGAAAAACTATTTCCAGGCACACCATGAAGGCCCTGTATGTTCTAGCTAACAATCCTTTCTGTGGGAGGATCTAGTCGGTGGAACACCTCTCCCAACCTAGCAGCAGGAAACAATTGTGGAAGTAGACGACTTGCCAATAGGGATACCAAGAACTAAATCTCCAAAGGTAGAGGGTACAAACTCCATCTCTCCAAGATCATCTAGGGGAGAGAGAGAGTTTCTGCGAGACAAGAATGATGTTGGAGTGCAAGGATGAAGAAAAAACAAGAGCCACACTCTTCCCTCATTCAATGAAAATGGATACTAAATAGCTGAAGTGGAAGGGGGATGCTTTGAATGCGGACTAGGGATGGGGGGGATCTGAATTAACTGCATCAATGGTATCATCCAAGGCTGGGCCTGGGGCATCGTTGACCGCGATATGATCAGGCTCATGAACATCAGTAGCCACGATTAAAACTGGGATATCGGTAGCTCCAATAGGTGGTGAATCTGAGACAAGAGAAGTGCCCTCCTGACTTGCAGGTAGAGGAGGAGTAACAACTCTAACTGCCACCCATCAAGGGGCGGCTGGTGCAAGACAAACAACTGATGCAGTAGGTGGTGGACGTACAATTGTGTCAGGTGTGTAGGAGGTGCCATAGGAGCTCTATGTCAAGGACGAGGAGGGGCCGCACCAGAAGATTTCTTGGGCCTCTTCTTTTTCTTTGGGCAATCTCTAGCAAAATGCCCAAAGGTCTTACAAATTCAACACTGATTCTGTTTGCTAGCAATCTCAACTCTTTGCCAAAATAAAGAACCATCTGGGTGCTTAAGCATGATATAATCATATGAAATGTTATGATTAGAGGCAGGGACCCTAACTTTAGGTACCCGCATCAGATCTAATTGCCTCTGTTGCAAAAGAAGGCAAACCAGGGAGGGGGGGATCTTTGTGACCAGCACAAATGATGCTCCGGATCGTGGCAAGAAGACGATAGTAAACCTAGTGAAGACTGGGGAATCTGATAAAGACTGTTATAACCCGTCTGTCCTCCTCCACCAAGTCAAAACCCAAGGTCTCCTAGAACCAAGTGCCAAAGGACTCGACTGATGTACTATGCTTGTGGCATCAAGAGAATCAAAAGCCATTTGGAAAAATCCTTGTCCCAATAAGCAAATATCTAAAAGGCAGGGGGCGAGGTCTCGAGGTAGAGCAGCAAGCATCTAGTCCATAGTTTGTGACCTCAAAGGGTGGGACCCATGGATGCATGCAAAGGGAGTGGTGGAGCTTTCAACCTACACGTCCTGTTTGAGCTGCAGTAGCTTGTCTTTTGAAAAAGATAATGGTTCTCATGGCCAGTGGGGTTTGGTTTTGCCTGAATGGGGATCCATTCAACAATCAAAAAGTGGGAGGCTGGCTCAAACACAAAAGAGTTCCGTCCATCGTTTTGCAAAGTCTGGAAGGGGAGAAGGAGAAGGGAAGAAGGCAGTAGGTAGAGCAGGAAAGCTAAAGGTAGGAAACGGGCTGAGAGGGGTAGAGGCAGATAGGGGAGAGGCTGAGAGGGGAAGAGAAAGGGGCTGAGAGGGAGAGGGAGGGGCTGGGGTTATAGAGGCTAAGAGGGGGGGAGGGAGAGGCTGAGAAGGGAAGGGTGTGGTGAGAGAGAGAGAAGCTGAGATGGCTGAACCATGCTGTTGAAGAAGCTTGGATTTGGAACTAAAAATGCTGCTGTTGAACCTCGAATTTGAAGCTGTAAAGGCGCCTTTTTGAATCTGAGATTTGCTGCTGTTAGAATTTGAAATTGAAGCTGTAGCAGGCGCCTTGAGATTTGCTGCTGTTAGAACTCGAAATTGAAGCTATAGCAGGCGCCTTTTTAGAGCTGAGATTTGCTGCTGTTAGAACTCGAACTTGAAGCTGTAGGGGGTGCCTTTTTGGAGCTTGCTGGGCTGAAGCTTACAGCTGAAAGAATGGCAAAATGAGCAGGTAAATGGCGACTTGAAGGGCAGCAAGGTGGCACATTCTGGCCCAGCTGGGAGGTTGCAATTGTAGCTGGAAGAAGCTCCCAGGCAGGTCAAATGAGCTTTGGTTCTAGTCGTTTTTGCGGCAGGTTGCCATGGGTGCAGGAGGAGGGAGGTGAGGGGGTTGAAGAGCACAAGTGTGGAGGAGCAGCTGGGACGATATGGAGCAAAAATGGCAGCTGTCCCCAGGTGGAAACACAACAGTGAAATGCAACTTTAAAAACAGCTTTCCTGGCCAAGATTGGAAGTCAAATTGGAGTTGATTGCAGGTGCAGGTCCTGGAATAGGTTCTCGGATGGGATCAGCTTGAAACATAATGATTTTGAAGAAAGCTTGAGATATATGAATTAGGATGACGTGACTTTGTGGTTTCATACTCGTGTTGAGCTAGATTTGAACCAGCATAGGCATCGTCAACGGATTTACAGTCATCTCATTCTAGGTTTTGGGGGTATTTACCAAATGGTACCTTTGATGAGATCAAGAGTGGCAAGGAGAGTGCAGGGAGGGCGACACCAGCTCTTTCTGCCTCCCCTCTCCTTCCTGCCACTCTTCCCACTTCCATCTTCCTTTGGGTGTTGCAAAATTCCCATTGGCTTTCGAGGCCTTGCTTTGACCTTCCACCTCCGTTGTTTCTGCTATTTCCCAATGATGACCTCTATTTCATGACATGGCTTGTTTAAACCCTCCTATTTCTTCCAAGGACCAAAGCCTCTTCATTCTCTTTGTGGGCAAGAGGAGCACTCCCTGTAACTTAATGTCTGTCACATTTTTTGAAGTTGTATCCACTTGCTAAGTAAATGTTCTTTATTCTTAATTTTATTTCAGAGTTTAAAATTTACATTTCATTGCATTATTTGCACTTATTGTCTTAACTTGTTTTTCAGGAATAGACTAGTTGTTTTTGAAGGAGACCTCCATGATGAGGTTATCTGCATTAGTCTTGTATCCACCATTGGGGAAAAACCCTACTGCACCTGAGTTCCTGTCAAAAGGGACCAATCAATTCCACCGATTGTAGAGTGGTCCTACACTTAATTTTGAGAAGGTCCTCAGTGCCTTGTGTGGGGACGGACGACATGATGGGGGAATGAAGAGACCAGTTAAGACAACAGACTCGATTGGCCTGTAGAATACCTGGGAAAAGCAAATCAAGCCATTTTGTCTTAATAGTGTTTCTTCTTGTATTCAGAAATCCAACATTGGAAATGGATTCAAATCAAAGTACTATTGACCCAGAAACCCCAGTTTAATCTTGGTTTGAATCGGGTGGGGAAGGAGGATGATCACAAAAATTGGCGTGGTAGCATTGACATTTGGCAGAATTGCTATGTGGTATGTGGACGCAGGGATGTGGCAGAAGTGCTCACATGAGAGCCTACCACATGGCAGCCACACAATCTGCCCTTGCCAAGTGGCAGGCCAGTTCGGCTAAATGGCATTGGTCCCTACTGCACCAATTGTTGTAGGGAATCCAAACTCTTGTCCACCCAGACTTGTCCCCAAGCTGCCACAGGTTTGTCTTTTCACCCACCACTTGGCTGTTTCTCTTCAATTATGCGTGGAGTCTTCAGGCCTCTTCCATCTTGGGAGCCCACAGCCCTCTCCTATAAGGAGGGTCTTAGAGGTCTCAAGATGCATCCCTTGCTGCTCCAAGATACTCCTGCCTCCCCTTTTGTTGCAGCAAGCTGCTCCAGCGTCTCCTTTGCTGCTGGAAGATGCTTCAGCTTCCCTTTTGCTGCTGCAAAGATGCCCCAAAGTTGCTCTCTCTCTCTCTCTCTCTCTCTCTCTCTGTGTGTGTGTCTCTGGAGACTATAGAGGAGGAGGGATGGACCAGACAGTGTTAGAATTATAGATATAATTCAGCAGTGACCAATGTAATATAATAAGCTAGTTAGGGGCACTTTTCCCTCTTTAAGAGGTTTTTCCCCCTAACCGTAGTTAGTTCACTAACTATGGTTAGTGACTACTAAGGTTTTGTCACTAGGACAAAACCTTATCTTTCTCTCATTGTGTTGTACTCTCACACTCTTCTATTGCAACTAAGCTTTCAGCTTCCAAGCTTCCAACTCTCACTCTCTCTTGCTCTCTCTCACTCACCATCTCCTCACATTTGGTATCAGAGCGGGTTCAAGAGCTCCGTGCTCCTTGCTCCCTTCAGCTTCTCCTCTTTGCCTCCAGCTCCAACCTTCCCGTCCAGCTCCAGCTACAGCCTGCATCATCTCGTCCGTACAGTCCGTACGACTGCACGAAATCCTGCTGTGTACAGTTGCGTCGTACAGATCAGCTTGCCATACAGCTCTGCCGTACTCCATCGTCAGCCGTACATCGTCGCCAGACTGTACGGTTAGCCGTACAGCGCCGTACAGTTTCACCGTACAGTTCGCCATAGTTGACCGTACCTGCGCCGTTGCAATTCGTCATCGTATAAATCGTTGTCACCGTACTGCACGCGTGGAGCCTCATTCGTACCAGACCTACTGCTTCCGTACTTGTCGTACCAGATCGTAAGTATCGTACCGTACCAGACCATACGTGCAGTCGTTGCTTCCGTACTTACTGTACCAGCCGTATCTTCCGTAGATCTGCGTGCAGATCTTCAGTACCACACGTGTGGCAACAACTTGTTCATCCGTACAATCTGTACTTGCAGATCTGTATCTGCAGATGTGCACAGGGTTTCCTTCATCTGCAGGTGATCTTTGGCAGGCACATCTTGCAGAAAACCATAGTTTGGCTCAGTTTTTTGGGAGTACATTTGGGGCATTTTGTATGTTGCAGACATTGCAATCAGTGTGTAGTTTTGGAGCTACATTTGGAGCAAAAATTGCAGATTTTGTCTAAAATTTGGGGCTTTTGCAAACAAATCTGCAGATCTAGTCTGAAATTTGGGGCTTTTGTTCAGAAATTGCAGATTTGGGGCTTTTAGTAATTTTGCCCCTTTCTGGTTGCAATTTCAAGCCACAAATTGGGGCTTTTGTGTTGGGAGAGTATTCAGTTCATACTGCCTTTCTTGGAGTGTTTGAAGCACTTTTGGCAGATTTTGGAGAGTTTTTGATGCTTGGACAGATTTTTGACAATGCAAGTACAGAAATCTAAGTTGCATTTACAGCCCGTGCTTGGCTGTGTTTTTTGGGAGTTGTGCATTTCACTCCCAGTAAGGGAATTCAGCTTTGTATCTGCTTCAATCTTTTTCTCAGATATGGCCCATCAAAATCAGAATGAGTTCCAGTTCGGTGGTCTTTCACAAGAAGACAAGTTGGATGGTACCAACTACTCCCTCCGGAGTTTCATGGTACGTAATATTCTGATTTCTCGCAATTTATGGGATTATGTCAATGGGGATGAGATCCGACCAGCAGATATTGCACATGCTACCCCTCCTCAGCAAGGAGGTGGAAGAGGTCGTGCACAGGGTGCAGCTGCAGGACAAGTTGTTGGTGCAGCTACAGTCACTACTCCAGAGCAGAAGAGATGGGATTCACGGGATGCCTTAGCTTTGTCATGCATCTCTCTTTCAGTGAAAAGATTTATCATTCCACATATCCGGTTGTGTAAGACCTCCAGGGCAGCATGGGATATTTTGGAAAGCATGTATGCAGCTCGGAATGATGCAAGGGTATCTTTCTTGAAAAGAGAGTTGAGTAATACACATATGGAAGAGGGTGACTCCATGTCAGTCCACCTCACAAAGCTGCAGGATCTGAGAGAGCAATTGTTAAACATAGATGAAATTATTCCTGATTCAGAGATGATTGCAACCACTCTGAATTCTCTTCCTGAGTCTTATCTCAGCTTTCATACTTCGCTGAACTTATCATTGAGGGGGGGTGCAAATCCTCTCACTTTTCATGAGTTGATAGGACTTTTGCTTCAGGAAGAGCAGACCAGGAAAAATTTGGCTTCATGTGCAGGTGAACAAGCCATGCTCTCAAAATTTAAATAAAAAACAAAGGGACAGGCAAAGACATCAGTAAATCAGCCTTCCAGTGGGTCAGGACAGCCTTCACAAAAGGCTAAAAATAATGCAAGTAAGCCCAAGAAGAAGGGTTTTTGTCACTACTGCAAAAAGCCAGGTCATCACATAGCAGAATGCAGGAAAAGGCTTGCAAAAGAAAAGAAAAACAGCTCAAGTATGGCTGTTTCAGATTCAGCTCCTCATGCATCTGACAGTGGGGCAGGGGAGTCTTAGAATTATAGATATAATTCAGCAGTGACCAATGTAATATAATAAGCTAGTTAGGGGCACTTTTTTCTCTTTAAGAGGTTTTTCCCCCTAACCGCAGTTAGTTCACTAACTATGGTTAGTGACTACTAAGGTTTTGTCACTAGGACAAAACCTTATCTTTCTCTCATTGTGTTGAACTCTCACACTCTTCTATTGCAACTAAGCTTTCAGCTTCCAAGCTTCCAACTCTCACTCTCTCTTGCTCTCTCTCACTCACCATCTCCTCACAGACAGACCAAGCCACAGCAGCATTCTATCACTGATTTTCTCTCGTGATGCCAGCCCTCGCCAAATCCAGAGCCACTTTTAGACGGGCTTCTCTTGTCTCTCCTTAGTCACCCAGTGGGGTTGATCCTACATACAACATACATAGGTCCAACCACTCAGGGACAGTTGACTGATTGATAGATGACCAGGGGATTGTCCTTGGTGTTTGCTCCCCCTTTGTGGTTTCCCCATAGCATGATGTACTATTTCTTGTCACAGGCATCAACCTCGGGGTAGGGGTACCCTTTTTAGTGGCCCGACCGTTAGGTTTCGCTGTATCTGGCTTCTTTTCAGTCTCATAGACCATTTCATCTTTCGTAGACGTTAATAAACTCTCTCTCTCTCTCTCTCTCTCTTTCTCTCTCTCTCTCTCTCACACACACACACACACACACACATTGTTCCTGGATGCTTGAGAAGAATTAGTTATGCAGGGCTCATTTGAGACAAATCAAATACGCTCTTGGCACTCCTTTGCCATAGTAGGCATGTCAAGTTGTATGTTCTTGGGAGTAGGATTTTCCATCAAGAGCTAACACAGAAACATTGACTTTAAATTGGGTTGGGGGTAGAATCTGTTCCCATAATCTCTGCTGGTCACGTGTATGGATCTTGAGAAGACCCAAGAAAGTGCTGTATTGAGAACATTCAAGGCGCGATGATATTCATTACTTCAACCTATACATCAGTTTGTGGATGGAATGTCAATGCATATAATTTAATTATCAAATAAATCTTGCCAAAAGCTATTGATTGTTTCTTTGGCTATTTGACATAATACATCAAGGAAGACCATTATGTACAAAGCTATATAGAATAAAGAAGGTAGCTTCTTCATGAGACAACCGTTAACCTAGGGCTGTGGCTCCAAGCCAAAAACTGAAACTGTTAAACAATAAAGCAGGTTTTATAACTCACTACGCAATCATAGAGCCTCTCCAACTTGCTAAAAGCTATTGATTGACTTACTCTATGTCTACTTGACATAATACATCGAGGAGGACCCTGATGTACGAAGATACATAGAATAAACAAGGTAGCTTCTTCATGAAATGAGCATTAACCTCGGGTTGGACCAGCTGTAGCACCATCAAGCCAAAAATTGTAATGGGAAAACTATAAAACAGCATTTAGAACTCTCCACGCAATCATAGAGCTCCTCTAGCTCACCCTTTGAGCACATATAGTCAATGTTAAGGTCGTAGCTTGATCCAAGCTTGGTAGACATCCATAGTTGGAATTCCTTTTGGCCTCTTTTTTTTTTTTTGGCAAAAAGAGACTTCTATTAAGTATTAAAGAAAAACCGTTAGAGCAAGCTCCATACGGGATACATCATGCAATGCACGAAAAGCTCAAGAGCCAAAAAGAAAGGATTGAGGCTGATAGTGCCATCTCAATCCGGTAGAAACCTCCGAGAAAAAGGGAGAACCTCTCCAAACTTGAAGAAATATAGTCCTTCTAGAAGAGGCTGCCCGTGAAGGGCCCTGCATGCTAGCCCATATGGCTATCAAAGTGTGAACCGTGTCAGACCAAATACCCGTGAACACCTGTAATGGGTGTATCCGGGTGCAAATTCCTTTTGGCCTCTGGCTTCTATGTAATATTAAATTGAGATTTGATTGTGGAGCTACTTTGAAATTCAAGAATCAATCCTAGCAAATCCTTATGCGATTATAGTCATCCTAAAAAAGAATGTAGCATCTAGATCGAGTATTCAAAAGATGTTGATTAGATAATTTTATGAAGTTTCTTTAACTCTCTAAGTATCCATTTCAGTTATGTGATGCATAGGCATGTTGATTGAAAGAGTTAAGGTTCATGCAAGTATGATGATAATAACAAGGACTATTTCTTGATATCCACTCAATGTGTATCCTTAGATACATCCACATTATGCTCTTGAAAATCACCAGATAATGATCTAAATAAAAAAGATTGCCTTGGTTTTTTTAAGACACTTCTGATTGCAACCGTAGGAGATTTGGGATGAATCCTTAAGCACAACCAAGCTATGGCCTACAGTAGTATTCTTCTCCATTCAATGCACTAGTGCACTTTGATGATTGAAAGGTGGCACATGCTTTGAGTGTGTCCACTTTTGCTGTGTGGCCATCAGTTCCTTGCTACTTAATAATCAATCAAGTCCGCACAAGTTACAAGTGTCTACAAAAGTTTGGCCTTGGTCGTCATGTCATTAGGTAGACCAAGAAGCTGTTACATCTCAGTTTCAGCACTTGACCTATGGATATAAAGTGCTTCAATCTAGTCAACCCAATGACCTTCTCCCGAATTGCCTTATATCCTATATCTATCCAGGATAAACCTATGGTGATTCCATAGAGACACTCTTCCCATGCCTATATAAAACACCTATCCAACCAATATGAAGCATTTTCTTTGTCAACATGGAATTGATGATACAAAATGATCTAGTGCTAAAGACACTTGCCATTCCATGTAGTCCAATTGTAAGCATCCATATATCAAGATATTTGTAGTACGGCCTATGGCGATTCCATAGAGACGCTCTTCCCATGTCTATAAAATACCTAGATCAGCAATCCAACCAATATGACACATTTTCTATGTCAACATGGTATTGATGGCACTAAATGAAATAGTGCTAAAGACACTTTCCATTCCGTTTAATCCAATTGTAAGCTTGCATATATCAAGATATTTGCAGTAATGCTAGGATCCATCGTTTTAATCCATTCTTGATCCACTAGCAAATTTCTCCTAATGTTATATTTCCAAAATGGTTGAGAGTTAGGTATCTTCCATAATGACTATGGAAATGCCATGAAGGCCCTTTTGGTGAATATGTGAAAAATAAACCATGATCCCACTCTCTCTCAAAGGAGGCTTGCCTAGCCTTGAAACACCTATCGATAGAGGGATTTATAGAACTGCAGACTCATAATATGAGATGAAAGATTTAGAATAAAGAATTGGGAGAGGCTGAGATGACTAGATTGTGTGGAGTAACAAATGCAAGACCGTAATGCGAGACATGTAAGACGGTAGATTTTGATTGCATTGAAATCTATGAATTAAAGTGATGGAACACAAGAATGATATAATTATTAGAATCTCATCATGAGATATTTATTGTATATAATAAGTTAGACTTGCAGATGCAAGACCGTAATGCGAAACATGTGAGACGATAGATTTTGAGTACATTGAAATTTATAAAATAAAGTGATGGAACACAAGAATGATATAATTATTAGATTCTCATCATGAGATATTTATTGTATATAATAAGTTAGACTTTGAAAAAAGTAAAACCGATTTAATAAATTTAGACTGATGCACTACATAAGACTAAAAATTCAATTGATAAAAGTGTCACCTAGATAATTATAGTTCCATCTTCTGTCAAAGGAGCTACACTTGTTTTTGTCATATGTTTGGAAATTGGTCACTTATAGCACAATGTTAAGGAAGGGAGCTTCATTAAGGATAATTTCTTTTAGGAATGGTGTAAGAAATCAAATTACTTTGAAATGAGAGAAGAGTTGTTGCTTGTTGACATAGGTCTCGCTTTGACCTCTTTTTCCCCCAAAAGAAGCTCCTTGTATTCAAGCTTTGAAGACAAGGAAGAAAGAAGCTCCTTGTATTCACGGGGACGGGTGTTCCCTTACAGGTTATTGACTTGCGGGATGCACATGAGGAGCCCTGTCTTTGATGTTCAGTCAGGAGGCAGACTTCTCAGATCTTCAGTTGGAGGTTGTCTTCTAGCCGGTTAGGATTGCAGCTTACATGGAGTGGGGCAGGGACTCACAATGGTATCTTGATCCTGACCTTGTTCTCCTGGCACTTGGGTCTAGTTATATGGTAGTTCTTTCATCTAGTTCTTGCAGTGGGACCTAGGGGAGTGGGAATGGATTGATGAAGGGCACCGAGAGAAGAGCGTCCCCTTCTTTCGTTACACAGTCAAAAATGCCAGGAGATTTCAACCTTAGCAGCAAAGGTTGGAGGCCCTCCAGAGCTCCTCATTGGGATAGTTTTCATATTTTTGCAGAGACGCAGAAAAACTTTTGGAGGAGACTCTGGAAATTCCTCAGAAATAGAAAAATCACTCGCTTCTTTTGGCTTTCAATTCATGAAGGGATTGCAATGAACGTGTGGAGATCCAGGTTCGGGGCTGACCTTGCTTATCGTCAATACCATGCAGCAGTTGAGTCAGTTCAGCATTGCCTTTGGGAGTGTAGACAGGCAAGAATGATCTAGAAGGGTGTTGCAAGGATTCTTTGCATATTTCATAGAGCACCCTTTTCATGACTTGGGGATCAGTGGCATGGTTATCTCTTACTGGCTCTCAAGTGTTTTTCGAGGGACATGACTCAGACTCATCCTTCATTATACAACGTCAATTTGTGGAGTCACACTCTCTCCATGATGTTCCCTTCACTCCTTTCAGAGTTGCTCGTGTCTCGGTAGACACATCTTGGGAGATTTTGGCTAGCATTGCAGCTTGGCATATTTGGAGGGCTAGATGTAGGGAGGCGATGGAGGGTTGACATGTTCATCCTTCCCAGTCTGTGGCCAGTATATGGACTGATACTATACACACACTGATGGCCATTTGGGAAAGAAAGCAGGGATCCTCCAGAGTAGCTATCTAGGAGAAGAAAAGAAATGTAAGGAGAACATTAAAGATGAAAGGGATACACCACCAGCAGCTGATGGCCATTTGGGAAAGAAAGCAGGGATCCTCCAGAGTAGCTACAGCTAGGAGAGATACTTTTTTCAGAGTTTGGAGAGGATCTCTGTTCTTCTCTGAGTCTTCTTTAGGGTTGAGGTGGCATTTTCAGCCTCCACCTTGGATTTTTGTTAGCTCGTGTTGAGCTGTTTTCTCTCTCATGCATGACATGATGTACTCCCACATTTGAGCTTGCTTTTGCAGCTTTCATTCATATTTAATGAAGTAATCTTTTTGAAAAAAAAAAAGCTTTGAAGACAATACAAAGGATCAATTGTCCAAGAGGCACTGAAGGAGAATCTTAGCTGCCTTGCAGCTTGCTTCTCTGGTTCAAAGTCACTATGTAGGGTAACCCTGAAGCATGTGTCACAAGTAGAGAAGTGGGCTATACAACTATCAGATTCCTAGATCGGTGAAAATATAGAAGATACTTGCAGGCCAAGCCTTGACCATGCTGATCGACCATGTTAAAAATCCCAACTTGATTTCTAAAGATGGTGGAATTGCAATCCATAAGCCATTTGTGCATCAATTGTATTGTTTGTAGGCTCCAATATGTAGGGTAGAAGTTATTCTCTTAGTAAGGAGCTTCTAGTTTAAGATAAAGATAGTAACAATCCAGAAGCAATATCAACAAATGCGATTGTAAGAGTAAGCTACAACACATAACTGTGGAAATAACATAGGTTTGAAGTAGGTAAATAGTCAAACGGGGGGGGGGGGGGGGGGGGGATCAAGGGCTCCTTTTTTTTTTGGGCAAAGAAATGAACCTTCTATTGATGCTTGAAAAACTTCATACAAGAAAGCAGCCCCGAAGGTGTTGAGTATGGAAAAAACCGATAAAGGTTGAAAGAAGAAAAACCCAGCCTGTTCCAGAGAAACCCAGCTCACTGCCTAGGGAATCTTTGATAGAGGGGCTAATAGCCAAGTGGGCGGACTATACACCAATGAATCTCTTGCGGAGTGAGTATGTAGAAAACTCCTTCAGGCCAAGCCTTACAGAAACGTGCGCGCTTGGCGACAGTTGCCCTAGAGCTCCGGGTCCCACGTCCCCAAGTGGAGCGCAGGGTGTAGATAATATCTTGCCAGATAGCGACCAAGGTAGCTGAGGGTGGAACCCGGATGCCCACCCATCACTAGACTACAACGAGCAATCCAAATGTTCCACGCCGTGATACTAGCTACTACCTCCCACATGCTATCCTCCACAGGGGAATGAGGATCCTGGCTATCAGGAGGGACCACCTCATGGAGGTCTATCCTCTGAATGCTCTAACCCTGTATCTGGTAAGCTGGACAGACCTCATCAATTTGAAATGTGTGACCTCCCTCCCTCATCCCCCAGATTTAGTCTCTTTGAAGGCATAGCACGCGTGTCATAATCCTGAGGGTTCCTATCGAGGTCCTCTCTGTGCTACGACAACTCCAAAGACAGTGAGGGATCATCTCCAAAACACTAGCAGAGCAACAGTGACATTGTCTCTCCACCCTCATTTGCTCTGACCACGGGCCTATGGGCAAACCTCCGGGGGTGGCCAGCCAGAAAAAGTAGGAGATGTTCCTCGGCCGCAAACTGGACCATAGGCGTGTTCAAAACCTGAAATGGACCTCTTGGGGCACCCCTAGGCCACATCAAGGGCTTCTTTGTGGCATCATGTCCTTTAAGGAAAGGGAGCATTCCAATTGAGTGAAAGCTAATCTTTTAATGAATCTTGTGAACTACCTCGGTTGTGCAAAATCAAGCACATTGTGTGCCCGTCGACAAGCAAACTATGGGCCACTGAGATATTCTTATGATATGTCGAGCTAGTCCCCCCCCCTCCTCCACCCCACCGGCATAGCTATACCCTTCCTGATATGAGTTGAGGCCTTTTGAACCTTGCTAATATGAACTGAGGCCTTTCGAACCTTGCTAAACCATTGTAAATAGGCTACGTGACAACATACTATTAGAGCCCAAATTGTTTTGAATGCCAAAAATCTATGCATGCTTACAGAAGAAAGCCACTCAATGAGAAATCGCGAATGAACCACTTTGGATTAAAGAATGAACCATCCACCACAATGAGCCTAGAGGCGGTTAGGGGTTATTTTGGTACAGGTCCAAGCATTATATTTGTCATATTCCTCAACATATATACCACCCCATACCAGTATGATATTGAGAAATAATAACAAATACAAAGCATATTTATTTTTCCTTATGATACGAGTAGCAATAAGTGACATATACTATTCTGTGAGCAATAAGTGACATATACTATTTTGTGATCAGCAGAACGATATATGTACGTCATTGTCTAATCACACATCAAAGTTTCTGATTTAATTTAGTAGGTAGTAATGATATGCTTTTTCTTCTCTTTAATTTTTGTAGGCTCAAGGAAGCGGAAGGAGATACAAACATGGAGCAGAACGCTGAAAGCCATCACATCAACAACAACCAAATGAAAGTACAAAGTACAAAATAAAGGAGAATCCTAGGACAGTGTCCTAGTGGTACCAATAGTACTAGGTGTCATAAGACACTAAAAGTACTAGGTGACCTAAGTGCCAATAACTAAAGCTACATGGCACATACCAGGGCCCAGAGGACATCAATACGACTGGGAGATGATGGCCTGCAAACCCATCTCCATGATAAGGGGCTGAAGTTTCTGGAAACGTCTCAAAATGCTTGGTATTTTTTGGTCATGGTGGCACATGTTCATCCCAAGGGATATAGCCACCTATAAATGTACAAGGTAGCCAGATCATATAACAAAGAACCAAGTGTAAAGCCTATCGAAAGACTTCAAACTTGGGACGAGGAAGTGCCTTTGTAAACAGATCTGCTATGTTGTCCTCTGTGGGAAGGTAGGACAACTCCCTGTCTCGTGCTGACAACTGCTCTAGAACATAATGATAGTGAATCTCAATGTGCTTGGTACGTGCATGAAACCTTGGGTTACGCGCAATGGCCAAAGCACTCTGGCTATCAGTGTAGACCATAGTGTAGGAGGTCTGGCGGATACTAAGATCTGTAAGTAACTATTGAAGCTAGACACACTCTACTATAGCGGTGAAGGCTGCCCTGTACTCAGCCTCACTGCTGGATGTGGCAACTGTTGGTCGCTTATTGCTGAGCCAAGAGATACATGAACTACCAAGCAAAAAACAGTTGTCTATATGTGACACTCTGGTGTCGGAACAACCTTCCCAATCACTATCCGTGTAAGCATGCATGGTAAGTGAACCCTGATTACCATAGAAGAGGGCTAAATCTTAAGTGCCTCTGAGATATCTGAAGACTCTCTTTACTACATACCAATGCTGTGAACTGGGCATGTGCATGAACCTACTGAGCTGGGATAGTGCATACTATAAGTCAAGTCTGGTGTGGCACAAGTAAATGAGACATCCAACATACTGCTGGTAAAGAGTGCAACGAACCCATTGTAGGTCCAGGAAGAGTAGTAAGGGTGGAGGTTGCTTTGGTGGCTCGAGGGATGTAGACGAGACACTGGCCTGGTAACTCAAAAATCTCTACTTGGCAGCGAAGTGTACCCCCTTCAAGGGTCTGTAGGAGAATCAAGTGTGGGAGGGACTCTAGGCTGTCAACCACCAGTCTGATTCTGGGGACCTCGTCCTCTACTACCACTGCTGTGGCCAAATCTGGAGGAGGCTCAAGCACGGTGCCAAATGCCCAACCAATGGAGGGATGGCTCTGTAATCCTTTAGGAGCCCTGGGAAGCGGAGCGTAACCGGTAAGTGAGGAACATGGTGTGTCGTGTCCATGTCCTCCACTGTAAAGCCATGGTACCAAGGAAAGAGGTACACCAAATGCAGGCCAAGGAGGATGGGGCTGTGCTCCACAAGTGTCAAGGCAGTATCGAGGGAGCTCAGCTGGATGTGGAAGACGCCTCTTCCATAGATGGTGACCTCCTAAATGTGGTCACCTTGTAGTGCCAAGCTCACTTGGATCCACTCTCGCACTTGTTGCCTTGTGGGTGTGAGGCCCACAATTCTGCCCACAATCGCCTTGTCCTAGAGGGATTGAACTGCTTGCTGTACCTATTGTTTGTCGGTTGGAGAAAAAGGACCTTAACGGCTATGGGATTCGAGGGTACTACCATAGAGCCCCTCTGGCCAGACCAAAGGTCACCACCAAGATCTTCCTCCTAACAAACACAAATGTTGCGAGTGAAGTTAGGGAAGGAAAAGAAGAGGAGGAGGTGAGGCGAGGGGGGATGGAAAAGGCTGGGGGGAGAAGTTGAAGAAAGGAGGCGGAAAAGGAAGCGGAAGGAGGCAAGGGGCAGCATGATGAGGCGAGGCAGAAAAGCAGTGGGGGGGGGGGGGGTCGGGAAAGGGGGCGCAAGAGGGCAGGAGGGAGGCAGAGGGGGAGGAAGCACCGAGGGGGGCGGGGAGGAGGCGGAAAGGGGCAGAGATGGAGGCGGGGGTGAAGGCAGAAAGGAGGTGGGGAGGCGGTGAAGTGGAGGCGGGGAGGGAGAAGGAGGTGGAGTTGGGGAGGGAGGGTGGGGTGAAGGTGGAGAGGAGGCGGAGGCGGAGGCGGAGTAGATGGCGGAAGGGCAAGGAGGAGGCGGAGAAGGATGGAGAGGATGGCAGAAGGGTGGAGAGGAGGCAGAGTGAGGGATGGTGGAGGGGTGGAGAGGAGATGAGGAGCAGGGGTGGGGGCGGAAGGCAGAGAGGAGGCAGTGGTGAAGCAGGGGCGGAGAGGAAGTGGAGGCAGAGAGAAGGCGGAGGTGGAAAGGCGAGGGAGGGCAGTGGGAGCAGCAGCCTGCTCCTAGGCTTCTCTAAGGAGTATCTTGCCAGATAGTTTTGGAGATGGATAGGCTGAAAGCACAACATGAACTCACTAAGATTTTAGTTGCTCAAATGTCACAAAGACACATACACTAATAGCCTTAAATCTGCACTCAGAGACTTTGTGTCAGTGTAATGTGCATGTTAATATAGTGATCAGTTGGAAGGTGATCCGGCTATGGTCCCTATATGACCAAATTGCTTGTGTTATTCTATGACCTCCGAGAGCCTTTGTATAGGTCTGCTCCCTCAGAAAAGGACCAACGAGATGCACTAGCCTAACTCACCAATGAACATCAGATGTTGTTTGATGTTTGATGCTTGCTGTTGAATGTTAAGAATCCTCTGAATTGAAATTGGTGACTGTGATCTTTCTGGCGAGGTGGTGTAAGTCTTGCAAGGAGAAAGAATCTACAAATAATTTGTAATGTGCACAAAATGTAAATTAAACATAGCATTTGGAATATGCTAAGGTTTAAAAATGTATGAAGTATGATATTAAGATTCGATCGAATGTTGCATTAAAGATATGAGGCCACCTAGTGTCTCCAAAGGCAGTGCTGAAAACTTCCTATGGATCATTGGCAGGTGGTGTCTCTTCTCTTCTAACCACAGGCCTATTGGTAGTTCTCCATGGACAGCTAGCTGAAGATGTGTGAGATATGCCTAGGGGTGTGGTTCAGTCTTAGGCCAAAAAGGTTGGACAAGACCTGATTATGAACTTGCTACTGCAACAAAGGTTTCTTTGGGACAGCCTATGGAGTCACGATGTAGATGCCTACCAGTTATCCGACTTTGAGAAGAAGAATAAGGGTTGTGAATTTCATGTTCGAGGATGACATCAATACTCCTTGGATGGCACTAAATCAAGTAGTGATCCATGGGTCCCACTGAATCAAATCCTAGATAGTTTCGAGACGAAGGTTGATTGCCCAATGGATGTTTTATTCAAGTAATGAAAATGTTTTGTCAAGCCGCATGGTCTGAATGATTGTTGTATACCTACAATCCTAAGTCTTTGCCACGGTAGCTTGTCCAGGGCTTATCAACTTGATAAAGGTGGCAGAGAAACTGTGTTGGGTTTTGGGTAATGCAAGTACCTGTTCAGCCCCCGAATCGGAGAATGAATGCCCTGAAGGAAAGGGGCAGACTAACATCTCAACCATCTCTTTTAGGCTTCATCTGGTTTTTGGTAAAGCCTTAGGTTGCCAAGGTTGTGCAATTCAGAGCTTTTGCTTGTTTTTTCTTTTTGGTTCAATAAAAGGGATGTAATAAACATCTGAACACATATATTGAGGGTCCGTAGGGGCTAAGAGAAGATTCTGTACAAGGACAAAATTATACTATTACAGGGGAACTATATACAAACGACCTGAAGAAGCATAAACGTTATCCAGCATACAGCTTGCAAATTACAGTGTGTTGGCAATAAGCCATTCAAAAGCCTCTCAGATAGCTCTGCCCATTCAAGATGGCCCTAAGCCTATATCTCTAAACAGGTCCATATACACCCATCTTCATTACTCTGAATTTACTGTAATATTCTTCAACAAAAATAAAATTTAGTCTATCATTGACAGCTCTCTGCAGTATCCTCCCCATGATTGTCTTGGCCAGCCCTTCCCAGGTTTGTTGATAAGAATGTAAAATGAACTGGCCTTTATCCTATAGGGCACATTTCAGCAAGTTTACATGACAGGAATCTGATAGAGTAGAGCATGGGGGCCCGTAATTTTATACAAACTACTTTTGTCTTTTTAGGCCTCTATCTGCCCCTGCCTCCATCTGATTTGGAAGATGAAAAATTCAGAGTTTCTGTTATCAAATTTTTCTTAAAAAATGTTCACTTTTAATCACGCTTTTCACCAAATGGCTTACACACACGGTCAATTTGCAATAAGTTCACTAATGATTTTAAGTTGTCACAATGTTTTTAAAACCATATTCACCATGCAAACCATGAAACTCTGTTAAGTTTCAATTACGTCTGTGCATTGAAGACTTGACCATTGTAAGGTGAAATGGAACTTAAAACCTTAAAAATGCAGCCAGTGAAGAAAGACATGTTTCAATTAGAAATCTCATTCGTCAAATCAAGAAAAGCATGGCACAAGGCAACGAAAGAAATCACCCAAGTCTCGTGTGACAAACAAGGACATATTGCTAACATTTCAAGAAGTAGAAGGCAGAGGATCCACTCGAGGCATTAATGGCATGGATGAGATTTGTTCTTTGAAGATAGGGTTATGGAGACAAGGCTAAACTCCGAATTATAACCCTTAACTTCGAGGATAATCTTTGGTAGGAAACTGTGAGACAGAAGAAACAACAAGCCACCATTAGGAATCTCCTCAAGCGCTTCGAGAAAGATATCATGGTGCAACAGGATGTCCTTCACCTGAGACCAGATGAGGAGGCTAGCGAATATGTTTCACATTTCTGTGAGTCCTCTCAAGGTGCAAGCAGCATAGAATAGCAAAAAAAACTATTTGCTGCACTCAAATATTTCATGCAGAATGACATCAGTATCTTTCTTCTAAAGGGCTTTTACAAACATCTGTTCTAGCTTTGAACGCTTAGAAGATCAATCGTTTTTCTTGCATGACATGTAGGTCAACCCCATACTCCCTTTTCTATAACTGTCCTGATGATGAATGCTTTGTAACCCTTTGGTTCAATTTAAGGCCATCTTCAACTCTGACCTTACTGTTGACAGACCGATCATGGTCTATTACACAAGCTTTACAGGTGCCAAGAGAATCTGACTTGTCTGCCACTTGCAGACTGTCCTATGCAATGTGTTTTGGTGCACAGTTGGCGAATGATGATATTTAACTAGAATTCGCTGCTTCTTGATGCAGATGCATGGATTGACATTTGGGAAACAGGTACTCAGAGGAGTGTCCCAAAAGCGGTTACATGGGGAGGCGTCACTGGTGTGGAAGTCTGAGAAGAAAGCTTCTTTGTAGTCTCTTTCTTATTCAATCAAAGCCAAAGTGAGAACCTCTCTTCAAGGAAAAAATATAACAGAACCAAGCATGGATGTTGAAAATTTTTTACATGCTTTACCATAAATTCATACACATGGGCTATACAAAGGCTAGTGTAAGGATAAAAGTGATTTGCGGTGTCCCCCTTAGTGCTGTGGAGTCTTTGGCACCATGTGTAACCGATAATACCATGACATATGGATCTAAAAATACCATATTCCATCTCTTTAGCAATGACTACTAAGCATCATCGGACTCGTGACAACCATTGAAGAATCCCATCTAACAAAGTGGATCAGTTTGAAATACTCTTGTGTAACCTCACACGCTTTCAATAATTTGTACTAACATTGATAAACACTCCTAGTTGCAAATCTATTAAAGATCAATGTGTATGCAATTTGAGTTCCTTTGTTATGTGGATATACCAAATAGATTGTAGCCACATATGATACCAGTTAGATTTTACCATTGAATGAAAGGCACAAAAAACAATTTTATAGCTTCTAACTTACTCTAATTCTATTAGGTGAGAATGTTAGGATAAAGTTTCTATCATGCTAAAGCAATGCTATGGCCATGATGAAATATTCAAGCCTACAGGACAAGCGTATGTTTGGGACCTCACCTCAAGGATGGTGCTGGGTAGTAGCTCTTTCAGCATATACACCCTGCCTTTATTCTGTTGAATACTCTTTGATGCCCTTCTCAAGAGCCTAATGAGGATTTGGTGTTGCTAGGTTCAAGCCATCCCACAAAGAGAAGATAAAGGGACTATGGCATTCACAAGTTAGGTTTAGATTGATGCTTGTAGACACGTTGGTAGTTGGTGGATAGCATATCCTTTGGGCATGTAGCAAGTCAATGAAAAAGCCTCCAAAACAGAGCTTCTTGAAGAGTTGACAAGAGGATGCTTGAGATTAATGATGACATTGCAACAAAGTGGTAAGAGCTGTTTCCCTTTAGCCTTACTGCCCATATTATTTGGCAAGGCCTAACGAAGGTTTCTCTAGAGGAGAGCAAAATGCAGCCACACTTTGTTTTTAGTAGTCACGAAAGAGGGGAGGCTAGGCATTATCCATTGTAGGCAATATATCGAGCAAAGTGAAAGGGACCTAAACAGAGAGCCAGCAGCTTGGTGGAGAATACTGCACCAGTCTATCCATGTGCTGTGGAAAATAGAAAGCTCCTGTCTTACAAGGTCCTGACTTCAGGAAGTATTATTTGAATGAAAGAAGTTTATAAAAATTGTATTGGGACATGCAATTTTAATACTTTTTTCAAGTTTCCGAAGTGACTTTTCTAATGATGCATTTAGCTTAAAAATGGGTGCTTATGCGGTATTTGTACATCATTGTTGTCCCTTTTTCTTCAAGCCAGAGATGTATTAGTCTTGAGAAGTCCAAATCAGATCCGTGGGACTCAAAGCCATGCCATACTATGATACTTTTCAGCAATAAAAAGGATGTTACACTGCCAGGCTTCTTCCGATTATGTGCTGCAACTTGGTTTGCAACATCAAGTTTCCCTACTTATAATTCCTGCATTATAAGGTCGTGTGAATTCATTTAAATTTTATGCTATCAGATAGTAATTGGGTTTCATGCTATTGGTTGTGTTGTGAAGCATATGTTTTGATGTTAAATTGGTCCCTAGTTTTTGAACAACTGGACTGAATAGTAATGAAAGTTCTTTAGTGTGTACAGACCAATATGTCAGAAGAAGCATCTACCCCACTTCAAAAGTCCGCCACCAAAAAGTGTGCTCTAGAATGTTGTCTCTGTTCTGAATTAATACGGATGGATATCAAATAATTGCCAATTGATCAAGCTTTCATTAAAAGGAAGCTAAATGGGGTGCTTTTTGGCACCAGATTTGGTAGATCTGTGACTATATAATGGGACAATCTGTCTGTGAATTAGGCTATTTCACTCTTGTTATCTGTAGGTTGCCAACCCTTAAGGATAGCATCGGTATTTAAGCCTTTACTAAAGCATTTTAATCCAAGGAAGCCTTTGATGGCAGGTTCAAGTGACTCCTACGAGAACTATGCATATGGAATTGTGGATGTTAGAGATGTTGCATTGGCACATATATTGGCATATGAAACACCGGCGGCATCAGGGCGGTATTTCTGTGCCAACCTTGTGATGAAGAAAAGGGACATAGTAGAGTTCCTTAAAACACGATATCCAAACTATGCTCTACCAATGACGTGAGTATGAAGCTCTATGAACTTTGAACCACGTTGATGATTGTAAGGTTCAAATCAGCAATCATCTGTGAACCTGCATTGTGTGATACCTTTGGCTAATGCTTTGTTTTTGTGATTATATTACCAGGTGTGTTGATGTAGAAAGACCTGAGCTGGAGCCAGGGAAAATTTCAACAAAGAAGCTGCAAGATCTTGGACTCACATATACTCCAATTGAGAAAACCCTAACGGAAACTGTCGAAAGCTTACAAAAAGGGGGTTTTTTAGACTTCTGATCAATTCTAAACCGAAAAATGAGCGTAAAAGTTCTGGGACTCACTTAGAAAACACTAACTGAGTGCTATACAATGCTTACAGAAGAAGGTTTTCTGACTAGTCTACATTTGATAAGTCTGTCTCTATAAATTTAAGTGTGTGCAGTTGTACTGGTTTTGATCATGGAATGAATGTAGTGCTTGGTCTATTTTATCCTTGTTATTGATGTAAGATGTAATTGTCTACCCTGGTTGCGAATTAAGGCAAGCTGATATATATGTCTACATGGTAAAGCACTCATTGTCAGCAATAAAGTACGCTGGGTAGGATTTTAAAAGGTTTATCTGATATTTGAGGGTCTTATGTATCACAATTGGGTTGCGTGTTGGATTGAGAAGTAGGCAGGCATGAGTGATGTTTACAGGCAAAGATGGGGGTATGCCAATCGTGACATTCCATTTATCAAAGCGGATTCCTTCCCTGCTGAATGCAAAGCTTGTAGTACAATACGTATGTGCTTGTATAGGGTTTACATAATCTGGCATCTATACGTGGACTCTATATTCCTGGTTGTTTTTGGCTTGGTAGTTCCAAAATGGGGGAGTACTCAATGGCCATCAAAATGCATAAGCAGAAAGGCATCATAAGAGAGCACCGAAGTTTTTTGTTGTGCAAAGGTGTGACTGTCTATCGTATATATTGTCTGCATTAAAGAAACCTTATATGCATGTCTACCAAGTAGCTCTAGTAATGATTAAGCCATGTTTAAACCATTGAGCTTGCTTGAAGACCACTAAACCATTACACACAGTGTGAGCAAGTCTTGAACAAGAAGTCTAGGGAATAAACTTTCTATCTACATGGCATACAACCTAAAAGATAAGGTAATAAACTGCTTATTATTCAGGCCCAGAGAGAGAGAGAGAGAGAGAGGCTTTGTAATTATCGAATATTGAATTTTTATAATGAAGGATTGGTTTTTTCCTAATGGAGTGGTTCTTCAAAACATCTTGCTTGAAAAAGTGGTAATATTTCAATCTCAAACACAAAGAAATTGGATTTGGCTAGACAATGATAACTTTTGTAGACCTAACTCCTCACAAGTGTCAAACTTGGACTAATCAAGGAATGACCCTTGACCAATCATACAATAAGAAAGTAAAAGCTAATTCTTTGATGGGAGGTGGCATAACCTCTCTAGCATGCGACTTAATCTTTGAATATTGACTTCTAGAATATAGTATAACGTTTTGCACATGAGTAGGAGTGGTAGCTTGAAGCGATACAACTTTGCATGAGGAGAGATTTAGACTCAAAAGTGCCTCTTGGATTAGGAATGTTAGATTTGATTAGGGAAATAATTAATATGAAGGCCGAAGCATTTAAAATTTCAAGAAAACCACATTGGTCTCTCATTGGTGGAAATATGGCTCCTTATCCCTACTCTCTCTCCCTACCTCCCACTTGTCCCCACCTCCACCTATGGCATACACCTACATGGTTAGCGTCCACATTCTTTTTGGGTGGGACTTTCCTCACCTCGCCCATCTCTTGGTGGGCCTCTAATCCCTTGTAGTATTTTCTCTATGGGGGTTGAACGTGATAAGTGGGGGGTTCAATTTAACCCCTTAGGGTAGGGCTTTAGGCCTCGTTCACATCCCACCAAGGAGTTTGCATTAGTTCTTTAATTCTTCCCTGATTCTTCAATTGGGTTAGTTGGCACAATTTCCACTCTCAAATCTCTCTCATCCTTTTCAATGGCAACATGCCATCTCAATTCGATTTTGCAATTCTCTAACAAGCGTCATCTATGTTTCAACAAGCCCGTGAGAACTTTATCTTAGGAACAACATGCCTCTCCTCAAGTCTTGCCAATGGCATAGCTCTCCAGTATTTGAGCTTTGGAAAGCCATGTGAAAAGCTTAGAAATCTATGAAACCTCATTTGCTATGGAAGGGTTTTTACAAGACAATAGGTACCTTCACTAGGAGGGATTCAATTTGGTTTTTGATTATTTGGAGAGACTTTCCCTTGCAAGACCATTGTCTTAAAGGTGCCTTATGTGTTAATAAAAGGGGTTAAGAATATGGCAAGACTTAGAAAACAGACACAACCAAAGATGGATAGAAGGTGGATAGAAGATGGAGAGTTACAGAGGACTTATAATCGGAAATGTTTTGACACACTATCATTGTAGGAAATAAAGAACTTATGGAATAGAGAGACTTTATCCTTAGCGGGAGGCAAACAGAAGTCTTATTTAAAGAGTTTAGGTGAGCAGAGTAAGATATTCTTTATCCTTTTCCTTGATGCCTTCTCTGTAGATGTTCTGAACACTTAAACAAGATATAGCACAAGAGGTATACATATGGGGGGGGGGAGGGGGGATCCTAGGGGAATGCACGCTTATTTGTGGTTTGCATTGGGTTGGAGTGGATGCATTACATGCCATTTAGATGCATTGAGATCCTTGTTGGATGCGCTAATAGGTCGAGATTGCCTTGTATGATGCTTTATTGATGGACGTTTAGCACAAAGATGCTATTTTATGGTGGGGGATAGGTTTGACACATTGTAGTTGGACCTGTAGGTCATATTCTTGGTATGTGCATCACGTGTGATCGGAGTAGGAAACTCCTTTGGCTTTCACAAAAGGAGTATGTTATAAAAGTATTGAAGTGTTTCAATATGGAGGGAGGGAAAGCTGTAAGGACTTTATTGCCTCCATATGTGAAACTGAGTTAGATAGATAGTCTCAACTTAGATGAGGAGAGGGTCATGATGGTCAAGGTTCGTTATGCATTAGTGGTTGGGAGTCTTATGTATGCTATGATAGCTACTAGACCGACATTGCATTTGCAATGGGAGTTGTTAGCTAGTATATGGGCAATCTAGGAAAGAGGCATTGGCAGTTAAGTTTATCATGAGGTACATGAAGGGTACCAAGGAGATGTGTATTTGCTTTGGCAAAGGAGAGATGCGTGTACTTGGATGTATGGATTTAGACTATGCATGGCATGTGGATAGCAGGAGATCCACTTCTGGTTATGTGTTTACCTTTGCAGGTGGTGCAGTGTCCTGGATGTCTCATGCATAGAAGTATGTTGCTTTGTCTACCATAGAGGCCGAGTATGTTGCAGCCACAGAGGGTTGCAAGGAGGTCATAAGGCTTGATCGGCTAGTGGGAGATTTAGGGATTCATACAGGTGTACCGGCATTGGATAGTGGTTCCATGAGTACCATTCAGCTAGCACAGAATCTGTTCTTTCATGAAAAGATCAAACACATTGAGGTCAGGTACCATTTCATCAAGGAGGTAATTGAGGGCAAGCTCATAGAGCTTGTCAAGGTTCATACGAATGATAACCTTGTAGATATGCTGACGAAGAGTCTACCTAGTCAGTGGTTTGAGTATGGTCGTGTATTGATGGGTATGCTCACTAGATGTTCTTCATTAAAGGCACATTGGCCTTTAAATGGGAGGTTGTAGGGATTAAAGGCCATTGTGCCTTAACCCCGGTTATGTACAATACTCAAACACACATGCATATGTATATGAATGACATAGAAGATTAGGGTATTCTGCACCCACTAAGACTTGTGTGGCTCTCTCTTCTAGCACTTCCTCTCTCTCACCCTCTTCCGTTCCGCTTCCGTTGTTGAGATATCTTAGTTCTCTACACAGTGCGTTTGCATCCACAAACACCCAAAAGCAAAGAAAATGTAGAGTGTGGCCATACTCAGGCCATCAGATCATGCACTCATTTATGATGTGCAGATGGCAGACCGTGGACTCCTTACCCTAACACATCAAAAGAGGATGGTCATCCGATTTAACTATTGCGAGTGTCAATACCACAATCTAACCCTTTGGTTTAGTAAGCTTTTTCTTAACTTCTTCTTGTCTCATCCTGAGGTTGTGGATGTTCTCTTGCATCACCTCCACTTGATGCTCACTTGCTGCAACAACAGCTCTATCTGATTCTATCAATTGCTCTTAAACCTGATGAAATTATGTAACAGCTTCTCTGTAGGCATGTTCTGAGAGATCGACTCTATGTTGTGTATCGGAGGATTGCTTGTCAAAACTTTTAAGAGCCATGGCAAGCTCTTACATAGCCCAAGTGTAATCCGATTTCATGTACTTGTACATATCTTGCCAAATTTGCACATTCCCTTTGTCTCCTCCACCATGGCTACTCTCTGCGTGATCTGCATCCTTCCTTGACTTGGAGCTCTCTTGCAGCTCGTGCATGAATGCTCTTGTTTCTGTACTCTCCCTTTTCAGGTGCTCTATCATGTCGTCTTTATCAATGTTCAATGTGTTTTGCATTTTGAATACGATTAGTAAAGAGCCTCATTGTTGGCTCTCTGATCTTCAAGAACTTTTTTCATCCTTGCTAGCTCTTGCCTCACATTGTCCCCATCAATCCCTTGCTTCTTCTCTTGTATGCATTTCCCTCTCGGACATTTTTCCAATGGCCTCAGCTTGCTCTCGTGCCTGCAAGGCCTTCTCTTTTGCACCCTCCTCGAGCATTCTCTCAGCATCGGTGGCTTTCATTTGTAGAAAATTCATCTTCCTTTCATATTGTCCAAAACTGATTTGAGGAAGTCCCATCAGTTGCATAGAAACTCCGATTGACTAAGATGACAATTTGGATTTGCCATCTTTGTAATTCTTCAAGTTAGTCTCATCATGCTCTTGAAGATCGCCTTTCAGAAAGAGACCGTACATCCACTCAATTGCTCTACTACTGCATGAACATGCCAAAACTTCACGGTTCCTCTTGTATCACACATAGTACTACCTTGCTCGTTTCAACACATCTTGAACATTAGTTGGCAAGTTTAAAACCTTGACTCCACCATCTACAATAATTTGAGTGTTCGGGTATTAATCTAAAATATCTAATCACTTCCAAGACTTCTCCAAGAATTGTACTGGTAAATCTCCTCCAGGAATGCCTAGCGCCTTTTCAATCATGCTTTCACTGATGTTAATCTTTTGACTTTTATAGACAATGTATCCATTCTTTACGTTCACTTCATCTATCAACTTGGTGAAGTTGGAGAAAGAATCCAAATCTAGCTTTAAAAGACTGTGTGAGGAGCTCTTGCATGTCACGATTTCAAGGCTGGACGAAGAAAGATAGTGTGAGAAACTCTCGGACTGTGTAGAGATGAAGCACATCACGGGGTGTCTTGGAGCAGTGGACGAAGAAGACAATATAAGAAAATGCATTCTCATTGCGTGGGTTGACCAAGGAAAATGTATTCCACTTGTCTTGAAAAATGAAAAATGTATTCGTAGTTGGCTTGTATCTGTATTTAGTAAATCCCAAACCCTTCGTGCTTGTTTTACAACCATTGCACTTGTTTTTTAGTAAATCCCAAACCCACTTGTTTTATGTAAATCCCAAATAGTAAATCCCCACAGTGCTTGTTTTACTACCACTTCTTTATAGTAAATCCCAAACCCACCACACTTGTCTTGTTTTAGTAATCCCAAACGAGGGAAAATGTCTACCACTTACGTTGTAAAACCATTGGGCTGGTGACCACAAATCGTGAAAAATCTATGACTCTTTGTGTGTGACTGTTTCTTTTTCAGACAGTTTTTACTCCCGTCCAATAAATTGTCCATATCAATGAATTGTATGCCATTCATCTTGTAATAATTCAAGGAAATGATCACGCTAGTGGCAGTTAATCCTAGACGAGATATTGTGTGCAGCCAACCACCGTGTTGGTTGAGTTCTTAAAACAGCTTGTATAAATATAATTGTTGATATGTCCCTTGAAGGGTCCCCTTCAGGGGCAAGGGCCATATGGACATGCCATTGGACATATATGGCATGTTGATATGGCCTTTGCTCCTAAAGGGGACTCCTCAAGGTCCCATATATTGTATACGACCGACCACCACACTGGTGACCACTTATCTTGTACTATCACAGTGCCAATTGCGATTCTAAAACAGCTTGCTTGTATAAAGGCAACGTGTATTGGAATGGCTGGAAATATTCAAGAGCCCTGGAGGAGCCCTAGCAATAATTAAAGAGTGATTTCATTAATAATTAAACAGATACATCTCATACATTAAGGCCGTCCAACTACGTTCGGTCACTTGGAAGTCTTTCAGCTACATCCGATCACTTGGAGGATGGGCTCTTCTCGTTCCTCTCCTTTAGCGGACTAGTTTTAAATTTTACTTTCTATTTTGAGCTCCCTTCATCAGGTCACTTTGAGCTCTTTGGGCTATGTTTGCTCCCTGATGAAAGGATCAGTCCTGATGGGGGGATCGACCCTTCTTCCTGAGGCCCAAGCTTGGGCTTCTTCTCTTTATGCTCCTTTCATTCAAGGGGCTCCCTTCAAGGCCCTTTCTTTTTGCACTGTAGACCCAAGTGGAATAATCAAGTCCTTTGCATCTTGAGGTTGCATCCACAAACACCCCAAAGCAAAACACATGCAAACGGTGGCCAAACTTGGGCCATCAGATCATGCACTCATCTATGATGTGTAGATGGTAGACCATGCATGTATGACCCTGCCATATCTGAAGAGGATAGTCATTCGCTTTAACTATTATGGCTGCAATACCACAGTCTAACCCTGTACATCAGCAAGCTATTTCTTGATTCCTTCTTGCCTCATCCTAAGGGTGTGTACGTTCTCGTGCACCACCTCCACTTGCTGCTCACTCACTATACATCAACTCTGTCTACTTCGATCAGCTACACTTGAAGTTGGTGAAATCATTTAGTAGCATTTGCTTAGGCCTCTTCCAAGATATCCACTCTATGTCGGGTTTCAATTGGGATGGAGGACTACTTTTCAAAACTTGTCCCTTAAGCCTTGGAGTCCCTAGCCATCCCATTGCTATAGATTCCAAACGATGCCAGACCATACACAGATGAGGGCAAGCTTACAGTGAGCTTGGTGTTCCACACAGACCCCCTTCAGCTGCTTGTTGAAGGTCGCAGTGAAGATGTCAAGCTAATCGATCTATCTTTGTAGACCACGACTACCTTGGCCATGAATTTTTCAAAGAATGCAACTTGGGCTCTTCTTCAATGAGATGCACTCTCTTAGAAACCTATGAAATAGTTGAGCATCGACATCCTTAGCCTTGCTGATCAGATAGCCCCGCAACTAGTGGAACGTCTGATCCTCAAATTACCATTCATACTAACTTGTTGTTGTGTGTTGCTCCTTCTTTGAGTGTTCTACTGGCATCAAATATTTCTACATAGAGGCACCTATCGAGATGGATTCTCCTTTTGAGCATGCTAATGCTATGCATATCTACCTTGTAGGAGTTTAGAATCTCTTGTGCGACCTCGAGCTCCACATATCTGCCCATGGCAAGTTTGCCATTTCTTGAATCTTGTTCATCTTCAACATCTTCACTATGAGCGTGGGTCACTTGATTGTATAGGGCCTTTGTAGTTGTAGAGCCACTTGTTGTCTTTTGGTAGCACAATCATCTCCGCTAGAGACAGACAAGGCCATGGCTATGATGGAAGTGGGAAAAACAAGGAAGACAAGGACGGCGTAACCGAGTTTGCTAAGGGAGCTCTAAGAGAAGCTGTAGGCATGGAGATGAAGAATGAGTGAGATGATGGTAACACAGTGCAATGTTTTGCATGAGCCAATGGCTCGTTTTTATGATTTGCTACTAATTCAAGTTGTCCATGTGACTCCTTGAGTAGAACCCACTGTTAGAAATGACCCAACAGAGGGTACGCGCAGTGGAAGACTGATAGAATTTCCTAGGAGCTCACACAATGTGGTGTGGGGTGTGGAATCACAAACTTCTAAAACTTATGTGCATAGCATAGGTGTGTAGACTCATCAATAGACAGTGAACCAGCCAGATAGAGAAACCACCAAAATAATATATTTCCATCCAAAGCTATGGACACAATACAACAGAGATGGATCCAGAGTCCCACCAATGGTGTGGTCCTCTGATCTTACCACAAGGTCCTTCTCCTATCTGCCATCTATCTCTAGACTTAAGCCCGCGTGCTCCACCGCGAGCATCTGTAGACTTTCTATCCAGAATGATCTTCTCAACCTTGCTTCCCTGTGTGTCAACCTATGTAGGTAGCCCTCTGTGAGCTAAGTCTGCAGCTCCTCAGCCCAGTTCACCTCCTGGTCATAGGCCCAACTGGTGCTGCTCTGCTGCTCCTTCCTGCTCCCTGAAGTGCTGCTCCAGAAGATGAGTAATGAGGCTGAATGGCCCCCTTTTATAGGCCCAAGGCCTGCTGCAAAAACCGACTCAGTCAGCCTCATTCGACTAGGCTGGCCAACCAGTCTGCTGCTGGTCCAGCCCTTAAGGGCTCTCAAACTGGGGCCTTAGCCCACACTTCTAGGGCTTTAGCCCTCCTTTCAAGGCAGGGTCCCAGCCCCCTTGGTCTGCCCTATATAAGGCCTGGTTGGCTGCCTCCAAGCAGCCCCACCAGCCTCTCTCTTGGCCGACTCCCTCTGCTGGTCTGTCCTGCCTCTGCTGTGCCCATTTTCGACACCCTGTTCTGCCCACACGTGTGCGCCTTTGCTGCGCCACATGCACCCTCTGCCCCGCCTCCTATGCACCTCTGTTAGGGTCCTGTTCCAACCCATACACACAGGCCTTGAAGCACCTCTGCCAGGCTGCTGTGTTGTCCACATGGTAGCTCATGTGCTGCCCATGTGGCAGCCCCCTCCCTCACCTTTTCTTTTGGGCACATCCTGCCCTAGGTCTCCCTCGCCCATGGTCTCCTCATATGGGGGCTTACAGATGGGGAGGTGACCTTTCCAATACCCCCTCTCACCGACACATCTTGGCCCAATGCCAACACCCCGATGACAATGCTCCCGTAACTACTTCATCGTAGTCCTCTGGAACATTTCGTTGTGGAAATCTTTCCCTGGCTTTTCATCTAGTGCCTCTTGCTCCACTAGGTCTGCTTCCGCTTCCGCACACCGTCTAGGTACACAAGTTCATCTCTGATAGCACCTCCTAGCACCACCACCTTTAGTCACGTTCCCACCTTCAAACTCGAGCAATCTAGCCACCACAATTTTCCAGTTGTCCCCCTCATAATGAGTGAAAGACCCGGAGTCTTTCGGGCACCATGCTCTGAGGGTCCGTTTCAACCCATCCTTCCTTTGGCAACGTCCACAACAAATGAATATCTCCAGATAACCAGGACCACGAACTCTCACTGAGCTCTCAAGCAGGTACTCTTCTGCCTTCAGTACACCTTGTCCATCACCTTCCAGCAATCTATGTGCGGATTTGACGAAGCACCCACAATTCCCCTTCTACCTTTGAAGAAGGCCAATTCCTTCCATTCCCGCATTACCTGAGACAAATGAAGAGCAAATTCTCTCTAGAGCATGCTATAAAGGCTCCAATGAATAACATCAAGTACATACCAAATTATCGTACTATCTGCATGCTTGCTCTGAAAGCAAACCATGCACCTCATCGAGGCACACACCAATAGCTTGTGTAATCCTGTACTGTCCCCTTCTGAAGTACAGCATCCATCTGAATATGAGACCCCAGGGCACTCCATGGAATCCACCTTTGTGTTAGTATCAATAGCCACACACCTGGAAGATACCAAGCACTCCATGCTGTCCTAACCTTCACAAAGGTCTCTGACTCCTTATCGACCCACATCTCAATGTCAAACATCATCACTGTGGTTTCTAGGTCAGCATATTTGACCTTAGTAACACATGGAGATGTCACCAAGAACAACTCTTTGATTACCACATTTGCTTTGGCTTTTGTGTCACCCTCTGAATCTGAGTCGGACTCCTTCCATTTGTTTTTCTTATCCTCCTCCTCCTTTCTGCAGTCCTTCGCAAAATGACTTGGCGTGTCACAATAGAAGCACTTCTTCTTGTGCTTCCTCTTGGAAGTGTCCTCGTCATCAGAGTCGTCTTTCGAGGTCGACATCTCTACTGCTAAACCACACAACAAAGTTGAACAAGCTCAACCTTCAGTAGACTAGAACTCTGAATGTACCTGATTGAACCTGAGTCACCCTCCTTCTCGCAAGGGCACTCTCCTCCAGTCGTGCAAGTCGATTTCCAAGAGCTTCTGAATCAGGGTCGTACTTCAGCAAGGTCCCTGCCTTCAGGCCCCCACACTTGTGAGCCTCCTACTTGGGCTCAGATACCATGTTAGAAATGACCCAACAAAGGATACGCATAGCGGAAGACTGATAGAATTGCCCAGGAGCTCGCACAGTGTGGTGTAGGGTGTGGAATCACAAACTTCTTAAACTTATGTGCATAGCATAGGTGTGCAAACTCATCAATAGGCAATGAACTAGCCAGATAGAGAAACCACCAAAATAATATATTTCTGTCCAAAGCTATGGACACAATGCAGAAGAGATAGATCCAGAGTCCCACCAATGGTGTGGTCCTCTGATCTTACCACAAGGTCCTTCTCCTATCTATCGGCTATCTCTAGACTTTTTGTCTAGAATGATCTTCTCAACCTTCCTGCCCTGTGTGTCAACCTAGGTAGGCAACCCTCTGTGAGCTAAGTCTGCAGCTCCTCAGCCCAGTTCACCTCCTGGTCATATGCCCAACTGGTGCTGCTCTGCTGCTCCTTCCTGCTTCCTGAAGTGCTGCTCCAGAATATGAGTAAAGAGGTCTGAATTGCCCCCTTGTATAGGCCCAGGGCCTGCTGCAAAAACCAACTGTCCCGCCTCTGCTGCACCCCTTTCCGGCACCCTGTTCTGCCCACACGTGTGTGCCTTTGTTGTGCCACATGCAGCCTCTGTCCCGTCTCCTTGCACCTCTGTTAAGGGCCTCTTCCAGCCCATACACACAGGCCTTGAAGCGCCTCTGCCAGGCTGCTGTGCTGGCCACATGGCAGCTCATGTGCTGCCCATGTGGCAGCCCCTTTTGGCTGTCCTTTTCCTGTGAGGTGCTGCCCATGTGGCAGCCCCCTCCCTCACCTTTTCTTTTGGGCACATCCTGCCCTAGGTCTCACTCCCCCATGCTCTCCTCATATGGGGGCTTACATATGGGGAGGTGACCTTTCCAACACCACTGGCTATAGCCCTCAGGATTAGTGCCAGTAATGGTGAGTTTAAGAGACTCTGTGCCACGTGGTATTCAATTAGGACTTTGTGCACTGTCCACTATGACTAAACTCATGGCAACCGTTGACCCCTTCTTCCCTCCAACTTTTCTTGAGGTTTTCCTTAAAATATCAACCATCTCTCAAGATCCACAATTGATCACAATGAGACTTAGCCACCCCTTGTACCACCTTCCCCTTTCTTTCAATAGTTTTCCATTATTATTTGCATCATCAGATAAGCTTTCCTAGGCATTGTAATGTGGCATCTTCATAGGAGGGGACTCAGAAATGGATTCCTCTTGGATGTCGCATGCATGCATGTTGTAGGCTTACTACAACATAGAGAGAACATTGAGATATGGAAGAGGGAGGAGAAGGGGGAAGAACCATTGCATTGCTTGCTTGCTGGAAGAAAGGGCCTACCACCAAGAGAGATACAAGTCCCAAGAAGATCCCCCCAAAAGTTACATGTGCACACTCTCCAAGATGCCCCACAACCGATAACCGTTGGAACTTCCTCCACTAGTGCTAGGACCTTTGACCAAGACCCCAGTCATACTTTATATCTGTCCTAAGTGCGGTGCCTAGATACCCCTCAACACCTGGCACTCACAATGGATAGTCCTTTTTGGAACAAAAAGACGAAGATGCGAACCCTTTCTAGCCTCCACAGTGTAGGATCTAACTTGGCAAGAGGTTAGTCAGGAGTAGCAAACATGGCAGGGGATTGCGCAGATAAAGGCGCCTATGTGGAGGGCATTTGTGTGTAGATGGACAGCCTGCAATACTACAGGTGGCGCAACCATGGAAGGGAGCAACAGCACTTGGGGTTGTATCTTGGGTGAATATAAGGTGGAAGAAAATGAGTTTTGATAGGTTTTGTGGGCTATCTTTATATAGCCCCGATTGGTGCTCAATTGGTGGGATCTCGTGGGCCCTAGAATGTACCAAGCTTGGTTAGTCTCACTATGCAAACCATCACCCCTTATTACTAACTCCATACTATTAGACCCCAACTAACGCTCATACCTTTGACCGTCAATAGGTGACACTCAATGTCCATTGAATGTCTAAATTGGTACATATCGCACATCCATGTTGTTCAATTCCTTCTCCTCATAAATTGGGCTAACATAGTAGAGCTAGCCGGTACCTGCATAGTTACATGAGAGTGGGGCATTGATTTTTAATACCTCCCTCAACGTCCGAACTCTTTGGTCGTTGAAGATGTCGCTCTAGCAATTTTCTCCCAAGCAACTTTATGAAAGATGGAGAATAAACCAACTCTACATCCATGATGAACTCACACACAAAGTAACACTAAATCCCAATGTGATGCATGTGCATACGCGCACGTGCATGCACATGTCCATGCACAGGTGTGAGTATCCACATGCCCATAATTGTTATGTATGGGTCTATAGGACATACACCCCAAACATATTTGCATACCTGGCATTCATAGAATTTGTACCATTGCATGGGATTCTCTTAATTCTCTCAATGGCAATCATGATTTGATCATGAAATAAATTTTTTTAATGAGAACGAAATAAAATAGGGGAGGGATCTCGATAATGAAGAAAGATGAAGATGATGTTTATGGGTAGATACATCTTTCAAGAATGCCTTATCATTACCATTAGATATATATTGCAGATTGCTGCTTCCCCCCAATGAGTTTGGATGCATCATATACAATGCTATTCTAAGTGACAATAGGATTCTTTGCAATTGTCATGCAACTCTATTGTGCGCCTGGACTGATCCCATATTTCAAGAATCCTACTCAACCAAACTACCCCACAAAGGCAAAGCAAGGTGCTTTTTAATCATCCCCAATAGGAGAAAGAGCAATCGTAGGCTACTTCTCACTGATCGATGAGATAGGTCTAGATCAAAGTGAAATATAGCAGCTATCATTGATCACATAGTAGCATGTCTCTTACCTAATCTTAGTCACAAATTTGGTCATGATCTTGACCTTGGCATAGGTGATGTCCTACTCTAAACTATCTTTCATCTATTTGAATTGCCCTACCTTCCAATGGTTCTTCAAGTGGAAAACCTACCCAACATGTCACTACAGAGCTGATGTCAGGTCTTGTTGTACAAATAAATGAGACTCCATAGAGCATTCCATACATAGACTCATCCACCAATGAAGAAGAAACTTCATGCAAGAGGTTCGCATCAACCTCCATATGGGCGCCCCTTACTTTGCTTTAGACATTCCCAAGTACCTTCAAAATCTCGCTAGCATACTTTTGTTGTGAGATGAATATGTGATCTGGCTCCTTCAAAACCTCAACTCCCAAATAGAAATGCATAATCACAAGCTTTACCTCTCAAACTATCTACTCAACATCTCCTATATTTGAGGGATCTTGTCTTCATGGCTCCCTATGATGATAGTGTCGTCCACATAAAGGACAATCACAATATACTTTCCTTGCTCAATAAAAACATAAAAATTAGCATCGAGGGTCCTTTGATAAAACCAATATGAACAAAGTATCAATCCACTAGTACCATGCACATGGGTCATATTTCAGCCCATAAAGCATCTTAATGAATCTACAAATTTGCATTTTGGACCAAGGATCTTAGGATATAGTGGCTATTCTACATACACCTCCTCCTTGAGATTTTGATCCAAAAAGTAGACTTCACATTCATCTACAAGACTACACACCCTTCTTGTGTTCCTACGGCCAAGATAGTGTGGAGTGTGGCTAACCTAAATATGGGGGGAAACATATCTTAATATTTAAATCATTTGACTTGTACAAATCCTTTTGACATGAGTTGTGCCCTGTACAAATCCTTTTGACATGACTTGGGCCTTGTACTTATCCAATAACTATCGGATTTGTACTTGGCTTTGAAATCCATTTGGTGCCGATGACCTTGCATTTTTATGTGGACAATCCAAAAGGTCCCAAGTGTTTTTCTTAATGATGAAACCATACTTTGACTATATATCTTCCATCCAATTCAAGCCACCTTTTTCTTCTGCAAAACTTGTCATCACTTTAGTCATAAGTGCATAGTTGACTAAGTAAAGTTGGGCCTTTCGTTGCTCCTCTATCTTTTTGAATGGCAATGGTGGTCACATTGTGCATCCTTGAGGGCTCTTACCATCCAAAAGCTACTTCACCTACTTTGGTAATGGACATTTGCATGTATGGTTCTATAGGCTCATCGTCTTTATCTTCATCTTCTTTATCTTGTGTTAGCCTCCCATCCACCTTGTAGGCTTTTAGGTTTACTATTCTATCACTATAGGATTTTTCTTTTTCTTTCGTCTGAGTAAAAGTAGGCATCATATCATTAACATAAATAATTTTAGCTCATCCTTTGTCCAAGACAATAGGGGTTGGTTTATTCGATTTGCTTTTAAACCCAAAATTCCAGGTGTTGATGCTCTACTTTGCTCACTCCCCCAACAATTAACTCACAAGCGGTTAGTGTGTGTGTTGCTCGTGAATCGATAACCCAATTGTGTAGTGGTTGATTGGAGATGCTCACTCTTGCAATCCTTAGGCAGCTATGTACATGAGTGATTGATTGTGTCAAACGTAAATGCCAATGGAATGACCCAAAGATCAAGGTGATTCTTAAAGGGAAAACCATGAGATATGGGTGAATCGAGTTATTAATTGCTAATAGACTAAGAAATCACCATAGGAAATGGAAGTAAAGGCCATACTTGTATTAAGGAAAGCTCTATGACAACCAAGCCGCCTCAGCTTGAAATTTTCACTCAATAGCAAACTCCTATCCTAGCGAGCCCGGTGAGAGAGAGCATGGACTCCATAACAATACTCGCTCTCCTCTCTTCCCCTTGTTACAATGCTTCTACACTACTACAAAACCAACTTCCAAAACTAACTACTACAAAACCAACTTCCAAAACTAATGCACTCGGTTTGCACAGCGCTATGATTTGTGAGTTGGATGTGGCCTCTGAACAATGGGCCGAGTCTCTGGAATATTCTGGGAGAAGTGGCAAGGGCCGGTCTGGTCTGCTACCAAGTCATCATCATCTGGCTCTCTACGTCTGGGCAGCTTGGGCGGGTGCTCATCGTGTGCACACAGATTGTGGATCAGAGATTGGAGTTGGCCATAGCGCACCAACTTCCCTTTGTGCTGCTCTTTTTTTGCTCAAAGGCCCTCTATCTCTTCCATGACTTGGCGGAACTACATGTTTTCAGCTCAGCGATCTGCCACTTCTTTTTGCAACCCTTCTAGGATTTGTTGGTTGGCTCGGGCTATTTGTGCCAATTCGGGGCTTTTGTAGCTGGACCACCTCGACTGCCATCGTAACTTGGGACGCCCACATTCTAGAGTTTGCACCCTGCAGCTTCTCCACTTCACACTATAGATTCCTGTGATCCGTCTGTAGCTCTGTGTGAAGGTGTTGAAGCTCACCATGGTTTTGCAGCAACTCATCATAGACATTTTTCTGACTCTCCAACTGCTCCTGGAGCCTGTCCCACTCGGCACTTAGTGCACTTTATTGCTACCTGAGCGTATCCACGTTGTCTTCAAAGAACTTCAACGTATGCTCCCAGTACTATGCCTACAGATAAAGATTGTGGTCAAATACCTATAGACAGAGCCAGTGATTCACCAAGAAGTCCACGACACCTGCTGCATTGTTGCTATAAGTACATTCTCCCTTAGGCAGCGCTACTGAGTTTCAGTGGCATACTTATCTTTATGGTCATCTCGGAGCAGCATAGGGTCAAGAGGAAATGACTCGGGTGGAGTCAGAGTGCAGAGCATGTCGGGTGGGGCAAGCATTGTGGTGGTGGCCACTTCGTCTGACTTTGGCTCAGGTTGTGAGCTTGCTCCCTGGTCCTGCTATTAGGGCTCATTAGGAGGTTCCTACACCTACTGCTCAGACATAGACTTGTCTACTTCTCGAGCTCTAGATGCTCCCAAGTCTAGCTCGATCTTGTCACTTGATTCTCTTCACTAGGAGATGAGGAGCCTTCCTCATTGTCGCCACTGTGGGCTTTATCTTATTTCTGCTCACTAGGCTCCTCGGAGACTTTGTCCGCTGCCCTTGTCTTCTAATCGTACTCTCCTTGGCCGGGTGCTGGAATGGTGTTCGGCTACTAAACCTCTCCGAATGTGAGGCAATACTGCAGCATATATAGATGAGGGCCGAGTTTGCAATGCACCTGGCCCTTGCTTATAGCCTTAAGCTGTGTCTCAAAATCTTTGTTAAAAGTGGAGAGCCATGCCACTTCCAAGCTATCCTCCAAGGTAGTAACCACTCTTGCAACATACCGCCAGGGCACGTAGCCCACACTCTTTTTAAGGTTGATGAACTCTGACAAAAATCTACAGGCTACTCAAAGGCCTTCTTCTGGTGTCTTGTTAATCAAATAGCCTTGGGAAGAAGAGTAATTATCATCATCGAAGTATTTGTCACATCGTTTAGCTTATGCCATTGGCTTTGGAGCTGCCGGAACCACCATCTATAAGACTTCTCCCAATAGATTTGGAGACAAGCACACATGAACGTCTTTGATCTCGTAGCACTATGATCCTCCTCATCGTAGGAATCTAGGATCTCCTCTACAAGTGCCTCATTCCAAACCTCTTCCCACGGGAGCCCTACGAGCTTTAGAATTTTGTTGGATTGAAGGATCCCCTTGAGGGTGGCGTCAGTGATGTCTATGCTGGGATGAGGGAGCGCAGGTGTCTTGTGCCTCTTCTGTCTAATAGTGCATGCTCTAGGCTCCTCCATGATCATCAGTATTGCATATGCTGTCACAAAATAGAGTGGGGATGGAAGTAAGGGCAAGGAGGTCTGGAAAGGAGATGGGGAAAAGGCAATGGAAGCAATGTAGAGAGCAATGGGATAACAAGCAAATGCAAATGAGGAAGACGATGAAGAGTAAAAGTGAAGTGTGGATGATGAACTACTAAAGATGGATGTCTTGTCACTTGAGTGGCTACATGATGTAGTAAAACACCCTCTTTGTTGTGGGTATGATCAGCCAAAATGAATGCCCTCATAATCCTTGAATCGCCACATGGCTGCATGCAATTCCTTCCTTCTACTATCACTAATAGCTTAGTGGCATACATACAGTCACACATAGATCAACCAAGGCATTCTCAACCATGGGACCTATATTTGATTTCTTTCTTAGCGAGGAGCCTGTTGCTTGGTAGGGTTTCACTTTGCTCCCATTATAAACTTGGGGAACATACTTCTTTGCAAATCCTCAAGCTATATTGTCCCATTAGGAAAGACTTCAGTCAACCTGTAGGGCCCATTCCATCCAAGTTTGAAATTTATTTTTAGGAGTCCCAGCTTGGCATACCCTTTTTCAAATGTTTAGGCACAATATGCCGATCATGCCATGCTTTACTTATCCTTTGAATCACCTACTGTGACCAGGCTCCTTGGAGGCGCACTTTATCCAGGTGGCTTAGCTGATGTAATCGCTTCATTGCTTCTGACTCACCTAAGTGATGTTCAGCTACCACTCAAAGAATGGGAACAAAAAATTCTAAAGAACTTCTGCTTCCAAATTAAAAGCCATTTGGAAGAGAGTTAGATTTGTAGTGACTTTGAAGGCAATGTGATAATCCCACAGAGCAGCATGGAGATTAGTATCCCAATCACTTTTATGAGATTGTAATGTCTTGGTCAATATAAATTTGATGGTCTTATTTGTAGCTTCATCTTCTCTATTAGCTTGGGCATAGTAAGTCATAAAGACTATATGCATAATCTTGAATTCATTTTTCAGCAACTGCATGACTTCATTGAGAAAGTGTGACCCTTGATCATCACACTGACAATTTGTATTGGACACCTATATTTGCAAATGAGATCTTCAAAGACGAACTTAGTTGTGCTTTGATCTGAGTTATCTCGGAGTGCCTTAGCTTTTGTCCACCTAGTAGCATAATAAGTAGTAGCAATCACAATATATTATTCTATGCAAACCTAGGAGGTTTGAAAGGACCAACAAAGTCCAATCCCCTCTTTGGATGCTTCCCAAGGATAATTAGGATGCAATGGAATATATTGATTGGTAAAAGATGTCCAGTACGTCGGCATACATTACACTGCATGGACTTGGTCTGAGCATCCTTGAATAAAGTTCCCCATCAGAGACCTACCTGCAAGACCTTCTAAGCTATCAATTCTCTCTGAAAGTGTCCACCGAATGGCCCAGAGGGAGCTTCCTGCAAGACTAGGACATGTTCATGAGGTAAAACCCCATCAATGCAAAACACCATCGAAACATTACACTAATTAAGGTGAATTTCCAAGCCTTCAGGGCTAACTATCTATGTTTATCTCTCGGGATACTGTCAGGAAATGTTCCATGAGACAAGTAATTCATCAACTCAGCATACTCATGTTCATGATAATCAACTGTAAAAAGCTCGGCATCTGAAGTTTTGTAACAACTCCCTGAGTATCTTCAAGTGCAGGAGCCGAGGCAAATAGTCGGCCCCTACATGGGTTTTACCGGGCTTATGAATAATCTTAATTGAACTCCTACAATAGTAGCATCCAATGCACAAAGCGCCCTTAAATTATAGCCTTCTTGATTAAATAAAGCAAGGGTTGATGATCAACATAGATAACAAAGGGATTGCCGCGTAAGTAATGCATTAATTTATACACATTGAATATCATGCCAAGAGGTAGTGTTGTAGTTAGACTCAGTATGTGTCAACAAGCGAATGACATCATACACTACGTAATCCCAATGACCATCTGTTTGTGCCATTCCTAATGCTTATTCAGAGGCATCAACATGCACATGAAAAGTGATATTCCATCTAGATTGCCTTGAAATAGATGTAGTTGCACGTCGGCTTTTCAAGTCTTGAAATACAACAAACAACTGAGTGGTCCATTCAAAGTTGGCATCCTTTTTAGTCAATTCATGTAATGGAGGTGCAATCTTGGCAAAATCTTTGATAAAACTCTTGTAAAAAGTGATAAAATCACAAAATCACGTAATTGGATCAGATTCTCTCAGGCTCTAGCATTTTTTGAATGGCATGAGTTTTACTTGGTTGCCATCTTGTAAAATCACATGCCTGAGAAAAATACCAACTCAGACATAGAAAACACTCTCGATTGGATTAAGTGAAATTCTTGCTTGCCTGCATCTCTAAAATACTTTCTCCAAAAATTAGAGATGATCTTTATTTGTAGAATAGACATAGAAGTCATCCAAATAAATGGCAATGAATTAAGTCAAAAAGTCTCCAAAAGTCTCCACCATGAACTTTCAAAATGTTGATGGCGCATTTCTCAAACCAAAAAACATCACCCGAGTTGCACAAGCACCCCATTCTGTTATAAATGCAATCCTATTAGTCTACTGGAGCTACATTGATTTGATTGTAGCCACTATTTCATGTCTTGCAACTTGATCTAGAATTCCATCTATGAATGGTATTGGAAATGGATCAGGAATAGTCAACTTCTTCATCCACAATAGGGATGTCAATGATAGGGATAGTAACCAAAGAATCAGTCTCCTTTGTTTGCTCTTCAAATTCCTTGATTTGTTGCGAGAAAGATTCTCAATAATATGGGGCTGTCTGCATCAATTTAGCAAATGTAAAGCTAACATTCATACCTTCAAATAAATCCCATGCTCGTGCTAGATCTGTACTAGAATGTCATCGAGTACTCGGCTCCTATTCCACACTTTGTTCTTTAGATTTTGAAGACTCACCTGGTTTAGAGGTAAGTGGTCTAAGCTACTCGGAAGGCATCGCAATGGATAGTGTCTTGTCCTTCAATTCTCTAGCAATTTTAGTCGATATCTCCTTTTGTGCCTTCCAATTAACATCTTTGTCAAATACACCTCTATTTGTAGAGGTTGAGGCTGGATCCTTGTGATCACTCGGGTTTCCATTATGTTTGGGAATGTGGCTACAACTGCATGGCATTCTGAATCCACATTGTTTCATTCCATATTAGTTTTAAGGAACTTCAAATGTTCAGCACGAATCGGAAAATAAAAATGAAGATGATTCTCTCCATAGCAAAAATGTCGAATCTTTGAAGGGTCTATATTATTCTCCTTACCGTTTTAACCTTTATCATTATCCTACTTGGAGAAGAAAAAAAACCTTTCCATTATTATTAAAATTCAATATTCAATAATTACAAAGCCTCTCTCTCTCTCTCTCTCTCTCTCTCTCTCTCTCTCTCTCTCTCTCTCTCTCTCTCTCTCTCTCTCTCTCTCCGTTACTTTGCATTCTCCTATCTCCTTCTTGTTTAGTCTCCTTTCCAATATGCCCCTATTTGTATCAATGCCCAATTCAAGGCATCAATTGTGAGGCATTGGCATCTATTTCTACCATTTGCATCGATTTTGTCTACTGAAGTATGGATGTATGAGCAAGATTCACTCTCTTGTATAAATCCTATAGCTTTCCAAATAGCTCCATGCATTATAGTGATCACTACTTTAGTTTTTAAAATAGCATGGCTCTGTGTGTCATGGCATTTTAATTTTTTACTAGCATAATTTGCAGGATCTAAATCCTAGAACAACAACAACTTGTACATGGTGGTAAACAATTTCTTTTACTCTCGTTCTAGTTTAGGAAAGTGAGTGCTAACAACACATTCACTTGTGTACTGAGTACATTTAGCTCTATCTTGTGATATTGTTGAGGTGATCTCAATCTATGAGTCAACCAATATAGTTATATAGTGCTTCAAACTACCAAATCCTTAAGGACCTATTGGTCCTTTGTCTCTTATGTTTATGGATTGATTGTTTCATTTCTTTCCATTATAATAATCATCTTCCAACCTTTTGAAAGTCATCATGTGGTAACAATGTATGTTCAATTTTCACCAAGTGCTTCCATTCATTAATTACGTCCCCACATAATCAAGTACAAAATTTCTATACTATGCCTCATACTTGTTTGTTGGGTATGCTTGGAGGTTGAAACAAACTATATCAAAGTTTTGTTCTTGTAGGTTAGCTATATCGTATTATGTATGTGCAGCTTCTTGAATCTCTTCCTCACTCATGCTTGCAATAAGTCACAAGGTATACAAGAGCTAATAAGATTATTTTCCATTCTGCCTTGGGTGCTAAAGGCAAGCTAAAGTTTGAAATTGTGAACCTATTCAAAACAAGTGTTATGAAATAAACCTCATAAAGTTCTCTTTTTATATAATCATATAGCATTTTAATATGAAATGTAATAATCTTTTCTTCAATAAACATTGAGTAATGCTAAACTACATTAAAACCACACCACAATTTAAAAAACTAATTAAAATTTGCAATGTGAAGTAATATTACAAAGTTAAGATGATTTAAATTAAGTTTTCTTAATTGCATAAAGATTAGCATAATTTGTATGTAATAAATGAACAATTCTTCTAGTATTAGCTTTCTTTACCTTCGATGGTACTATCTATTACTTTTATATTTAATAATCTTTTGAAATGAATCATTGTAATTCTAGTAATACTACATATGTTTAAGCCTATCACCTCCAAAAAAACAATCAATTATAAATAGCTGTTAGTGTAGATAGAGTTATGTATCAATTATGAACTTTTGATGGTATTACTCTATTAAAAATAAGCAAAAATTGATACTATTTTTGATAGTGTCGATAGATACAATTATGAGCTTCTAGTGGTATTACTCTATTAAAAATAAGCAAAAATTGATACTATTTTTTATGGTGTAGATAGATACACACACACACACACACAGGAGAACTAATCTAAACAAGTACCACAATCCAAACTAACTAATAATGAATTAATAGTGATAATACATCTTATGAGCCTATAAGTAAATACCTATGATATAGGAATGCTCCATGCAATGCAATAACACATGTATCCTTGAAACATATTGAGGTAAAGTGAACTCACTTGAGAACTCCTATGTGAATAGAAAAGCATGGACAACAACAGTCCCACATGTATTATATAGGTATCCTTTTAGCACTTTCAAGAAATTTCAGCATTTACAGCCTTTCTGTTGATATTGTCTCAAGTTTCAAGACAAGTTAGTAAGAAGTTCTTGATAATTTTCTCATTTGACCCCTCCTTGTCTCATTCATGTACAGACTTACAGTGGGAAGAGCAAATGGAGAAGGAAACTACCTTGATCTTTTGGCACCTTAAACTAGAGACTGTAACTTGTTAACGAATTATGTGTAGAGAGAATTGAGAGCCGTTGCTAGTTCCAAAAATCATTATATTGATAGGAGAGTTAATATGGCATATCAGTTCAAGAGAAGTGTGCACCTCAATGTGTTTCCAATGGTGCTTGTGTCATTGCACTGTATAGATCATTCTTGCAAGGTAGGCCTCGCTATTATTGATGAAGAAATTCATCAATTATGATAGGAGATGCCTACTCATTTATTATTTCTTTGTTTGGATTTCAAGTAATGGTAGCAATGGTACCCATCCTATGAGTTTGTGAATAGGATTAAAGACGCGAGATACAAGAATGCACCATGCAATGCAATAGCACGAGTATCCTTAATGTAGTAGCACATATATCTTTATCTCATTCATGTACAAACTTACAAATGAGAAGAGTGGCCCATAAGTTTAATGTTTCCACTCTCCCACCCCCCCCACACACACATGCACACACATGTGTGCGCGTGCGCACATGCACACACACACACACACACACAGAGCAGAACTAAACTAAACTAGTACTTGCATGATGTGTGTATGTGGAGCAACCTCTAGCATTTTAGATTTCAAACTCAAAGGGTATGGTCTAAGGTTAAGGAAGGCACCATACGACCTAAAGCAAGCACCTTGGGCTTGGAATCAGAAAATTAATGCATTCTTTGTTTGGAAGGGGGTTTGCATACCTGTGGTTGAATTGAACTTGTATATCTTCCGATAGAAAGGTTTGATTACCCTCATCATCTTGTATGTCAATGATCTCATCTTGACTCGCAACCATGGGGAGCATATTTCCATGATAAAGGTTGCATTGTCTTAGGAGTTTGAGATATGGAAGACACAAAGGGGTTCTTTTGTGTCTAATAGTGGTATGCTCATGATTTGTTGGTAGCTTTCAACATGGAAAATTGCAAACCTATCACATCTCCCATGGACCCAAACAGTCCCTAGCCTACGAGTGGGTGGATGCAACATGGTATCAAAAGCTTGTTAGCTCTTTGATATAGCTATTCAACACCAAGGTGGACCTCATGTTTCCAATGTAAGAGAGAATTATATCGTTAAAGGAGTCATAAGTTTGTGGCTTTATGTCTTATAATAATTGATTATTGTATTCTAAAAATGAAAAGTATCATGGTCGATGATTCAATTACACTTGCATATTTAATTTTAGCTGATTCGAAACATTAATATATCTCCATGGGACATCATCTTAATTGAGATAATGTAAGGACAAATTTTAGGAGTCACATTGTAACAATATTTTTTATGAAATAGAGAATTTATTTAGATTTTCAAAATAATTCATTAAACATTATCTATTCTAGATAGAGTAATCATGGAAAGAACATTTATACTTTCATGGATCATCTATATTACTTATATAATGACACATTATACTACAATTTTATAATGATGAATGCAATCATAAATGCTTACATGTACAATAAAGCAAAAAGACTTAGTTGAAATGACTAATTAAATAAGAATTGTAACATAATACAATAATGATGTAGATTAGCTTGTGTAAACAGTACATCCAATTGGGATGGCAGTTATCAAGATGATACAAGCCGACAATTGTTGCGAGCCACACATCCACATACCAACCTAGCAAAAGCCTAATTATTACAAGTATATATTTATCTAAATTTAGAATGAAGACCAACAATTGTGAATGACCAACTTGCACACTTTTCCTCTCCTCTCTACATGTTGATTAAGGCAAGGTGATAGAGACCAATGATAGTGAGTCAATACCCGGACCTAACCAACTATCCCCTCTTTCTATCCCCTTCTCTCTCTTTCTCTCTCTCTCTCTCTTCCCACTCAATGTAAATTTATTTATTTTTAATTCATATTAAAAACAAAATTTTCAATCAAGAATTCTTCCATTCAATTTATCGTAAAATCAAAGGAAATTTCACAAACAAGATATATAAAACTAAATATGTAAACATCATAATACATTTTTTCATGAACAATGCTAAGCTAGGTTACGTTAGCTCATGGAAAGCTGAGAGCAAGTAGCTTTTCTCTCTAAGAGGTCTTTGTACAGATGATTATAGTCTCTAGTCTGATCTTTTCTAAATGATACTTCATTCGTGTTCCATCTACTTTTATGTCTACTCGTAAGGATTTCAGTATTTAAGTGAATGAGGTGGAGTGAATCCCTCTATTATATATAGGCAGAAGTTTTTAAAAAGGCCAGGGACGGAGGGAAGAAGTAGGATAAGTAGAGTGGAGTGGTCTTATATATTCTAAAATATGAACATTTAGGTGTTCTCTATTTCCATATTAGCAGAGTCAACCCCAGTCAAAGGGCGTTCAATTGAAGACCAAGGCTAAGAAGTACTACACATCACAAACATCCAAAGAAGAAGATCCAACAGCCATAATGAAGATATGAGGAGAAAGATAGCAAGATTGCAGTGCCTTAAGAATCCTGCACACCCAAAAGGAAAATTTTACATTACTCCATCATCTTGACTCGCTATACTGTACAATTTACATACCTTTAGCCTTTAGCTATCCACAACAGCCCAAGGAAATTCTAAATCAATATCATTTGAATTCCATCTAATGACTGAATCACCTAGCTAGATGTGGCGGAGGGCGTCACATCTTCCTGGCATGGCATGCATTTTATACAGCGGCAGATCGCAGCACTGTTGAGTCCAGCAAGCCATCTAAAAGCTCTAACATTTTTTGATAAAATTGGATGGTCTCTTAGAAAATCTCGTAAAAACACCCGTAGGATTGGTAATCAATTCTAGACTCCTCAAATGCGGCATACACAAAACTATCATGCTGCTTACGGACAACCTGATCACTATGACAGATTGTCACTAAATTTGCTCCTTTCAACCCAAGTTGCAGCATCATGAGAAGTGTAGCTTGCGGAGCAAAGCTTTTGTGTAGAAGTGCATATTGTGTAAAGTTCACGAGAGCAGAGATACTTGAACAGGGATCTAAGCCAAGAGCAGATTTTCTTCTCCGAGGTCTCCAGTAATGCTCGTGGATTCAGCCAGGAGTCACAACCTATGTGTGGCTTATATGTGCTCTCTTCTGTTGACAGCACTTGCGCTCCATGCAATCTAAGGCGGATTTAGCTCCACAATACTCCAATGTCATCAGCCACTGATTGACAATCTCGCAGCATAGTTCAGAGCAACATATTTCTCGAGAGGCTCCATACCCATAGAAGACGCTAACTAGATGACCTGCTATTGCTAGGAGCAGCTACAACAATTCTTTGAGTAGAACAGAAGTACAATGACAATTCCTTTTGCAAAGCACAAAGTTGAAATCCACATAGGCGTACCAAAAAAGGTAGATGGTGCTAACAAATTGGTCCGTTCAAGCAAAACATAAATTCTAGCTTCTACAAAACATTGAAGCTGCCATAATGGAGAGGTTTGCCTTTATGTCAGCGTGGAAAGAACACTCAGTGGACAAGGCAAGAACGTGTATCATCTTGAAAGTGTATCCACAAGGGTGTAAGGAATAGATAGTAGTCCCTGTAGAGGCGAAAAGGAAGCAGAAAGGCAGTTGAGTACGGCTAGCTCTTCATTGCAAATGGAAAATTGAAATTCTATAGACTTTCTCCAAGGTAAAAGGTGTGGATAGAGACGCGCAACAATGTCAACAAAGATGGAGCAATTTTATGGCAAGTAAAAGAAAATTAATGTTTGTAGGACTCAAAACCAGACTCAAGACTACAAGTGTTGAGGCGAGATGATGACATACTTCCACTAGAAGATTAGATTCCTTAAAAAAGGAAGCTTAACTTTGACAAAGCACTGAGCCGAAGACCTTCAAAGAAACAAGAGCAAGCTTCTATTTGCCTTTACGTCATCTTGCACCCAGATGAGAATATAAGGTGAAATTCTATCAGAGGATACCTTGAAGAAATAAAAAATGTTCGAGTTTTCACTCAGCAGAGATGGAATTCCGTTAAGAAGGATGAGCTATGGCAAGGATCCAACCATAAGTCGAATTGAAGAAAGCAAGAACGGTAGAGGCTTGAGGAAGTGTGAGATTCAAGGAACTAGCATGCAGGTTGCAAAAACGATAATAAAAATATGAAACTCCAAAAATCGCCCTAAACAAAAGCAACATGGAAGAAGGAGGTGGACAAGTGTCATGCAGAACCTCTTGAAGAGCTTGGACATGTGGGCGCATTTCACCTCAAACGAATGCTCTATCATTGCCAACTAAGCAATGCTAACAACTAAACGAGAGAGAGAGAGAGAGAGAGAGAGAGAGAGAGAGCCTCGCAAGATCTAACCCTATCGGAACCTTAGTCTACCACACCAGAATCCTATGCAAGCAACTGACCACCCAACCATGATGCTCACAGGTCTTGAAACCGTAGAATCCGAGCATATACTTGAGCTAAAGGCTAGAGAGCCTCATGGGAACTACCAACCCTGCAAGCCATACCTCACCCTTGGCATCCCATACCACCTGGTGAAAGCTTGCGCTTGTAGATCCATTCTTTGCTCCTCCCTGGCTAGGTGTGCACAACTATGGCCCTGGCCCTCCCTATATAGCCTCAGGAAGAGTGTCCGCCAAGCAAAGCCAAGGAAAGCACACACACCAAGAAAACGAAAAAAAATCTTGCTAACCCATGTTCCCACGAATAGCAATCTAACCCATATCTACCTGCCTGTCCCTAGCATGCACATGAGAGAGAGAGAGAGAGAGAGAAGCATAGCAACTCAATAAAAACCACACAAAAGAAAGCATCAACAACTAAACATAAAAGGAGAGTAACAACAAACGAAAGAACAAAAATCATGGTAGGAGAGTAGCAACAACAAGAAAGGCCAAAAAGAATCATCAACAACTAAACAAAGAAAGGAGAGTATCAACAAAACGAAAGGACAAAAATCATGGTATAACTAAAAACAAAAGTAAAAGGAAACTTGGCATGCACACTCCCTCGACACACACAAGGATACACACATATTTGAGAAGGTAACTACCCAATGCTCAAAACATAAATTAATGGAGCACAACTAACCACCTCTTGAATGAAAATTTTTGTAGAACTTGCATGCCTAAGGTAATTAAGATATATGTAAATTCACAAAACTAAAATTTATCCAATCTTACAAATTAAACTGTTGTAAAACAAATCCAATAACCAAGTAGAAACAAAGAGAGACGAATAAAGAAAGCTCCTAGTAAGAACCATTAAACAAAACTAAGAGTAAATAAACTATTTTTTTAATAAAAAACTTGGTAAGCAAAGCTATGCTTGTTCTCATTAGTACCCATCTATCTATATTTTTCAAGATTCCAAAATCTCTTCAAAATCCCAAGATAAACAATAAAAACTTTGATAATAAAAGGAAGATAACAAAGAAGAAAGGAAGCAAAAGAAATGTGTGAGAGAGAGAGAAACGATAACAAGGTACGAAAATAAACCAATGCACATCTAAGAAAATAAAAGAAATATCAATGCAAACCAAAAAAGTGTTCCCTTGACAATTGTGTAGCAAATTATATAGTCTATGTGGATTCCTTATTGACTTTTGTTGTTACAGAACCTGAACAAACTTCGAATTGGTCCCCTGACAATATACTTCATTCACAGAAAATGTTTCTGATGATTCATGATGTGATTTTGATTGCTGTGTAAAAGTCCCATAATGTGAACTGTTAGATGCTCACGGGATTCCTGGTTTATAAATATATGTACATTTCTAAACCTTGATAGACATCAAAGTTACAGAACCCATACCCATTCTAGAATAGAGCCTCCAGCAAGCCCAAGAAGTAAAGACATGACCATAAGGAAACCTGCCACCTCAGCTTCTTCCAATGGTACACTCTTTGGAGCAAGAACCATCACTACGGTTGTAAAATAGCCATTAGTGAAACCTAAAAGACAAGTTGATACAATCACAACAGTGTCTGTCTGGAAAAAAGAAGGTCCATGTAGGCACAAGTAAAACAATAGAAAAAATAAGGCCCTTGCGAAGCAGCCCCCTATTGCGGCAACTTTGTTTTCTATCATGAATAATCTGGGGAACGCTGGAATACTCTTCCCAACTAGATCAAATAAATTGTAGCAAAGGGTCAGTAACACGGCATACCAGTCCCCAAAGAAGGATGACTGAAGATCCTCAGTAATATGACCTGGAAATATTGACAATGTAACCACATAAATGAATGCCACTGATAAGGCGAATCCTTGAATTTTCTTCCAAACCTTTAAATATGAAATTGGCTTCTGCACAACTACTGCACTATACAAATCTTCTGCATCCTTCGGCCCTGAAAATTCCTTAGCCTTTGTTTCTTGCTTCTCTTCAATAGAGGTGTCAATAAGATGTATGTCATGGCCCAAAAGAGAAGTAGATTCTACTGTCGATTTCCTCAGCTGATCATAGTATCGAATGACAGGTAGCTTGTTCACCAAATTATAGCAAACAATGCATGCTATCATTATGATCACACTGACAATAAAATATAGATAAGCGCTGGCCACAATGCCGGTCTGTGTCTGTGGCATTACTGCTCTCGAAATGATTCGAAGAACACTGACAAGGACTCCTGTAGATTGTTTACAACAAAGGTTACTGACACGTACACCTTCTGTACTCTCTCTTTCTCTCTCCCCCCACCCCAAAATTTCAGATCCGACAAAGTGTTACCATTTTCCTATAAATCGCTCATTTTAGCCCCTTCGCATGTCTCGCTTCAAAGCCACCATGTTTATCCTATGACAAGCTCGATCCCCTGATGAAGCCTTGCACCAACCCAATGCATGCAGCTTTTCTTACCAAAAGCGTTAAACAAGCTTGATCTGAGAGCCACATCTAATGAGCCCTTGCCCAAGCCAAATGCATGCAGCTTTTCTTACCAGAGCCAGCCGTTCCCGCCATAAGAGCTTGCATGTAACGGGGTGGGAGCTCTCCTGCAGATCCTACAACGCTACCCTGCACCAGCGCATCGGCGACTCCATTCATCGCCGCAGCCGCGACTGTGACAACATAGGTAGCAGTGGTTCCTGTGGCATCCTTAATGAAGAGGGCGTTCATGGCAGGAACAAGCACGAGCATGGCGATGAACAAAACCAGGCCTACATTGACACGGCGGGAGGCAGGAACGCGGCGGCCGAAGAAGGTGAGGAGGAAGATACAAGCGACGGCAGGGATCATGTAAACGATGGAGAAGACACGATCGATTTGGCCAGAGGGGTAGAGAAGCTCAAAGTAATCGATGGCAGTGATGAAGGCGTTCCAGGGGACAAGGTAGCCAGCACCCAGAAGGAAGTAAATGAAGTAAGCGGCATGGTAAGAGTCAGGAGGGGGACTGAGGAAGTCATCGTCCGCCATAGCTACTGCTTGAGGTTTGAGCTTCACAGGGGATGGCTATGACGATTCACAGCTTTTCTCTTTTTTTTTTTCGATAAGCTGCGATTATATTAAATTGAAAGAAAAGAGAAAGATTACAGCGCTGCCCGGAGGCAGAGTCAACAACCCCCAACATGCTGGGGGGATTCACAGCTTTTCTCATCTTATAGAGAATAAATGTCAACCCTCACAGACCACGAGGTGCACGAGTCCAGTGGCACCTCACCTGGGTTGGAGCACTGGCACCTCACCTCAGCTCAGCTCTGGCTCCCCCCTAGAGAACTTCACCTGCTTATGCTACCATACAATGGGGGCACTTCTCCTCCTTCCCCCACCCAGGATTGGTGCACTCTCTCCTCACCTGAGCTCTCGTTGCCCACATGGGCATCTCCACCCTGTTAATGCTAACCATATAATCCGGGAGCCTCCCCTCTCTTAAAGCACATCCCCATGCAAGACCAGGATCTCGAATTGTTCCAGCGATCCAACAAGTCCCCATGCAAGCACTGACATCACCGCTCTGCAAATTTTAGGGCAGATGCATGCCCTGGGAGCCAAATATGTGTTCCGAGAAAACCAAATTATTGAATGCATCACCCCGAGGGCGGGAGGAGCCATTGGTGCAGCAGACAACCTCCTCTTCAAGACGGACAAATATTTCAAGCAGGCATGGGAACTCTCCTTTGCATCTCTGGGCAAAAAATTCTCAGAGTGGGCCACCAATGATTTCAACTCCTCCAAGTTTTTGATATTTCCTTGGCATGGGGACCTCCTGTTAATGGTACAATATAATGGGAGGCAGGAGGCTCTAGACTAGCTAACCTCGATGTCTCCTTGTTGCTGGCAGTGTAGGCTATAGGCACATGTGCACCTCATAGTTGGCCATGGTGTGTGAGTAGGCTCAAGACTAGCTGACCTTGATGTCTCCTTGCAGAGCAGCTGGTAGTGTCGGCTATAGGGACATGTGCCCCTCGTAGTTGGCCATGGTGTGTGAGTGGGCACGTCAGCATGGGAAGAAGAAATAAGGGCAAATCAAATTCATCCAGCTGGAAATCACCATTTAGAACATCTTGCAACAACGTTCAACAATAATAAGTGACATGCATAGACACCTCATGGCCTCATTTAGGGAGATTGCTTGCAGCCTCATACCCTTGCCCCCCCCTTCACTGGTGCTCCATGCAAGACCATTCACAAGTCCAACAAGTCGCAGACGTGGTTGGCCAGACATTGGTTGGCAAGCTAGACATGTGAATGCAGTAGTGCTTGGCAAACATTGATCAAGTAAACCTTTCTAGTTGCCAAGGGGAAAACTTGGCATAGGCAAGTCCATAGGCTCTTGGTTATGCTCTTGTCTTGGCATTCTTCAAGTCTTGTTTCTCCCGACCAATAGTGCATCTCTCTGCGATGAGTCACCACACTTGTGCCCTCGTTGATGTCACAGTTAAGCATTCATGAAAAGGAAATTTCCCATAAAATTTAAAACCGCTTTCAAATAAATTTTTAGGTTTCTTGACAAACTAGAATGACACAAAATTTGAAGGTTTTGTGACCCTATCTCATCACATCGTAATTCACTTGACATCAGATCTCGGCTTTAACTAAAACACTGACCTATAGCTCTATGCCCCACAAGGCGAGGGGGTGCCTGTTTTCGGTTTCTACTTCAAACATTGCACTATAGTTCAGGTCAAATCCAACTTGTTGAATGTGGTTTTTAATTCTCCCAATCACAAATATCAGTTTCTACTAATATGACATTGCACTACAATTCAAGTCAAATCTGTTAATTCTCCCAAGCACAAACCTCTTAGGCATTCTATAGCAAGTATCAACAAGGTTTTAAGGGAAATTTATCCCCTGTATTTGGCAAGTGATCACTAAAAGTTGTCCTATTGTATTTCAATTTGTGGCATTAAGTATATGGACAAAGTATAGATTTACATGATAGTTATCACCAAAAGCTTGAACAATTTACTAGAGTAAGGTTCTTTTAGTAAGGGAAGGGGGGAAGCCCGAGGAAGACTAGGCAAGATCACAATTGGTGCACACGAGATTAAGTCAAAGTAATATAGGAGGCAGTGTTGACAAAGTAAAGATAACACTCATTTTATTAATTTTGGGCAAATGTGCTCTCCAAAACAATCTTTATAATTACTTTTGAGAAAATTTAGAAAAATTAAAGCCCTCTAATTAATTTAAAAAACTCCTCTAAATTACAAAAAACCTCTCAATTTCAAATAACTATTCAAGTTTTTTAATGAAAGGACTTATGACATTGCGAAATCTCCAAGTAAAATTATAAAATGAGTTATAATACTCTGATGGAACTACAAGTTACATCAAAAGCAACAACTCTAAAATCTCCAACTAAAATTATAAAAGGAATTTTTTCATTACATCAAAAGGAGCTACAGATGTAGCTTTTCACAATTAGGAAGTGGGGAACAACACAAAAGACCACAACAAGATCCAACACATAGCACCATGGATGCACAATGAGAAAGAAGAGTTTGCTATGTAGAAGGGACAAGAGAAAGAGAAGCTCGAGAAAGTAAGAGATAGGAGACAAGAACTACGACAACTATCTTCAACTAGAGAAGAGCTGGTAAATTTATTGAGTGAGATTTCTTGAAGAAGCACTCGTTTTGGGCCATATCCACTAGACGAAGCATGAGCTACCAAGGACAAACAAAAAGCTTTGTTGTATTGATGATAAAGAGAAGCATGAAGTAGAGGATTTTGTTGCTTTTAGATAGAAAGTACTAGTAGACATGCCTTCTTATAACTATTGCAAGGTGTTTGTTAACAATCTAAGTACTTTGATGAGATTTTAGTAGCGAAAGTGCACAACTATAAGGCGATCTCACAGAATGAGACAATAAATGAGTGACATGGAAGGAGGAAAGAGAAGATGAGGGGTGTGAGAAAAGGAAGTGCTTTTGCGATGAGGATGAGAGAAGAAAGCACCTGCTTTCACATGAGAAGATGAGAAATGAAGTGTACAACTATAAGGCAAAATGCAAGCAAGAATGAGGAGAAGGATGAAAGAAAGGAAGTGCTTTGGTAAAGATGTAAAAGATTTGGAATGAATAAAGTGATTGGGGATAGGATAGATATAATTATCATATTCTCATCATGAGAGACATTTAATATAGTTAATAAAGTAGAATGAAAGATTTGAAATAAAGTTCTTGAAGGTAGGATTGATATAATTATTACATTCTCATTAATGAGACGTCTAACATAACTAAAAAACATCATGAGACATTCATATAATTTTTAAAAAGCACATGAAACAAACATCATGAGGACATCAGAATATTTTGCTCAATTACAAATCAACATGAAATAAGCATCATGAACCTATTCTCCTCATGCATTGAGACATTCAATATAATTTTAAAACAAGTTCATAAGTCATTTCTTATAATTAAATAGAGCACATGAAACAAACATCATGAGCACATGAAATGTAGCTATATTATTATTAAATGTATTTTTTTGCACATGAAATTTTGGCCATTTTTAGATTAAGTCCAACAACAGAAATTTATCTATGAAGAATGGGGAGTAGACTTATGTGATACTTCCTTTAAAGCTATTGATGTAGACTACATCTTTGATGCTTCATTTGAGCCTGCAATAGATGAGAACCCCATGAAGTCTTTGGGAGATGCTTTCTTCATGGATTCTCCTATTTCTCAATTAGTATACCCTTTCCTCAATAAGAACAAGAGCAAGAGAAACTCTCCTTCCTTCCCCTTTTGCGATTGAAAAAAGAAAAAAGGAACTGCGGAATGAACATTACTTGCATCATACCTCCAAAACTTAAGGTTAGGGTGTCGATAATGGAGCTTAGGCTTAGGGTGTAGATAACAAAACTGCTCCTTGCTCACCTTGCTACCCCCTCGCCATCCCCTTCCTCTCGCCATCACCTTGCCACCCCCTCGCAATCCCCTTCCTCCCACCATCACCTTGCTACCCCCTCGCCATCCCCTTCCCCCTCCTTCTCACCACCCTGCCATCACCTTGCTCCCCCCTCCTTGCCCCTCGCCATCATCTCATTGCCCCCACCTTCACCCCGTCTCCCTGCTTGTTGCTCTCGTGCCTCTTCACCCCGTCTCCTTCTCGTTGCTCCCGCGCCTCTTCTTCCTGCCCTTTCTTCCCTCCTCGCTTGCCTCCCCTTTGGCTTGCCTTCTCTATTTCTTCCCCCGACCTTACCGTTCCCTCAACCTCGCCATTGAGTAGCTACAGGCTGCCCTGTAGCACGTTGTGTGTATGCCATTGGCATTTGGCAAGAGCCCTCCAGCCCAATGCTAGCGTACCATTTGGCGCTTGGCAATTGCTGCATCAAGCCAATAGGCTAGACCGTGTTATCAGTAGCTCATAAAGAGAGCCATTGGGCTCATGGTCAGGCCTAGGTGCTATTCAAAGGAACCGGGGACCTGTTGGGACTGCTTGGACCCAGGGTCCCTAGTGGTTGTGCCTTTAGCTACTTGCAAAAGTTCCCATCAAGGCCATTCTTTGTGGCAACCTCGAGAGAGGCTCTTGACCTTTGAGGGGCTATTCTTCGAGGGCAGCTCGAAGTGTAAGCTCTTTGACTGCTCAACCCTCCTCTTCCCTTTGCGATAGGGGCTCTAGAGCTTAGTAGTGAGGTCAAGGCTACCTTTGGTACCTTTCAGAGGAGGGTTGTTGTCTCAGCTTTCTTTCACAGGCATTAGGACTTTTCATGGGCAGCCTCCCTCAATTTTTCCCTTCTCCCTCACCCCCTCTAATCCCTTTGTTTTTGCCTTCCTTTTCATGTAGCATCGGATTAATTGCTTGTTTTTTGAAGATCAACCTTGACAGTGACCCTTGGTCTGATAAGAGGAGCTCAAATGGCAACACCTTCGACTCCCAATATTGTTAAGGTTTTGCTCTTTGCAGGATAAGCAACAAGTTCATAGTGTAGTGGAGGCTCTTCAGGACTGAACCCTGGTAGGCCGGATTGTTGGGCTTATCCCCTCAAGGCAACAGATTTGGGATTGTCTTCAGGCGAGTTTAGCCCTAGGGGATGACCACATCCAAGAGGTCACCATATATGGGAGAGGGGTCTTCCTTCTCCAGCTGAGCTCTTGAGAGACCACCTTGTCACTTGTGGAGTAGAGCACTATTTTTCTTGGTCCTCATCTGGTCTTTCTCTTCCCTTGGTACCATGGCTTTGTAGTGGAGGACATGGACACGACTCACCATGTACCTCGCTTCCCAATGACACTCCGCTTCTCAAGGCTCGTGAAGGATTCTCCAGTCTATCGAAGGATATTTTGGTACGGTGTTGGAGTCTCCTCCTTCCTTGGTAGCCACAGTGGTTGCAGATGATGGGGTCATGAGGCTCAGAGTGATTTTGGACACCCCCGAGATGCTTTCTAAGGAGATCCTTTTGGAGACCTTGGATGGAGGTGAACTACGTTAGAGAGTTGAGGTCTCTAGGCTTCCAAGCGAGTGCCTTCAATGCAGACAAATGGGACACTTAACTCAGGATTGCCTGCCTGGGAGGCCAGGGTAGGGATCCTCCTCAACCTAGCCAGGAGAAGGGGGCTCCCCCTTAGCCTAGGTAGGGATAGAGGGCTCCCCAGCATCAAGCCCGACAGTCAGATCATTAGTAGCACTTGCAAACACCTTGGTTCAAGCCCTCTTAGAGGACTTGGACCAAGGTTGAACGCAAGAATCCCAACAAGGCATCCCTCAAGCATCGCAAGTATCAAGCTAGGGTCTGAGAGCATGAGAGAACCGATCGGCGATCCCCCAGCCTCAGGAAAGGCTGGCAGAGGTTTCCCCTATGGAGCAGGAGGAGGAGACCTTCTTTGATCTTCTGACTAAGTCGCAGGCACTAGTAGAGCAAAGCGCCCAAGTCCCTTTGCAGTTGGATCATGGAGCCATTGTTGAGCAGGTCTCAATCAACCCTCCATTGGGGCTGCCCTCGCCTCGGCCCCCCCACTCCCTCAATCCCCCCTCCCCTTGCCCCCTCCCCTTGAACCTGCAGTCACCCATACTACTTGTGCCCCCTTCTCCTTGCTTGCCTCTCCTCCTTGCCTCCAAGATTGTAGCCCCCTCCGCCCCTTCTATTACCCATCCCCCTTCTCTTTTCAGACGTGTGCCTTCTGGTAAGGGGGTGCTAGAGTCCTCCCCCTCGCAACAGTAGGCCCCGGGTCCCTCTTCTCAGGCACAGCCTAGTCTTGGTGCATCCTCCTCCACACAACGGTCTGTTTTCGTAGCTTCCAGCTGCCAAGCCTCGTCTAGGATAGCCTCTACCTAGAGAGTTCTAGCAGCTAGGACCGTGGAATTATCTTGAGATCCCTAATAGAAACCAGATGTCTCTAGAGGTTTCTATCTTGATTTGCAGCCCGGAGGAGGCTCTATAGGAGTGGTTGTGGCTCACGATCGTGCCCTTTTTGGGGGTTTCTCTTCGTGCGATGTCCAAAGAGGAGCAGTAGACTCCCACATTGTTCGATCGTATGGTGCAGGGGGGGAGATGTGGGTCACCCATGGTCACACCACCGCTTTTCAGCTTGGCTTTTAAGCTGACCGTTGGGAGCTGGGTGTTGCACATTGTGTGCTTCGCCTGGGATCCGCTTGAGATCCGAGGTTCAGCTAAAGCAAGCCACGTATTGGACTCTACAACTTTGTGCATACATATTAGGGGTTGAGTCCTCATTTCTGATGCACTGAGCCACTAAGTTAGGCATCGAGCCAGTTATGCCCTTGGTGCGACGCCGTACTGACACATATTACTCCCCCTCTAAACGCGCAGCAAAGTCCTAGAGGTCTCAGGCTTTAGTATAGGCTCCCACTCACAAGCAAGCTCTGTTCTCCATTCCTCCTTCCTCTGCATGAGTTGGACCATGGTGAGTTGGAACGTGCACGGCTCCATGATCGCGTGCATCAGTAGCCGCCACAGCATCTGTTACTTCGACAGGAGTTGCAAAGGGTAGTGGTGGGTGGACAATGGACTTCCTCTTGATCTAGGAGCATATGTTTTTAGCCACAGATGTTCGATGTAGATGGCACCTCCTTTTAGGGAGAGGCCCTGAGGTGTGGTCTCCCACGGTTGGTAGGAGTGGGGGGGTTTACATTTCGGTGTCCCAATCCGTTGGAGCATATGTGTACAATCAGGGCGAGCTCATCCCAAGCAGAGCAATATAGATGGGTTTGAGGTTTGGGGACTCCAAGATTGGGGTTCTTAATGTGTATGCCCTAGCGTGTAGATAGTAGTGATCTGACAGTAGCAACCCGCCTTCTGGAGGTGGTTGACGAACTCCCTCCCGGATTTGGACTCGTGGATTGTTGGAGGCGATTTCAACAATCTCGAGTTTGAGGAGGACAAGCATGAGGGTGCTTATTCCAAGATGCTGGCTTCGAAAAGAAGCACCTGAGAGCAATTCATTTTCTTGATTTGCAGTCGGGACCCCTGGAGGGAACTGGAGTTCTCTAGGTCTCCTGGCAGTCTCAGTTTCTCCTTTTTGCAACGGTGGCAAAATGGTCTACTTGAGAGACTAGATAGATTCTATGTTGGAGATTGGCCATGCATAGGGGTGGAGCCATCGGTATTCTGGTAGGGACTACACTCTCGGACCACTCCCCTCTCTTTCTTCACCTAGAGTAGTCCCCGTTGTGGCCTATGAGAGAGAGGGGTCCACATTCTAGATGCTTTGTTCCTAGCGGAGGAGGTACAACAGAGTATTACGGCTATCTGGCCATAGCCTGAATCCCCCCCACAGGGAGGTTGGGCTGTGTGGGTAGCTGAGGTGATTAAGTGGAGCAGTGAGGAGCTTTGCACCCATGCTATGCATCGCTATCATACTCTTTAGAAGAGAGAGAGAGAGGGCTTTGTAGCGGGACTTGACCTCCATTAAACGTCTTTGGGAGCAGGATTTAGGGAGTAGTGAAGACTAGCATTTCAACCTCTTCTGATTTGTCATCGCAAATTGGTGCTTGAGTATTGGCATTCGATGTTGAGACTTGAGAAGTGGCCTCATTATATAGCCCTTCGTAGTAGACCGATTCCACCACACTGGTGGGCTTGCAGTGGCACATGCATACTTACCACATTGCGTGACTAAGTATACGGACGGTGGCACATGTTTGCTTGACACCGGCCAAATAACATTGACCATCGACCACCATCAAACACGCACGTGTAAGCAGATTCACACACGAATACTTGTGCTCATGCAATGGAGGGCATACCATCACGACTATCGACAGACGTCGGACCTTGCCACTTGGGGAGTTGCCCCCAAATCCTCAGGATCGGGGATGCTACCCCCAAACCTCCAAGGAGTATGTTGTTCCTTCTAGCATCTCCTAACCATCAAACGATCACCATGAGACCTCATCTAGTGTTAAAACTAGGATTCTACCAATGTCCAATGCTCACATCATGGCTTCTCCTCATAATGGGGGCCTTACAAAATGGCACTATGGAACATTGGTGGCTACATATGAGAGGTGGGCATTGCACATATACCAACATGAAATTGAGCCAAGAAAAGACCTTGGAGGGAGACAATGACACTAGGGGAAAGCAATGGAGAAGATTACAAAGAGGGAGAGGTTGGATGAAAGGAAAAGAGAGCAAGGTCTGCCTACAGGCAAAAGATACAAAAGCAAGGTGGAAGAGGGAGGTAGCAAAGAGGTGAAGGTCTAAAGAGGAGGGAAGCATACAAATAGAAGCTTAGGCAAAATGCACGTTCAAGAAGAATGGAGCTAGTACGTTTATAGAGAGGGGTTGTAAGTAGAGGAATGGCAGTTATGCAAGGGAGGGTGGTGGGAGAAGAGTTGGGCATCAAGGTTGAAAGAGTGGGGGTTAGAAGTGACTACATATGAGGGCTAAGGGGAAGTGTATGGTTGCATAAGTATGAGTGAGTATACATGAACAAAGGGTTGGGGGGGGGGAGGATCACACAATGCTACAATTTAGGACAAAGTGAGTGTGCGCGAGTGTATGTAAACAAAGGGTTGGGGGAGGAAGGGGGATAAATGAAGCCAAAAGTTAGGACAATGTGAATGAAGGGGAGGATACAAAATTGATAAATTTAGTATTAATTTAGTATCAAATTATCTAAACTAAGTAAAGGGGGTGGGAAATAAGGGGGGAAATATGTGTAACTCACAAGTGTATAAAAACTACTAAAAGAAGCAAGAGAGCGGGTTGGGGGGGTTTGGATAGGGACTGTGTTAGTTAAGTAAAGGGGTCCATAAGGTTAGGGCAAGGTTAGTTTAGATCATGAGTAATGAGTGGATTGAGGGGGGATTAGGTAGGGGGAATAGTTAAAAAGGATTAGTTAGGCGGGGATGGAAAAGAGGGGTTGTAAATTTGGATTAGGTAGTACGACTAAAAGTCCAATGTGAAATTTTGCACGTCTATATTTGTGTGTGTGTATAAGTGTGTGAGTACATGTGGGTGTATGCGTAATCCTAAAGCATCTACTTACTGCTAAATATTATTTAAGAATGGCCTCCTCCAGTGATGGCAGCCCAAATAAGGTTTCCTCCTCTAGCTATGGCAACTCTAATAAGGCTTCCCCCTCTAATGCCTCTGAAGGCTTCTCTCCTAGTCCCACTAGCCCCCATCCGATCAGTCTAGTCCCTATCAATCTTGAGTCTAATCAGGTAGTCATCAATAGTGCCTTGGATACTATCATGGAGGTACCCCATGCACCAAGCAAGGGGGAACGAGCCACAACAAGAACAAGCAAGGGGAAACATAATTGGCATCATGCATTCTAACCTCTCAAATGCAAAACAAGGCCACCACAAAATGCATTCTAACTTCATCATATATGCATTGCAATGGACATAAAATGCATGACATAGAAAAGATACTTTGTAGTCTAGAATAGCAACATTCGAATGAGAGTGAGTTCAGTTCCATGGAAAAGAGATTTATACTTAGGTCTTAGCCATATCTATGGATTATGTGAAGACATTAAATTTATCTGCATAAATTCTAGACACCTTTATGTGTATATATCAATTTCTCAATATACCACATTTGAGATATTTTACTCCCTTTCAACAAAACAAAACTTTTGATACATATATCATTTGTCATTTTGGACACCAAATATGAGCTCAGAAGGCCCAAAACCCTAAAAATGACTATAAACACAAGTACCTTCCGATGCGTTTTAAAAAACCCCATGGCTGCGGCCTACTTTGGAACCCTATAGGATGTGCTTTTTTGCCAGATGGGGTTTTTATAAATGCATCGAAAGGTACTTGTGTTTACAATTATTCGTGGCCTACTTTGGGACCCTACAGGATGTGCTTTTTTGCCAAATGGGGTTTTTTTTAACGCATCAAAAGGTACTTGTGTTTACAGTTGTTTTCAAGGCTTTGGGGCCTTTTGAGCTCATTTTCGATCTCAAAAATGACAAATTATGTATGTATCAAATTTTTTGGTGTTTTCAAAGAAATTAGAGCTTCCAATGGTTTTATGTGACAATTACTAGACATTTATTGATTTTTAAGTAATTTCTTATTTAAATATCAATGGATTCATTAGAGGCATCAAGGTACCACAACAATGCATGGGATTATTTTTTATCTTTTATTAGTAATTATGAAATGAATTTTTGTTTCCCAATTGCTCAGTCTAGACTTTGGCTCGTTTTTGGTTGCTCATGAAATGGGGATCCTCCTATCATGCAGGATCCAGTTCATGATAAGAGTGGCACCCCTCTCCCTCCCTTCACTCTCCATCTGGAAGAAAGCAACATATGACAGCTCCAAAAATGAGGAAAGGAGAAAAATGCACTTCGTAAACTTCTTGCTGAGTTCAAAACTACGCCATCCACAGCAACTTTTTTAGTAGCGGTCAAAACAAGGATAAGGCTCAGAAGCCCCAACTTATCGCCTTTGCTGCAAAAGAACTTCGCTCCAATGGCACCCCCTAAGTGCACCAAGGCCCAAAAGGGAACACCATGTCGGAGTTGCCAAAAAGCACCTATGCTAGTGCTGTTAGTGGAAGAGGCAAAAGCCTTTTCAAGGCCTTGATGATGCCAAAACAATCTGCTTAGGAATAGCTTACCTTATGGGCTAGGAGAATCTTTGGCAAACTTGTGGTCACAAGCGTAGAACCAACAAAGCTCTCGTCCTCCTCTGATTCAAATGGTACAAAGGCTCCAAAGCCTAACAAATGTAAGCTCTCGATAGGAAAGGTCCACAATGGGTTGCTTAACAAAATGACAAAGTGGCTTTGTTCGTGTGTGGTAGTAGGCTACACTCATAGTCCCAGCCCACCTGCATTATTCCTTGAAGGCTGAGTTTGTAACTTTTGGTCCCATAAAGGTTTAGCAGTCACAACCATTCATTTTCTCAGAAATGGTTACATTGTAATCATTTTTGAAAAGCTTGAGATGGTTACAGAAGTGGTCCAGAAAGGAGCCTAGATGATTAGGAATCAACCCCTATCAGTCCAGCTTTGGGAACCTTTATTTAATCCAGACTCTCCTCCTCCATCCAAATGCCCTATTTGAGTTGAGTTCCCTGACCTTATGCTCTCCCTTTTCCCTTCAATTGAGACTCTCTGCTCTCCATTGGGCCAATTCCTTGGAGTAGAAACAAAGAAGTTTATCAGGCTGAGAGGAAACCCCCAAGCTTGTGTCCTAATGGAACTTGCCTCTGACCCCTGAGTGCTATCCAATCCTTGATGGAGATGGCTTAGAATTGATTCAAAAAGTTTTCTTCAAAAACATTCCCCAATTCTTGTTTCCTTTGTGGCATGGGAGGCCATTTCATCAAAGATTGCACTGCTAGAAATAATCGCAAGAATAAAAGACCAGAGCCCACTCAGCAAGAACCGTAGCAGTCTAAGGAACTCCAAGCCTCAACTAAACAACCTCATATTGTCCCTCCTAGAGAACGTAATGGGGAACAAAGCAAAGAAACCTCCAAACCCATTGAGACTAGAGGAGGTGAAGTAAAAGGAAAGGATAAATAGATCACTACTGACACAGAAGATAAGATGGATGATAGCTTAAGAGAAGAAGAATTTGTTGCCGCTACCCAAGATTTTGAGGTGCAATTAGAACAGGTAGAACATGAAACAATTGAGAAGGAAGGTCCTCCTTTTATAATTATCAAAGGGAGAAAAGACAATAGGGTGGGAAAATCCAAGGCACAAGTTGAGGAGGGAAATGTTAGAGGAAAGGAGCTTAGTTGAATAGAAAGAGAGAAAAGAAGGATGTCGCAAGGTTTTGCATTATCTCCACAGAATAGCCTAGTCAATTTCAAGAAGAAAAGAAATAAAAACACTTCCCAATGATGCATGACAACTTTTCTTTCTTGAGGATCAATGTCTAGGGTTTAACAAATGACCTCAAACCTACTATTTTTAAAAGGTGGCTAGAATAAAAAATCCTTAGACCAGATTTTATAGCTTTACAGGAGGTTGCTCTAATTGCAAGGTTATGCTTTTGCACTTTTTCTTTTGTTTTATGTAGAATTAGAGCAAACATGGCCTGTGTGGCCAAAGTAATTTTTGAATTGTTTTAGATAACTATTTTCTTTTTTTGATTTGTCATTGGCAACTTGATTCATCACCTCCTCACCTTCCAAGGACTTGTAAATTGTGATGTATCAATTGGTGTTGCTTCCTAGTTGAGAGACTTCTGTGTATACATGAGTAGTGTTTGGGACTTGGGTGCAATTTGTAGAGGCATTTAAGACTCATGGCATTGTCTGAGGGGGGGGCTCCTAACCCTTTTGGAAGTGTCACCGGAGGCCTAGGGCCACTAGTACAAAGCAAGGGAGGTCCACTAGTGTCATCGATCATGCATGCAGAATGATGTTTTCAATGATGGAACATATGAGGACAATGTTGTCACCAAAGGTGCAAGCGAGAGCAATAGTGATGCAAGCCTAGAAAAACGAAGTTACAAGAGCCATCCTTCAACATGAACACAAGAGAACTCAAGCCACATGACACAGGGACCGTTATACCAAATCAAGGGGGATGAAGAGGGGAATACATAGTGTGAAGGAGAACTACAATTGCGAACAGAGATGGAGGGAAGCATAGTATTCATAGTAGAAGAGTACACCAGTAGGACTCCACAACTTTACACTAGGAGAGCTTGTGACTTCTCCTCGTCACTCTCCTGTTCCCCTCTCAATCATAGAATGTCCCTTTCCCTCCTTTCCCCATCCCCTCCCCTCCCATGGAGGGTCCCTTTATCTAGTTGAAAATCTTTTCCCCTCCTTTCCATTGGTGGTGGCTCTTGGTCTCTTAGCCGTTCCACCCCTTAGACTCTTCATGGCTTCAACCACTTCTGAATCACCAACCTCCTCCCAATTGGTGATATGATTACCCCATGTACACCTCTCTATGTGCCGCTTAGCTTTCTAACTCCTTTAGTGTGCATTTATCTTCTCCATGTGAGCTCCTCGCTGTAGTATGCAAGTGACCATGGGTATTTCTATCTCTAGTTGGCATAGTTGTCACTTTTTGACATCGCAACATAGTTGTCACCGTGTTCGCTCACCGACATAGTTGTCATCGGGTCAGCTCGGTGACATAGTTGTCATCTGGCTAGCTCACTGACATAGTTGTTACCTAGTCAGCTCGGTGACATAGTTGTCATCTGGTCAACTCGCTGACATAGTTGTCACTTGGTCAGCTCACTAACATCGTTGTCACCTGGTTAACTCATCTTGAACTTGAATGCTTGAACTCAAATATCTGCAATAGTTCCCCCGCCACTATCATTCATCATCTTAGTGAATGGGTGATGGAGAGGCCAAGCTTTTTTGGAAGATTAGTAGTATAAGGCTATCCCAAGAGTGAAGGAGAATACAATGTTGCAATTTTGAAAAATTACAAGAGCTCGTGGCCCCATAGCATGAAACAAAATAAAATAATGTCTCATGGCCTAATAGAGGAAACATAAACTGAAATAAAAGAGTCTGCAAAGTATACTAATGTCCTTACAGTGGATGAAAACCACTCAAGATCAAAAGATGACACTATGCTATGCACATTTGCAAGGTAGTAGTAAGTCCCATATACATCATCACCAAGAAAAAGACCCTCGTATCACCTCATACATCTCCAAAGAAGAAAAACATGTGCAGGAGCAATTGTTTGCTGGATCAAGAGAGCGGTAAACCAAAAACTGCTATGTACAAAAGTGGGAGCCCGAGAAACTACATAGGAGAGGTGAGAGAGAGGAGGGGCGGCCGAGAGGGAGAGGGGGGGTTGCATAGGAGAGGGAGGGATACAAGGGGAGAGAAGAGGGTAGAGTAGGGGGCAAGTGGTGCAAGGGGAGGGGAGAGAGTGGAGCAAGGGTGCGGGTGGAGGGAGGCATGTGGGCTACAAGAGAGCATTCAAAGCTCGAGTGGTAGTGAAAATAGAGGGGGGTGATCTAAAAATAGCAAGGCTCAATAAAAATAGCCAACATTATCCCAAATTAGCCAGAGATCGCTAAACTTAGCGAGAGCTTACCAATTTTAGCAAGTATTATCGAAAATAGCAAGAGTTGTTCCAAACATAATGAGTGACCACGATGTACCAAGGTGACAAGGGTGTCATTGGATTGACCAGATGAGAACCCATTGAGAAGGAAGTGACAAGTTGAGCATGGTGAAAAGGGTGATAAGGTTGTCACTGGATTTTTGAGGTAACAAGGTTGTCAGTGAGATGATGAGGTGATGAGGTTATCACTAAGATGACGAGGTGATAACTTTGTCATGAGGTAATGAGGTTATCACTAGGATAACAAACTGACGATGAGGTTATCACTTAGAGGACAAGGTGACAAGGTTGTCACCGAGACAATGAGGTGACAACTTTGTCACTAGGATGACGAGGTGACAAGGTTGTCACTTGGATGACAAAGTGACAACGAGGTGATGAGGTTGTCATTGAGATGACAAGGTGACAAGGTTGTCACTGGGATGACAAGGTTATAAGGTTATCACTGAGATGACAAGGTGACAAGGTTGTCACTGCTTGACCAAATGACCAAGTGATCATGGAGACACATGGTGAAAAGGTGGTCATTGGAAGACCAAGGGACAGGAGTGTCCATAGGGAAACGAGGTGACAAGAGTGAACATGGTGACAAGGTTGTCACTGGAACAACCAATTGACAAGAGTGAACATGGTGGTCACTGGAATGACCCAGTGACCACCATGAAGTAGGGTGACAAGAGTGATCACTGGAATGATCCAGTGATCACGATGAAGTAGGGTGACAAGGTTGTCACATAGTGAAGCAAGGTGACAAGAGTGAACATGGTGAAGTGGGGTGACAAGGTTGTCACATGGTGAGCAGGGTGACAAGGGTGAACATGGTGAAGTGGGGTGACAAGGTTGTCACTGGAATGACCCAACGACAAGAGTGATCAAGGTGAAACAGAGTGACAAGAGTGAACATGGTGAACCAGGGTGACAAGGTTGTCACTGGAATGACCTAGTGACGAGTGAACATGGTGAATCAGGGTGACAAGAGTGAACATGGTGAAGCAGGGTGATAAGGTTGTCATTGGAGTGACCCAGTGACAAGAGTGAACATGGTGAAGCAGGGTGACAAAAGTGAATACAGTGAAGCAAAGTGACAACGTTGTCACTAGAATGACCTCGTATGAGATGATAAGGTTGTCACTCGAATGACCTAGTGACAAGAGTGACCATGGTGGTCATTGGAATGACCCAGTGAGACAAGAGTGATCATGATGAAACAAGGTGACAAGCTTGTCACATGGTGAAGCAAGGTGACAAGAGTGAACATGGTGAAGTGGGGTGACAAGGTTGTCACATGGTGAAGCAGGGTGACAAGAGTGAACATGGTGAATTGGGGTGACAAGGTTGTCACTAGAATGTCCTAGTGACAAGAGTGATCAGGGTGAAATAGGGTGACAAGATGAACTTGGAGTAGGCATGGTGAAGCAAGGTGACAAGAGTGAACATGGTGAAGTAGGATGAGAAGAGTGAACATGGTGAAGCGAGGTGACAAGGTTGTCACTGGAATGACCAAGTGACAAGAGTGTTCATGGTGAAGCGGGGTGACAAGGTTGTCACCGTGATAACCAAGGTGAACAGAGTGAAGAGTGTGAAAGGGGATGACAAGGTTGTCACCTGGGAACCAAGGTGATCAAGGTGACAAGGGTAAACAGGGTGAAAAGAATGAGAAGATTGTCATCATATGACCAAAGTGGAGAGAGAGCACTAAAGTAAGGGTAATTTAAGAATCACCATAAGAGATATGCTTACTAAACATAATACTTCTATACCCTTGATCCATTTATGGGTGTTGATAACCTTTTTCCTTCCAAGGTGGCCAAGTAAACACCACCACTTGGAATAATCTTGGTGATGTAGAAAGGACCTGTCCACCCACTAATGAACTTAGGTTTATGCTTCAGGAACTTACTTGAATAATATAACAAGACCAAGTCACCACTAAGTTCTACAAATGCATGGGCTGGAGGTTAATGCAGATGTTCATGAAGGGATTTGGACAAAAATTGTAGATGCAAAATTTTTAGAATTGAAAAATCAGCCTTACTTTTTGATTTGTGTTGGCTGAAATAAAAAATTCAAAAACTTGATTGGCACTAGCTGTGCTGCATTCTTAGTAAACTTCTATCTTTTTATTCGTGGGTTTTCTGTTTATACACAATTGAAAACTTAGTTAGCTTCATAGATGTTTCTCCAAGTTCTTTTAATATTTAAAGATTTTATGTACAAAAGATCCAAATTCTTTTGCGAAGGAACTTATCCTTTCGAATTTTTTGAACTTAATTGTATGACAACCGTAGGTTTAGAAGTTGATATAAATGGTAAACGGCAACAACTTGAGTGTGCTATCAATAGAATGCCTCACATTAACATTTTTAATATAGCTAAGCATGAAGGGATTACTTTCCAATTTTATAGGTTCTTTCGTCTTTGTACAAGTTAGTGCTTTCATCGCATTTCTCCTCCTTTTTACTTTTTGTTGCTGTAGCTGACAAAGTGTAGTAAGCACCTCTTTTACCGAAGAGATTCCAGAATGTTTCAAAACCCAGTTGGCAGCTTATGCTTGAGTACTGATGAGGATGAAGGCATAGCTTTGCTTATTAAGTAACTTAGTCTTTCTGATCATGCAATAAATTCTATCTTAAGTGGTGTGTTGATAGCTTCTTCCTCATCTTGTCTAGCATGTTCCAACAAGTACATCAAGCTCTCACCATCATCTCATGCTACTATTGCATAAGTTTCATCTTAGAAGGGTGAGTCCTCCACATAGGCCAACTATTCTTTCCATATGGCCCAATCCCCAAGTGCCCTTCACTCATCCTCCACCCTTGTTTCTTCTTCAAAATCCTCCACCCATTCTTTTCATCCCCAAGTGCCCATCGCTCCTCCTCCACCCCTACTTCTTCAAAATCCTCTTCTCCAAGTTCCATAGGTCAGTGATGAGCCCTAGTAATCACCATGTCTATCTCCAAGAAGGTGGATCCCATAGGCAACCGAACTTCATCACTTGACCAATATTGCTCCCATAGGCTTCACCTTACGCTGATCTGCCATGTGCACTTGAAAATGAAAATTACTTGTTCACTTTAAGCTCAGTTGTTGGAGCGTACCTCTCGGCATGATGTTCATGGCTACCCCACCATTGAAGAAGACATCTTTTAGCTCCACCCCATTGATTTCCACCATCGTGAGCTTGGGACTTTGTTCACACATGAGGCAGTATAGGCTGAGAAATTTTCTAGTGTCACCCCGTCTTGAACTGGTACTATCTCTTATGTGGGCCTGCCCTAAATAGATCCCCTTTGGTGACCTCCTAGCATGCGATTCAATAATGCAATAGTATGATACTTAATCTATGGAGACAATAGACGGAGCTGTCATAGGGTGATGTTGGGCCTAAAATCCATCAAGTCTTTAATCAAAGAATAGAGCTGAACAATAGTAGCCTTTTGTGCCTTCGTCCATCGAGCTTCAAGCTGAGGCACGTGAGGGAGAGAAGGTACCTCTGGATTCTCAATCAATGTTTCTTGTGGTGGCTCTTCGATCACCTATTTCCCCTTTTCTTGGGCACCACTAGGCTTCACCCCCATCTCCTTCTCTTTGTTCAATGTGCTTCTTGAGTGGAGAGTAGATGGGCTTGTGTGCGACTCCTTCTCATGCTTTTGACCTAAAGTTGTCACTTTCATTGCAAACCTCACTGTTTTGGACTTGCGGGAGGGAAACTGAGGTGTGATGCCTTCATCTTCAGAACTAGATTGAAGATCTTTGGTGACACTCCTGACCACCTCCTAGTACCTTGAAGGCATAGACTGCTCACTTGGAGTTGAGGTACTTTTAGAGCTAGTGACAAGTTTTGATGGCTATGAAGCCCTTCGGGTTCTTTTTGATCCACTAATAGGAGAAGATCGTCCTAAGCATGCCTCACTACAAGACTTCCTGAGGGAAGTGGTGAAGATGGAACGGTCCCAACTAAGTTTCACCTGAACACATAATCAGACTGCCCAACTTCCAAGGGAAGAGGGCTCACGGGCATGGAAGCAACTCAAGAAGGAGTTAGAAGAAATCAAAGAAGGTCTGAAAGACAGAACAAGGGTGGATGGACCGTCACCCTTTGAAGCTCAGACAAGAAGTGGTCTCTGGTGCACAGACTGCAAGGGTTCTGGCCATGGCTACTGGGAATGTCCATCAAAGCGTAAGGTACCCACTCTGACCTCCTTTTTGCACATTTTGTGAAATTCATGGACATGATGCCTCCGAGTGTAGGTATCTTAAGGGGTTGAGGAAGCTTGTACCGGAGTATCCAATTGGGAAGCCTCTAGTAGCTACAGTCAACAGAGCCTCACTGACCACTTCGAGGCCAATTTCCTTAGTTTCACCCCCCGTGAAGGCACCTGAACCACCTACCATTCCACCTTCACTACCTCCTAATCCTCATTTTCTCCAAGCCCTTTGCTCCCAATCAGATTGGGGCTCCATACTTCTATCCTCCACCCTACTATGCATAGTATCAACCACCTATGTCAAGGGGTGGATATGGATCTCCTTATCAATGCAGTCAACGGAGTGGGTTCCAAGGTGGACGTGGAGGTGCAAGACGAGGTACCAACTTTCGCAGACCCATCATGTGCTATAGATGTGGCGAGTACGGCTATTACCATGATGACTGTACACAACTACCGTTCGGGGGACCCTCTTGTACAAAGTGCAACACAAATGACCACTACACCAGAGATTGTCCCAATGGAAGAGGGGAATCAACATCCCAAGTCAACATGGTTGATGTAGTAGTGGTGGGGGAGGGTGACAAACCCCACTTGATTGGTGCAATTTTGGGAGCTGTGACAAGGTCACAAATGAAGGGTGACAATAGTAAGGATGACTCAACATCAATATCAGAGGCCTCATCACCATCTAGTACCAACTCAGTCACTAGAGGAGCATCCCCACCTCCTTCTTCCAAGGTGGACAGTGGGGAGTCTAGAATTGGTTAAGGGGAAATTGACTATACCATACATTAGCAGCATCGTCCAAATGTGACGAGGGGAAGATGTGCAGGAAGGCATGCTCATTCTCAACACCTTTAGCTCTACATGCTTTGAATAATTTCCTCACATGAGCTTTTGCATCCTCATGGAGGTGGCCTTTGAACTTTTGAGTCTTCATGTGGACCTTGTTGAGTAGCTTGAGAAGTCTAGCTCTATTTGCAGGACTAAGAACGGCCATCCCCACCCCAAAGGCTGAAGTAGATGCGAGAGTTGGAGGAGTCCTAACGGAGCTGTAATGAGTGTGGGTGAGCCAAAGGAGGAGACAACACCGAGAACACCTCTTGCAGAGGACCACAATGGGGAAGTCACTATTGATGTAGCCATAGAGGAAGTGTACACAAATGGTATTGCATATGCAGATGACCTTGGTGTTGCAGAGGGAAAGGGTGAGAACATAGAAGATGTGGGGGTTAAAAGAGGATGGGAGAGCAGTTGGTAAAGATGAAGATATCGTTGCAAGAGGAGGAGAGTGGTTGTCTTGATCTTGATGAGTCCCTGAGGAACCTTTGTCCTTAGTACCTTCCTCTTTCACATGTTCTCCGCTTTGTACTTCTTCTTCTCCGAAGTTCGGACCTGACCACTAGTGATCCTATTGATCCAAATCAATGAGGGTGTCGATGAAGTTACTTGCTCTGGCTACTGCTCCAATGGGCTCACTTTGTGCTCGCTTTGAGGTCTTCGCGATCTTTCATCCCCTGTAATGCTTCTTGTACCGAGTTTGGTAGGCCAGAAGTCTTTTTTCCACTCTCCTCAAGTGCCTCCTAGTTCTCTCACTAGCCCCTTCAAACGTTTCGGAACTACGCAGCATAAGACATCTCCCTAGGACCCTAGAACACCACTTCACTTGTGCTACTCAACACCAGTAGTGTCCCACTGTGATTGCCATAAACTATCTGAGGGGGGGGTTCCTAACACTTTCGAAAGTGTTACCAGAGTCCTAGGGCCACCGGTGCAAGGAGCAAGTAATGGAGGGCCACTGGTGTCATCGATGGTGCATGCGGAACGATGTTGTCAACGATAGAATGTATGAGAACAAGGGTGTCACCGACGAAGGTGCGAGCGAGTGCAAGAGTGATGCAAGCCTAGCAAAACAAAGTTAAAGAGCCATCCTTCAACATGAACACAAGAGAACTCAAGCCACATGACACAAGGACCGTTATACAAAGTGAAGGGGGATGAAGAGGGGAATACATGAGGTGAAGGAGAGCTATAGTTGCAAACAGAGATGGAGGGAAGCATAGTATTTAGAATCGAAGAGAAGTACGCCAGTAGGACTCCTACAATGTTTTACTAGGAGAGCTCTCGACTCCAAAAACTCCTTGTCACTCTCATGTTCCCCTCTCAATCATAGAATGCCCCTTTCCCTCCTTTCCCCATCCCCTTCATTCCCTTAGCTCCCATGAGGGTCCCACTCTCTAGCTGAAAATCTTATCTCCTCCTTTCCATTGGTGGTGGCTCTCGGTCTCTTATCCGTTCCACTCCTCGGACTCTTCATGGCTTCAACCACTTTTGACTCGTGAACTCCTCCTAGTTGGTGATATGATTACCCCATGTGCACCTCTCTATGCACCGCTTAGCCCTCTGACTCCTTCCGTGTACATTTATCTTCTCCATGTGAGCTCCTAGCTGGCTGCCCCCTGCACCACCATTGACATAGTTCTAACAAGTGGACTCAGAGAGATGTCATCGCAGTACGCAAGTGACCACGGTGTTATTTCTAGATCTAATTGACATAGTTGTCACTTGTTTGACGTGGCAACATAGTTGTCACCTTGTTTGCTCACAGACATAGTTGTTACCTGGTCAGCTCAGTGACATAGTTGTCACTTGGTCAGCTCGGTGACATAGTTGTCATCTGGCCAATTCATTGACATAGTTGTTACCCGGTCAACTCAATGACCTAGCTGTCATCTAGTCAGCTTGCTGACATAGTTGTCACCTGGTCAGCTTGAATTGAACTTGAATATCTGCAACATGCATGCATTCTCAAGTAGAGGTATCTCTACCCCAAATCTTGAAAGTCTATAACTCTTTGTAGCACTCTAGTGGGTATGGAGAGCTAGAGGCCTAAAAAGCGATCGTCTATCCAAGATGCTACAAACGTTTGATGAACCCTTCACTGAATCTTTAATCCTTAACTATACGTCTAATGAATAGTGGGTGTTGATACTATTGAGCACAACCACTAGTCTCTATTGTAGACTATTTGCTAGAGGCTATATGTCAAAAAATAAGAATCCTTTTAAGCAGAAGTTGTGATACAAACCTAGACTCTAAAGATGTGGATCTAATCCTATAGTAATTCAAAAGGAGGGAAAGAGAGCTTGGGGGCACATTGCTATAGTTTGGTCCTTGTTGTAGACGTGACTCTTTACTGCGGCCTAGTCCTCTACTTGCAGAGCTCTTTCATGGAGGCAGATCATGTGATGTCAATGTTTTAAACCCTTTGACATGCAAAGATTCAACTTCAAATCTCTCCTTTGCAAAGCCTTTAGACTTTGGAGAAGATTTTTTGACTTGTCTTTCTCCCTTTGAAATTGTTTCACCCCTGTTTCACAAGTACTTTCTTGAAACCTTCACATGAGGGAGGTTTCTTCTTCTTCTTCCCAACAAACCTAGAGTATAGCCTTGCTTTGATACCATTAAAACCAAAAGTAGGGATTCTCCAACACACAAAACACCACTTGATAGATTGAGAAAGAAACCCGAAGCACAAGGAGACAATGACAACTATCTTCCCTCATGCTAAGTGGCTCACACTTCCTCATCCAGAGTATTTAAGATATTCTACTAAAGCATAAAGAGCCAAAAATTATCCAAACATAGTCTCTTTGGGATGCTTTGTACATAGTCTCTTTGGGATTGATTCATCCAAACATGATCTATGTCCTCTTACAAAAAATATTTTAAAGGATCCACTAGAACCCCATTGCATCACTTTGCCATAGTCAACATGACTATGAAATACAACAATATCCATAGTGAGTAATGTAGGAAATACAATTCCTAAGAATAGAGTAGTGTACACTCGGAGGTGTAGATTTTGGTTGAGGCATCTACTCCCCATCTACTTAGGATGTTGCTTAACAAGAAGGTGGTCACTCTTGTAGGTATTGAGTAAACTCTCTGCAGGCCCAAGAGGGGCTTTACAAGAAGGTGCACACTCTTGTAAAGGTTGACTGAAGGTTTTGGTGGTCTGCAATGCACAAGGAAAGTAGGTGTGAAAATGGAAACCTTTCAAGTTTTCTTTAGATGTGATGTTGACGATGCACAGAAGTATCTCCAAGCTCTTGATAATACTTATGGCTTCATGTCCACATTTAGAATGGTACTCATTCCATACTTTGCAGGGGGGACTAGGAGGAATAAAAGTGAACCAATTATAAAGACGTTATTAGAGTAATGTGTAACGACATGTGGCATTGCCCATGGTTAACGAGGCAAGGTATTCCCATGTGCCACTCTTTCATGTAGGGCATTATGGAAATAGTCCATGGTTGTAGTAATTTAATGTTCTAAAGAAGATGAGATGGCAAGGCATGCCCTTGTGCCACACTTCCACATAGGAAGTTCCATTTAAGCAATAAGTAACTAGAGATGCAAGGTCAATGGGAGGTGTGTTTTATATTGAGGAAATATCTTTGAGCTTTGTCCTCCTAGGTAATTAAAAAAGGGGAAGGGTCCAAAGTCTACCTTAGATACCCCAAGAACTCATAATATATACGTGGGAGGTGAATTAATTGTGGGGCAAGGCATTCCTTTGATGTGATAGGCTCCATCAGCATTCTTGTATATTACCACCACCACCTTCAATAAAGGTATGAAGATATTTCACCACCCTACCATTTCCCACTTTATCTCATTCCCTTCCTGTCCATGTGAGCACGTATTTAAAGGTGGCACGGCTTTCATTGTCGACATCTTCAGTGACGTTTTCTGGATAGAATTCCTCGCATCCTCGTTTCAGTCATCGTCCCCTCTTCGCTTTCTTTATACATTTACGGCTTCCGATGCATGTAGCTCGCCGTAGAGAAAAGATTGGACGCGATTCAGGGGAATCTCCGCCTGTTTTTTAAATTGAACGATACTCAGAGCAGCTGAAAACGACGTAATAGATCGCTTCGCATTTATTACTGCTCTTCTTGGCATTTCATCGGTTGCGGCAAAGCACATAGGAAAGTGTGAGCAGTTTAGAAGAACGATAGCGCGAGTCGCATGCAAATTCCGTGCTGAAAGAACTAGTCTTGAACAAAGCTGGTCGAAGGTGAAACGGAAATCATGGAGCTGTCTCTAAAGTAGTTTCTGTAACAAGGAGCACACTTGCAGTTCAGAAGATATCTCGACAGCCGCAATGAACCATAAATGAATAAAGCACAGGATGTGTTCAAGCGCGATCGTTTTGAGTTAACTGCAACTCATTAGTACTATATTTCACCGTATCTTTATCTTTTAGTCATTTTAATGTCCACCGTTTTCGTATCATTCATTAGGTAGCCTGGCTTTTAAAGCGGTCATCCTGTATTTTGTAACACAAGCTAGTATGCAGCGGAAGTAAGCTGTCTATCTTACGGGTGTTATCGCTGAAAAAGATAGTCCCTCAAAGGAGAAAATCCAGGATTGAAGACCCTCATTTTAAAACTCAACTAGTCAATCTCGAAGATAGAGGCACTTGCTCAAGCAAAAAACATGTGAATCTATCTGTTCCACTTGTGGGTGATTGTGACAAGCACGACGTCGAAAATTGCACCCTTGCTTTCGCTTAAGGTTTAATCCTTTTTATGTTAGTGGTGTTATGCCGTGCATGCTATCTATTCTAAGCGGTTTCCTTGGAACATTCCGTTTGGGACAGTTTTGACAAGTAGTCAGGTTCCCATGCAGAGAACGTTGACTGACTTTCTACAAGTGTATTCTTTCCCAATGATTGAGCCTCCGTTTTCCTTGCCGCTTTGACTTTCTACAAGTGTGTTCTTTCCCAATGATTGAGCCTCCGTTTTCCTTGCAGCTGCTGTATATCTTTTGATTTATCACCTAGAAAAAATATTACTTGTATCTTTCACCTCCACTACATGGACTCCAGAAGGTTTTCCCTTTATCTTAATTTTATCTTTGACCTCCATCAAACGGACTCCAGAGGGTTTTGATTTATTACCAGGAAAAATAAATCTTACTTCTATCTTTGACCTCCGCCAAATGGACTCCAGAACGTTTTTCCTTCTTCATTAGAAAAAAAGGGAGCTCATTTTGGGGCCTTTTAGAAGAGAGAGAAAATAGGCTCTCAACCAATCAGGAGTGGGCCAACGTAACGTTGAAAATTCAACAAAAGAAGATGAAAATAAGAAAAAGAGATAGTACTATATGTTCGTAGAAGCATGTCACATTAATGAGGTGATCTAGTTTGAATCTTTTGAAAATTTATTTTCTGTGCAGAATTTGGTGATTCTGACACCGTAGACGCGTCCGGAACGGCCCAAAATCCCAAAAATGGCATTGGAAACGCTGGAATCGGACATCCGGAGGTCCGGAAACGGTCAAAAAAGGCCGAAAAGTGAGATTTGCAGCAAAATGCGATTTGGCACCTTTTGTGTCCGATTCCAGAGTTTCCAGTGCCGTTTTTGGGGTTTTGGGTCGTTCCGGACGTGTCTGCGGTATCAGAATCACCAAATTCTGCACAGAAAAGTGTTGCTCTTATATGAACATTGAATGTAAAGCACGTGAAAGAATATATTTATTCCTTTTCACACTGACATTTCTCACGCAAGTATCCATATTTTCTTGCTTTTGTAGAGAGAGAAAAGGAAAAATAGTGAATTTCTTACAGAGCCCCAAAATGAGCTCCCTTTTTTCCTAGTGTTACTTTTTGGACACTCATCTGTCGAGTGTGGACGCTGTATACATTTAAAGTGAGGATTTTTGCACAAGCAATCTTGGCCTCATTCAACTTAGGCTGTTCTGCTTGATTTGCATGATTTGAATTGAAGAAGTGTTGGCGATCGATCCTTATAAACCCTGCTTCGTATTTCCTTTGGACTTTCTTATTGTGGAAAGATAGCTGCAGCTTACTTGTTCCTTTCTTCAATGGCACTAACTTATTGTTATATGTTTTGGCATAAAGAACAGCTTCTTCAAGTGTAGTAATTTTATTCCTTAGAACCTCTTTCTTACACTCAGTTGCTGCTGATCACTCTTTCCACTTTAGCCATCAAGTGTTTAAATTCTTGACCCTAGACTTCCAAACCCTTGCACACATCATCTGGACATTGTGAAGCTTTTTGTAGTTCTCGAAATCTTTTACTAACATGAAAGCTTCATGAAACTGCTGCTTGAATTCAGTCCATGTGGTGGGTTTAGGATCCAAGTGTTGCCACCAGGGAAAAGATTTATGTTCCAAACAAGGCATTTATCTTAACTTAGTTGATGCATCTCAAAGTAAGTGTTCCATTTTTAACCATGTACTTCTCTTGCTGCTTCTCCTCCTTTGTCCAATAGGCTATGGCTGAAAGGTAGGATGAATCATGGATGGTGATTAGAGCATCTTATTTTCCAATGTTCAAATCAGCTGACTCTGACCCTGCAACTAAAACATACATTTCTTACGTTACCGGTACAGTTGTTGTGCATAAGTAGGGGTGAAAGGGCAACATTTTAGGAGTGGAATTTGGATTAAAACGGTCCATGTTTTTGGCTAGGAGTAAACCACAAGCTCTTAAGCTGAGATACATATCGTTGATAATGACCAAAAGTCGAAACATGTCTGTGTAGGAGCTAGTTTGCTGCTGAAATTATCAAGTGTCTTGGATGCCTTTCAATAGGTTGTTCTTGCATGACTAGATGGTTTGTAGAGTATAACAAGAGAAATTATGGGCGCTATTGAACTCTTCCTTGCTGATTTTGCTGATAGAGACAGAATTTAATCTGTTAACGTCTCCTAGGATTCCATGAACTATAACCAGCCATTATGTACGTTTTTCTAGATCCAAAATAGCATTTTTGCATTTTGCCCCAAAAAGGTGTAGTTAATATTTTCCCAAAACGTTTTGCTGTCTAGGAAAATCGAAAAGCTCGAAAATTGTGATCTCTTTGTCAATCCCATGTCTTCCTGGTCACTCATCACTTTTGTGTAAGAATTACTCATATTATATTGCGAACACCAATCGGTCCATTCCAAAACATCCTGCATGCCATCAAAATTTGTGCCCTTTATGAAAAACAATTGCCTCTTCCAACCAAGATGAAATACATCATCCCAAAACGATTCCCCCTTTTTATGCTTTGCATAAGCAAGATTGAAGATTTACCCATATGTGAGATGAGATACAACATCTTCCGGCTGGTTCTGATACCAATGTTAAGCCACTGTCTAAATCTAATCTCCTTGAGTGGTTATTGTTTAAAAAGAATGAAGACACAACCACTATGAATTCTTGGCATCAGGCTTTCCACTCAACATTTAGTCTCACTACTTTGGACCACCCCCAAGCTGAGGTTAGGATCATCACTTGAGCCAAGCTCAATGCTAGTAAAACTTGCAGCAGTTGCAGCAGGGTGTCCTTGACATAGGCATTATTTATATGGTACTAAATTCAAAATCCATTTGGAAGAAAAGTAAGAACATACCTGAAATTAAATTGAAATGCAATCTAAACATTCTCTAGCTCTTTCCTAGCAAGGCCAAAGAAGCTTAATAGATGCCCTCTTTATAGAATTTGGCACCTACCCTTGTAGAGAAGATAATGTTTGTTTATAAGTCCTCCGTCGCCAACCTTTGGTGTGTCACCATTTCCATGCGACTCCTCAGTAGCTTGTTTAATTATATCCATCTCTTTAATAGCTTTCCATATTTCAGAATACAGAGAAATCATGCTCACATTTTCCTTTTAAGGGCTCCAAGAAGAAACTATGTGTGTGTGTGTGTGTGGATGTGTTGAATGAGAAAGTAAGCCATGAGAAAAGTGTTCTTCCTCTTTAAGTTGGGACAATCCATGGTTTGTATCTTCATGATTTTTTAAATCACGGATTGGAAGCCCCACCAGAGTTGGTGTATATTTTTGTGTCCACATCTTGCTTGATTAAATGGTGGTTGAATGCTTGTTCATTGTACTGCTTTTTCTAGGCTGGTTGGAAAGAGAGATATTTTATGGACAGCTCCTGTGAGTGGGATAGATTAGAGTTGATTAAATGGCAGTGGAGTGCTTGTGTATTGTATTGTGTATTGTACTCTAAAAGCAAGGATGATTTTCACTTGTCGTTCATTTCTTCGCTACTGAGACATGATCCATTTTATCTTTGGAGCAGGGATTCTAAAGGTGACAAAAGATTCTTATTTCAATCAAGGGACATAATTTGAAGCAGCTGGGACCATGAAGGGCTTAGTATGCGTCACTGGAGCAAATGGATTTATTGCATCTTGGCTTGTAAAACTGTTATTAGTACGTGGCTACCATGTTCGTGGAATGGTAAGGTCTCCAGGTAAGGGTTTGGGATTCTTTGCAAAACCTGAGATTTTCTGCTCCTTGGTTTTGTAATGAAGGCCAAGATTGGGCCAAGTTAGTGAGGTTTAGGCTAGTTCCTCTAGGGGATGTTCAAGCCTAGAGAGGGCAAAAAGCCTAACCCTCACTAACTTGGCCCAATCTTGGCCTTCATTAAAGTTTTGTGTGTTGTGAGACACTGATAGATCCACCCCTCCACACCTTGCTCTTCAGGTTGATATGATGGGAATTCCATTCCAACAGGTTATTTTTAAATTTATATGGGAAAATTTTGTGGGGTCTTGTTTTGAATGTGGCAGTTGGACATATGCAATCTGAATGCTAACAGGTTTTATTGAAACCTCCCTCTGCGAATGCACGCCCAAATGATGCTTCTTTGGCACAGCCTGCAGCGGTGCTATGTACCCGTGCTTCAGGGAATGCATTGCCTGCCCTCAGTGGCTAAAAAGGCAAAGCTAAAATGCAGGTGTCACCTACTAAGGCAGGGGATAAAATGTCTGAAGAGAAGGCCTCTTCATCGGATTGGCAGTCGCCTAAAAGAGTATTCAAGCCACGGACAACGACTAATACAAACTAGATGGAGAATGCATCCTCCTCCAAGAAATCTGTAGTGGTAGATGGATTTGGGGTTGGCAGAATTTGGTCTGCTGTGGTTCGTGTTGATCCACTCTGTTACCACTTATGCAAACTATGCTAAGGCAGGGGATAAAATGTCTGAAGAGAAGGCCTCTTCATTGGATTGGCAGTCCCCTAAAAAAGTATTTAAGCTACGGACAATGACTAATAGAAATAGATGGAGAATGCATCGTCCTCCAAGGAGTCTCTGGTGGTAGATGGATTTGGGGTTGGCAGACTTGGTTTGGTGTGGTTCGATTGATCAACTGTGTTTACCACTTATGCAAACTATGCCTTTGGAGAATCCTATTTCTTCCCCTGGTCCTATATCTAATAAGAGCAAGGTAATGCCTATCATGAATTTACTGGCTCGCCACAGCCTAAGACGACCACGGGGTGACAATCTCTGTTGTAAGTCTTGTAACAAAGGGTAAATTTACTTACTTAGTTTATAGAATGGTTGGCCTTTTAATGGCTTGTAAATGAATAGTTCTTTAAGTAGGGGAGCCATAAGTTGCCACGTGACATCATAGGCTGGCCATCCCATAAGTAGACTTGTAATTAATTCCAGGACCACACCTATTAAAGAGTGCCCTGCTCTACTATGTACCCATTCATTCTTAATGCAATCTTGTGATCACTAATTTACAGCTAAAGCTTGACTAGCTCTAGGCTGAACTAGGAATTTTCTCCAAGCCTAGGAATCTTCTTTCCTAGCCCCGTTGCTGGTGCAGCCCCTCCCTAGCTGGATCTACGCACAAATCTAGGTACTTTGATGGATCAGCTCATGAATTTCTGCAACCTGCATGCTGTCCTTTACCTTTGCATTCATTTGCTGCCATTTCTACATTAATAGGCTGTGAACTAGACCTAAACTAGCATGTTGTAGGCTAGTTTAGCTACTACAGTGGTAGCAGAGCACTTTTCATGGGAATTTGTGGCAGGGAGCCACTAAAGAGTAATGCCCTAAGAGTGCCAGCCCTGAGGTAGATAGCCTCTGTCTGTCAAAGGTTTAATGAATACAAGACCTTACCTGCTGATCTCAGGTCAGTCATGCCATTTCATCAATATATTCAGTCTATTAATTGCTGAACCTAGGGGACCTACTCAAGACAAGGATGAAACGAACCTTTTCTATTTCTCTCTCTTGGTTTCATCAATCACGGGCGATGGCATCAGGTATATCCACCCAGCCTATTTCGTGGATCACATGTTTCTTATGATACGTAATTTTATCTCTCATGCCTATCCACAAAGTTCAAACCCACATCTCCCTAGATGGTTCCCTCTGCCACATGTCCTCATTTTAGACCTTTTTACTTGGTACACCAATTACCCCTCTCTTGGGGCATAATTTAGAACATTTGCCCCTTGGCATTATTACACATGTAGGTGCACCTAGGCTTTAGCACTCAGAACCATCTAGTCAATGCCATTACACCCTCACCTAGGACCTTGGCAGTTACTTCTCTTGACCATTTTATTTACGCATATTAAATATTACAGAAGTCGGTCATCTAAGAGAAAATGCCCACCGATCTTTCCGAGGTGATGCTATCTCGGCTAGAGCATAACATTCCTTTCCTCTTCAAGCATCAGCGTCCTCGATGATGAAATCTGGGAACACTCTCCGCAACTGGTATACGGATTCCCAAGTAGCTTCGGATAGAGGCTGACCATGCCATGCAACCAACACCGTGGGTATCTTCGATTTCGTATTTGCATTGTTCCTCGGTCCAGGATTCTTGTTGGTTTGCACCTCGCATTATCCTCTATCTCCTGAAACAAAACCACACCTTCGATTAGTGAGTCACCAGTATGCAAAAATTTCTTTAAACGAGAAACATGAAACACTGGGTGCACCTTACACCCCGTTGGTAATTCTAATTTATAGGCTACCTTGCCTATTCTTTTTAGAATTAACCACGGCCCACAGTATCGAGGTGATAACTTAGCACACTCTCCTGAAGTCAACGACTTTGAGTGCGAAGGAACTCTGAGAAAAACTTGTTCTCCTTCCTTAAATACTCTTATAGACCGGTTTTCATCCGCATACACCTTGGCTCTATCCATAGCCTGGCGGATATTAGCTCTCGCAAGTGCTAGCATCTCCCGCATCTGAACCACGAAGTTCGCGGCACTAGGCACTCTCTGAGGCACTCCAACTATAGTTGGATTCGTTGGTCTATAACCATAGTTCAGCTCAAACGGACTGAACCCGGTAGAGGAATGTTTTCTATCATTGTAGGCAAACTCCAACAATGGCAACCACTTGTCCCATGTATGTTGCCTCAATGACACATATGCCCTCAGCATATCCTCTAAAGTTTGGTTGACTCTCTCCGTCTAACCATCCATCTCAGGATGATCCCCACTACTCATTTCCAACTCAGTCCTTAGTGTCTCAAATACCGCTGTCCAAAAATGACCGGTAAATCTGACATCTCTATCTGACACTATGGATCTAGGCAATCTATGCAGACAAAATATATGTCTAATGAACAAATCCGCCACTTGCGGGGCACTAACAAACTCTCTAGTCGGAATGAAGTGAGCCATCTTGGTTAGACGATCAACCACCACAAGGATAGAATCATACCCTCCTTGTGTTGTAGGCAACCCTACAATAAAGTCTATGGAAATGCTCTCCCACTTACTTAGTGGTATTTCCAAGGGCTGTAAAAGTTCGGGTGGCTTCACCCGCTCGGCCTTACTTACCTGACACGAGAAACACCGTGTCACATATTCATGAATATGCTTTTTCATCTTTGGCCAAAAGAAATCTCGCTTCACGAGATCATATGTCTTCTCGACCCCTGGGTGTCCTGCACATGGGCTATCATGGCACTGTCGAATGACTCTCTGCTTGAGATCATTCTGACTAGGTACTATAACCTTGCCATTTCTTTTCAGCATACCATCCCTTATGGTATATCTTGCATAAGTTTGGTCTTTTCTGGATGCCAGGTCATCCTTTTCATTTTCCCCGGGTCTAAACTCATGAGCTTTAGGCCATAAGCTCTGGACAAACTCGTCCACCTTTTGAGTTTCTCTGATCTCGGTCATTAGAGCACTCTCTAATACTGTGAAACTCATATTGTGCATAATGCGAGACAACGCATCAGCAATCTTATTACCTTTTCCTCTTCGGTACCGAGTCGTTAAATTAAACTCCTGCATGAGCTCTGTCCACCTAGCTTGGCGGCCCCTCAAGTCAGGCTATCTACAAAAATGTTTCAGAGTATCATGATCCACATCCACATAAAACTCTGAACCATACAAATAATGCCTCCATGTTTTCAAAGCATGGATAACAGCATACAACTTCAATTCATGAGTTGGCCAATTCCTCTGAGAGGGAGAAAGCTTCTTGCTTTCAAAGGCTACTGGCCTTCCCTCTTGAAGGAGAACTGCTCCTACAGCAATGCCACTTGCATCGGTTTCCAGGAACAACGGTTTCTGGGGATCAACTATTTTTAACATCGGTCTTGTGACCACAGCTTGTTTTATGGTGTTAAAACTTTCTTGTTGATTCTGTCTCCAAATAAAAGGTACTTTATCTGAGGTTAGATCAGTCAATGGCGATACTATTTCGGAATATCCTTTGATATGCCTTCTATAAAATTGGACAAATCCCAAGAATGATTGCAACGCGGTCAGACTCTGAGGGATTGGCCAAGTTAGTATCGTAGCCACTTTCTTCAGATCCATTTCTACCCCCTGTGGAGTAATTATGAACCCTAAATATTCAAGCCTAACCATACACAGTATAGTTTTCTTTTTATTTACATAAAGACTGGCTTTCCTCAAAGTACTGAACACTATTCTCAAGTGTTCACGATGCTCAGTAATACTTTTACTAAACACTAGAATATTGTCAATAAAATGTACTACAAACTTCCGATATACGGACGTAGTAAATCGTTCATAAGCATGACGAATGTTGCTGGAGCATTGGTAAGTCCAAAGGGCATTACCAAAAACTCATAATGACCAAACCTGCTTCTGAAAGCGGTTTTATGCACATCCTCGGCTCTAATCCGGATTTGATGGTAGCCACACTTAAGATCTATCTTGCTGAAAGTCACGGCTCCATGTAATGCATCTAGCAAATCATCAATCCGAGCCATCGGATACCTGTGCTTAACAGTGATATTATTCAATGCTCTGTAATCTATACAGAGGCGAAACGTCTCATCCTTTTTCTTCTTTAATATCATTGGCGAAGCAAAAGGTGAGAAACTTGGTTGAATCTGCCCCAACTTGAGGTATTCTTCCAGTTGTCTACGCACCTCCGCCTCTTCAGTAAAACTCATTCTATAGGGAGGTCTTTTTACAGGTTTTGCCCCCGGGATCAGTTCAATCTTATGCTGAACTTTCCGCTCTGGAGGTAACCCATAAGGTAGTTCATCCCTAAAACATTCAGAGAACTTCTCTGATATTTCTTTAGCCAACTCGTCCATTTTTCCATCTTGGGTAGCCTCAGTGCTAGTCGATGCATCATCAATCGACTCTACCGATGCTATACACAGACACAGAAACTCTTTCGGAGTCTTCCGAATTTCCATGGCTGAAATCAATGGTCCTCGAGGTAAATCCTTTTCACCTCGCAAAACATATTCTACCCTGTTCATCTTGAATTGGTAAATATGCTTTTTCCAATCAATGGCTGGATTTTTCCAAAAATGCCAAGCCATGCCTAGGGCTATATCTGTGTGAGCAAGTCTGGTCAGTTCAAAGTCCAACTTCTCAACATAGTCCTGAATTCGAAGTTCCAACTGGGTAACCCTTTGGTCCCATACTTCAGTTGAACTTCCGTCCGCCATCCTGACCGTATAAGCATAGTCAGACGGACTAGTTTTCAACTTGAGCCTCTTAATAAGCTTTGAGTTGATTACATTGTGTGTTGACGCTGAGTCAAACAACACAATCACATCATGACTGGCTACTTGCCCTTTCATTTTAATCAACTCGGGCTTATCGAAAACCGTATACTCTGTTGTTGCGGGCTTTGAAAGGATGTTATCAGGTGCACCGCTTACTAACTTAGTAACAGACACACTTAACAACACAGGTACTAACCTCTGAGAAGGTCCCGCCAATTGCATCTGCATATGTTCCGCATCGGGACTCTCCTACATTTCTGCGTCGCATTCAGATATTATCATATTGGCCGTGCGACGGTCTTTATTCAGTGGACAATCTTTCCACTGATGTCGCTAGAGGCAGCCGAAGCACAATCCTTCTTTTCTAGCTTTCTCTTTTTGTTCAGGGGTCAACGAGGACTTTGACCAAGCCCGGGCTGCCATTGGAGTTATTTTCCTTTTCACCCCAACGGTGGTACTTGTTTTTGCTGCTCCCTCAACCGGCTTCACCTGCTTGGTTTGGCCACTTGGCTGGGAGACACTTGTCTTTGAAGTCCATTTCCTCTGAAATCCCACTTTTCTCGGGTACTCATACTGAGTCCCTACTTGCACAAATCCACTAGATCTGCCTCTGGCATCCTCATAGTTCAGGGCTATTGCAAGAGATTCATCTAATGTAGTCACATATTTAGCCTGAACTTCCATTTTAATTTTGTCGTTCAGTCCATAGATATAGTCTTTTAACTGAACCGACATAGGGAGAGGGTCTGTTATCTTCATAACACATTTTCTGAACTTGTCAGTGTACTTTGCCACTGACAAATTCCTCTGACGAAGGTTTCTATAAGCATCCCAAGCTTGGGACTCTTCGTCAGGTGGAAGAAAGTGTTTCTTAAATTCAGCTTCAAACCCTTCCCAGGTGGTAGGGGGCAACCTGATCTTTCTGTTGCTTTATCCACCATCTATCCGCTGCCTCAATAAACAGGTGAGTGGCCTCACGGATTTTCTTTAGATCAGATCTGATTTCACAAATGGCGAAGGCTTCTTCCCACTTGTGTAACCAAACCTCGATCACATCAGAACTGCGCTCGGTCATCCGACCAGCGTACTTCTGTCTATAGTTGGCAATATTAGGCACCTTGACCTTCGCATGCTCTAATACCAAAATGAAACGAACCTTTTCTATTTCTCTCTCTTGGTTTCATCAATCACGGGTGATGGCATCAGGTATATCCACCCAGCCTATTTCGTGGATCACATGTTTCTTATGATACGTAATTTTATCTCTCATGCCTATCCACAAACCCACATCTCCCTAGATGGTTCCCTCTGCCACATGTCCTCATTTTAGACCTTTTTACTTGGTACACCAATTACCTCTCTCTTGGGGCACAATTTAGAACATTTGCCCCTTGGCATTATTACACATTTAGGTGCACCTAGGCCTTAGCACTCAGAACCACCTAGTCAATGCCATTACACCCTCACCTAGGACCTTGGCAGTTACTTCTCTTGACCATTTTATTTACGCACATTAAATATTACAGAAGTCAGTCATCTAAGAGAAAATGCCCACCGATCTTTCCGAGGTCATGCTATCTCGGCTAGAGCATAACAAAGGATGTCAAGGATAAGATTGTTTTATCTAAGTTCAAGGGTGATACTTGTACCCCTAGTGAATTGGAGGAATGGCCGAGTAAAATGGAATACTATTTTCTGTTCTATCCTAGAAATGATCAAAATAAGATAAGATTTGCTGTCCTACACTTGGAGGATTAGGCTCATTTCTGGTGGAGAAAACTTCAACATAAGGGAATCACTTCTCACTCTTGGGAGAAGTGATTTGTATCTTCTATTTTGTTTGTGAATGGTATCAACTATCTCAGCAAGGCTCTGTGAGGAACTATATTATCCTAGGCTCCTTAAATTCATTTACGGACTCCATCTCAGCATAGCTGCTTAAAGTAGGCTGCTTAAATTCATTTACGGACTCCATCTCAGCATTGCTGCTGCTGATGTGACAGCCCTCAATCCTACCACTCCTAAGGGTGATGAGGTTGGCAGAACTCTATGAGTGTAAGTATAGCTTGAAGGAGAAAGGATTGGGCAGATTGGTCACATGGACAGCAAACCCATTAACATGAGTAGCCCTCCAATGGTTTCTAAGCAAGAGGAATCTTCTACAACAGCTACTCCTATCCCTAGGTATCCTACTGTCTATGGCAGCAAGATTGGGAGCACTAAACCCTTTAGGGCTGAGGAGGCCAAGTCCCTAATCAGGCCTAGCGCTAAGGAGTCGTCAAGTGACAAGAGGGAGAAGGTGGTGAAGCAAGTCTCTCAGGCATTGATGGATGAAAGGAAAAAGAAGAATTTGTGCTATCTTTGTGGAGAAATATGGACCCCGGAACATTGGAGTGACTTGGATGATGATCGGGAAAAATCTTTTGGCGAGCTTTTTAATGTGAGCTTTTTTACCATTTCCTTTGTTTTTGCGAGCTTTTTTTAGAAATCCATACATGTTCTTGTTATAAGAAAGCTGGGGAGGTTAGAAAGAGGGGGAGAGGATATAGGATATGTTCATTTTCATAGCATGTGGAAGGGGTGGAAGAGTGTATCCTATGCACAAGGGGGGGGCGGATATGAGTGGCAGTAGGAGGCAAAAAATTATGGAAGATATGTCCATATTCAAAGTAGAAGGGAGGAACTATGGGAGATATGTTCATTTTAAAAGTGTATAATTTGAAAGATTTGACCTCATATTTGGATTCCTCGTCGAATTCCGGTCATTTTGAGTACCATGCTAGCGCAGACTCAAAACAGGCCCAAAACAGGCCAAAATGACAAAAACACCATTTTTCCAATTTTTATCGGAATATGGTTTCCAATTTTTATCGGAATATGGTCATGTTGGTACTCAAAATGACCGGAATTCGACGAGGAATCCAAATATGAGGTCAAATCTATCAAATTATACACTTTGAAAATGAACAAATTTCCCTTATGCTCTCCCTTCCCCTTTACATTTAGGAGATGAACATAAGTTTCACATTCCTCATCCTCTCTCTCCCTTCCCCTTTACATTTAGGAGATGAACATAAGTTTCACATTCCTCATCCTCTCTCTCCTCCTTGCACTCCTCTTTGCATACCTTATAAGTTCCCCCTCTAACTATGATAATGAATATATGTTCCAACTCCCCTCCCTTCCCTTCTCCATGCGACCATCCCTCTCCTTTTCCTTTATCTCCCCTCTCCCCCCTCTCTCCTCTTAACTGCAACCATAACCCAAACTTTCCACCCACCCCACTCCATGAAACCCCCCCTCCCCCTCTCTCTCTCAGGTGAATGAAAAGCTCACAATATTCATGAAAATTGAAAAAAAGCTCATGACAAAAAGCTCACCAAAAAATCACACCCATGATGATCTAGCCTCTAATAATCCAGTAGCAGATTCTGAATTCCATGATTGTTAGAATGATGTCAAGGATAATGATGGGGGTTATTCATAGGACAGCAAGGGAGTCTTTTTAACCATATGACCCTGGTGTGTCCACTTAATGTGAACTCCACAACTAATCGTGACTACCAGTCCATTCTTTCACTGTAAATTCACAGATTGGTGTCACAACTCTGTTGGGTATGCAATGATGGTTACTCATCTTGCTGAGAGAGGAATACAGATGCCTACCCATTGGAGATTGCTTATTCTAGCTCAAGTTTACCCTTGATAGTAATGAGAATTCACAATCTTTTTTTTTAATGCTCTAAATTCTGATGCTGTGCCAACTATTGCAACATCATGGCAGAATATGAAGGACAGTGAATGTCGATGTGTTCATGATACAGCTATGGAAGCATGGTGATGCTCATCTCGCTGCAGGAGATGTGTGCAGCATTAGGAAACCCTTCTGTGTTTTGTCTGAGTTATGGTTTATTTTCTTCTCAAGCTCTTCAGTATTCAAGTGCCGAGCTTTCAGAGTTGACTCAACAGGGTGAGACAGGCACTGGTACTACCCATGCAACTGTTCTTAGTGCATTTGCTGATACAGAAACAACAATGAGGCAGGTGGATGTGAGACATTATCTCTAGGTGCGTTGATACATTCAGGGAAGATATCTGGTATTCAAGATGAGCCAGCAAATACAGATCCAAAGAAATTGGAGACTCCAAAGGGTGCATCACTGGTTTCCACTGACCACTATCCCTACTTGCTCAGCTGATATTTGGGACCATATTTGATCATTTCTAGTTATCTGGAGTTGTTTATCTACTGCTCCATCACTATCCTGACTTTAGATCAGCTTGTATTATTGAAGGACTTTGGACAGCTGTAGCAGTGTTCATTCACTTCACATAATATGTGACCAGATATGAGTTTCTTCTCCATAGTTTGATTGTATTTGGGTCCAACTGATCAGGTATTGGAGGAGCTTCCTTCAATGGATGAGCAGGGTCAAATTCAGTATGTATTTGAATAATTAGTGGATTCACGGATAGGATACTGAGGAGGCTTGCCCTGCAGGAGAGGGGGAGAGTTTTGTGGAGGGACTTGGCCTCCATAGAGTGCCTCAGAGAGCAGGACCCTGGGTTGCAGTGGCTCAGCGAGAGATATGAGGCTGCAAGGCTGACCTTGCAGGATATGGAGGTGTGGCAGACCGAGATCTCATACCACTCTTCTCGGGCCAGATGGGTGCAGTAGGGGAACAGGATGACACGACAGTTCTTCCAGGTCATGGGGCCACGCTCAGTAGGTGCACAGCTGTAGCGGTTGAGAGATGCATCTGGTCAGGTGCATACGGATCCCTAGGTGATTCTACAGATGACTACAGACTTCTACAGGCAGTTGTTTCAGATAGAGGAGGAGACCCCAGCTTCCCTTGTGGCTAGAGAGCCAGTCTGGGAGCGCAGGTTCTAGAAGTGGTCTCTTTGGACTTGAGCAGATTTTTAGAGGCTCCTTTCACGAAGGAGCTCTAGGAGGCTCTCAAGGCCCTTTCCCCCCTCAGAAGTGCCCAGGGGAGGATGGTCTGACTCTGACTTTTTTCGTTTCTTCTGGGAGCACATCCGCACCCGCTCCTACGGGCCTGCCAGGAGATCTTTGACACAGGTTCTCTCCCCCAGTCTCTGAGTCGCGGCTGGATTTGTTTGCTCCCGGAAGGGGGAGATAGGATGTACATTCTAGGTGTGTATTAATAGTAGGACTGCATAAATTGACTTAGCAACCCTGTAGCATAGGGAATGTCTGGCCTAGTGGAGCATAATTTAATGAGACTACCAACCAACTGCCTGTAAAGTGTGCCGTCAAACTTTTCAGCCTCATCATGCTTGGTAAGTTTGAGTCCTTTTTCCGATGGAGTAGCCACAGGTTTGCTTTCTTCGATCTTAAATTTCTGCAAGAGACCTTTAGCATACTTTGTCTGTGACATGCATATCCTCTCTTGGGTCTGCCAAAACTCAATGCCAAGAAATAGTGCAATAAACCCAAATTTGTCGTGTCAAATGTCTGACATAAAGCGGACTGCACTGCTGCAATTTGCTGTGTATTACTCTTTGTGAGTAGTATGTCATCCACATAAAGCACTAGAATGACCAAATCTGTGTTTTCTTGCAGAACATAAAGATTAGGCTCTGTATGTGTATTGACAAAGCCTTGGGACACCAAAAAATGATGTATCTTGTGATACCATGCACGGGGTGCTTGTTTGAGCCCATATAAAGCTTTCCTAAGCTTGCACACCTTGTGCTCTTGAACCTTTACCACAAATCCTTGGAGTTGCTGCACATAGATCTCTTCTCTGAGATCTCCATTAAAAAAGGCTGTCCTAACATCCATCTGATAGACTGACCAACCATAATTTGCAGCAAGAGAAATGACAATGGATGGTAGTCATTTTGGCTACCGGAGCAAAAGTTTCCTCATAGTCAATTCCCTCTTCTTGAGCATACCCCTTGGCAACAAGATGGGCCTTGTATTTTTCCACAGTACCATCGGAATGATACTTAACCTTATAGATCCATTTGGTGCCCACAATATTTTTATCAATGGGTGCATCAACCAAATCCCATGTGGCATTCTTTTCAATGGACCTAATATTAGATTCCATGGCCTTCTGCCACCATAAAGATGTCCTTGTGCATCCTCAAAACTTTGAGTCTCAATTTCAGCTTCCATAACAGAGGTCATCAATGCAAAATTGACCTGTCCATGAGCACTTTTTGAGCTTGCCCTGGTTCTCCCCAAAGTAGGCTGATCCTTTGCATCCTAAATGTCAACTGCCCATTTGGGAATGGATTTCTCAGCTGTACCTTTGGCTGTATCACTTGGAGTTGTATCTTGAGGTTGACTAACACCACGACGGTGATAATGTATCCACTAAACCGCTCCATAGGAAGTTCCTGATAGGTCTCATGAGCTGAGCGGTACAACCTCTAGATATGCACCAAGATGAGCAAATGAACCAGGCAGTGGCCAATAATACTTGGTTCACAACCACAACTCTAGATGCAAGGCCAAGTCTGGCAGAACTCCAAAAGATGAGTTTCCTCCTGATACTCTTCAACGTGGGAGCAAACTGTTGTGCCGGAGAGATGCCCACCCCAACTTGGCATCCTAGATATCTGACGGAACTCTCCTCTGAATCCAAGTGGGCCCTATGTCTATTCCCCCAGTCTGGAGTGTCCTCATTAACACTGATCCAAAAGCCATTGGATTTGTTCCAATTAATATGTGCACCTGCCGCAATGCAAAACAAATACAACGCCGTCCTGAATGAAGTCAGTGTCTGTGGAGTGGCATCCAAAAAAACAGCTGTATCATCTGCTAACTCACTGTCTAAGAGCTCATCCTCCTGCCTCAAAGGAAGCCTGAGCCCTACAATACCAACTTGAGCTCTAATGTAATAGCTCATAGCTTCAACCACAAATAGGAACAGAAAGGGGGCTAAGGGGCACCCTTGGCGAACTGATATGGTAATCTCAAACGTGTCCCCCCTGACTCCACCAATAAGAACCTAGCTATGGGCTGATCTGTAGAGGACTGACACCCCTCTGATCCATGCATCTGAGAAACCAAAGCGAGTAAGTGTGCCCTCCAGAAAGCCCCACTCTACCTTGTCATAATCTTTCTCAAAGTCCAAGAGTAGAATGGCCAGCCTATAGCCATTATGCATGGCCCAATCCGAAGTCTCCCAAAATGAGAAGATGTTGTCAAGGATGCTCCTGCCATGCACAAATCTGGTCTGCGTATCATGGATAAGATCTGGGAGAAAGGGCTGCAAATGAAGGCTGATAGCTTTAGCTAGGATTTTATACGAAGTACCCAACAAGGTAATCGGTCTCCACTAAGACACTAAATTCCTGGACCCCCCTTTTGGAATCAAATGAATGAGCCCCTCTGTAAGTGAGTCTAGCATCTCACCCGAGTTCCATACACCTTCCAAGGCTGAAGTAATGTGATCCCCAATTTGATCCCAAAAAGTAATAAAAAATAAGGGGGTAAGTCCATTTGAACGAGGACACTTGCCCTTGTGAAGGGCAGAGAGAGCAGTCATGAACTCTACGTTGGTGAAGGGTGCATCAAGTGAGACAGTCATATCCCCTGTCACCAACCCAGGTAAGTGTCGCCAAATAACCACTCTAGCATCATTTGTGGCTTGAGTGTCAGGATCTGTTGTAAGAAGGGAGGCATAGAAATTGGTGGCAACCTGGAAGACAGCATCTGGATGTGTCTGAAGAAATCCGCTTGAGTAAATAAGCTATGAGACGCTCTCCCTACTATGTTTGGGGCCAAGAGTAGAGAAGAACTAGTTATTGACCCTACTACCCGTCTGAGTCCAAAATGACTCTCTAGCATGAAAGGCATACTCTGCTCTCTGATCTAAAAGTGACTGCTGTTGGGCCCTTGCTGCAGCTTGGAGGAGCGGATATGAGGTATGGGGAACCTCTTAATAGACAAGCAATGAGAGACAAAGCATGGGCATCTCTGGCATCCCATCTCTTATGATCCTGTGTAGTGGGGGTAGCAGGTGCAACTACTACAATTGGCTTCACCTGGGCCTGCTATACACCTCCTTGCTGAGGTGTACCAAGAGCAATGACGGCATCTCTTGGTTGGACATCTTTACCTGCAACATAAGCCCATAAGTTCTTTGCAGCCAAAAGATTATTGACCATAAAGTGCCACAAAGAATAATTGGTGCCATCCAATTTATCCTCTTGGGCCAAAACTCCAAAAACACCTCCAGGATTTTGGTTATGATTCTGTGCTATCTTCGAAGAAGAATGCACATTAATCAAAGTGAAGGGTGCAAAAACCTTAGTGGGTACAGAAACCGTACGGATGTGCCAAGGGTATGATTAGGTGGAGTGTGATCCAGCTGCAATAACTTCCATTCAGTGTGGAATCCACTTCATCCACTATGGTAACTGAGCACTATAAAAAGTGTCAGTTGTAGCTACCCTTTCCAAAGGTGCCACCACCATAGGAAAGATGGTGAATAGACGTGGTTAAAAACATGGAGAGCGATATCACTGAAACTGAAGAAGACCAATCTGTTGGTTTTTGCTGAAGATAACCGGCAGATGTGTTAAGTCCTGAAACATGAGCTGAAACAAAACTTACACATGTAATTAGTAAGCATGTGTATAGAAAGAATAATTGAGTCCAAAATGGAAAATGAATAACCATGGAAATGAAGGTTTATTACACCATGACTTCTATGCAATGTGGAGGATACTACCGACAAATTTTCAAAGGGTACCATTCACCGAGGATACTACAGGGCAAAGGCTAGAATTGGGGTATCAGAAAAGAAACGAGTCCAAAATGGAAAATGAATAACTATGGAAATGAAGGTCTATTACACCATGACATATATGCAATGTGCTACAAAGTCCTTGAAAGTGAGATGTTGGAGACAATTTTCCAAAAGGTCCCATTCGTCGAGGATACTATAGGGGAGAGGACGGGAATCCGTGTCTCAATGAAGTCGCTAAATAGAGAAACATTGTTGTGTTGAGGCTCCATACAGCGCACTTCATCAAATAACGGTTAGTAGATGAAGAGAAGAATATAAAATCATGTGGTATATCTCCCCTCCAAACTACTTGCCAACTTGCAAGCAGTGTTGCTATGTAAGTGACAAAAGACTATTTGCCAATGGTGACACCCGGAAGATTTTCAGTAAATTTCTGCTCAATATCAAAGCCAACTAGGCTGATGCTGATGAGATCTCTGGAAAATCGTTTAGCCAATCCTAGTGGTGTACTTGAAAAAATGCACTGGTTTTTGTGTAGACTTGCTGAAGATGAACTCCACTTGGCTAGATCCTATCTAAGGTTGAGAAATAGAAACACTGATGAAGCACCAGAGCTCCAATGGGTGGAGTATCTAAATCTCTCTTAGATGGGTCAATGACCCACAGCTTATGTAGGCACTGTGATCCTATGCCACTGAGTTGATTTCATCCCCTGAACTTGTCAAGACTATAGAGCTTCAGATCAGCCATACATGTGAAGAACCATGTGTCCTCAAATCTGAGTTTGATAAGTGATGGGATGCCTCAAGCGAGGGGGAAGCTGACCAAGAGTAGTAACAAAGAACAATCCTGCCTAAGTCTTACCCTGTGCTGCAATAACTTTTGCCAGTTTTGGATTTTGCACTGAGATAGGGGGAAGAATTTTATAGGAGGGATTACTATGTGCTTTTTGTGCAAAATGGAAAACTCTTGCAGGTTTTTCGTTCTCTGGTCCTTTGATTTACTCTCTAGTAGGGTCTTTGGTTGTCTCTCATCTTTGCCTTGTTTTAAATTTATTTTCCCTTCCTTTTTCCATGTTTGGTATTGCTTTTATTTTTCTTCTTTTCGTTAAGCTATCTTCTGTTTTGGACAGCTACTTTCTCCACATATAGTTTTTTATCCTTCATATGTCTCTTCTCCTTATATTTTACTTTATCTCTTTTTTCGAGTTTTACTTTTCTTCGTTGTTCTACGGTTTCTTTCTTTGTGCCTCATTCTATGTTGCTCTTCTTATGTGGTCCGATGTATCTGTCTTTTGATTTCTTTCATTTAGATCTTCTCCTGGTTTCATAAAGTGTATTCAAATTTTCCCACTTGTACTTGCTGTTATGATAAATCCCACAAAGTTCCTTCTTTCCAACTTTATCATGCAAAAAAATTGTACTTTTGTGAATGTAAGTGGTCCTGCTCACTTCTTGGTAATAGCAGAACATTTCTTAGCTTAAGCATGCTGTACTAACATGTTGATTCTTTGGAGACAGATGACAAACAGAAGAATGGGCATCTGGAAGAGTTGGAAGGAGCTAAGGAGAGGCTTACTCTTCTTAAGGGAGACCTTTTAGATTATAATTCCCTTTCTGCTGCCTTTAATGGCTGCGATGGTGTCTTCCACACAGCTTGCCCGGTTCCAAGCCAACATTCAGCTAATCCAGAGGTAAGCTCCATGGTTCATGCTTTACTTGTTTCTTTGCTTAATTCATGGTCCAAGTATTTAATAATACATGTCTGTCTTCTACAAAAAGCTATAATATGGGCAGTTGGTTGGTTGGTTATCCTGTAAACAGTAGCTTTCTGATACAGGCTTTGAGCTTTGCTAACCAGATTATAGTGCACTTGGATCTCATATGATATGTTGTGTTTCTTACACAGCTCTGGTCCTTCATCTTGTATGATCTCTTTATGATTTTCAAGTTGCATTCATATATATGTTCCTCTGCCATGTTAATGTGATGCCACCATCTACTGCAAACATCAAAGGCCTTGATCGATAACTCTTTGTTGGTGGCTGTTTTCCCTAACACTGAAAAGGCCGCTTTGCCCCCCTTGCTAGCCCTGAATGGCTAACAAGGGTTTTCAAGATTGTCTTTAGTTATCTTTGGCATTCGCTCTAGAGCTAGCCTTTACCTTGTCAGATTTCTTTAAGTGCGACTGTACTATTATGGTGCTTTGCTCTGTCAGCTTGATGTCCCCAGCTGAAAGAACATCTCCAACAATGCTATATCTGTAGCTGTATTATTTGAATACTACAAAGGCCTAGTTTTTTGGGAGAATTTCTTCATGCTTTCAGTCAAGCACTTGCATGATGTTAATCTTGTATTGAATTTGAATCTTCATTTGTATATTAACACACCCACACACAGATGGAGATATAGTCACTAGTGTCATGTATAGGTGTCACTTTACCTGTATTTGCGGTCCTAGATTTTAGTAAATTCTTACTTCTTATATTTCCTATAAAGCTACTATTAAAAGTGATGAAATCCCATAGTGGAGTTATTGAACCCAAACCTGAAGTGGTATTCTATTGAATTTTAACATGTCTAATACGTACTTCTGCATTCGTAAATGAGTGATAGCTGTAAACACTGTACTAAAAGATCCTGTGTGTCCATTATCCTCAAGTGCTCTGATAACCACCTGCTTTGCATGTGAATTGTGTTGTTGTTGAAATTTTCATTTGTTGAAACCTTTGTTGTTAGAAGCTGGCCTGAGAATAGCACTGCAATTCTGAGAATCAAGCTGTGCAAGAAATGATTTAAAAAAAATTTGAAATGGGAAAATAACTCTTATCCATGTATTCATTGTGAATGCAATGCATGGTTGTTGGAGGAGCTGGGAGGCTGGGGATGAAGCAGGGAAAATCTGGAAAGGGGGTAGTTTGTCCATGTGGAGCCCTAATCCTACAAACCATCTCTCTGTGCGTGCATACCAACACCTTTGATCTCCCCTTGCTGCAAGTGCCATAGAAGAGGACAGTGCTAGCCATGGTGTCCTGCTACGCCTGGATGTGTAATCCCCATACTCCTTGATAATCCCCATACTCCCTGACTCGATACAGATATGTAATGACCTGAAATGCAGCATCTAGCTGTAATGGGGGTGACTTAAACTCTATCTGAATGATCTGGTGAGGGACAGATGGCTTATTACGGATCATCCGTGATAACATGAGAACCTGTAGTCGCTCCACCCTGGCCCACTCTGTATCCGACAAATCTGGTCCCCAACATGGGCTGCCATACATCCATGCAGGGCGGACCAAGGAGTCAAAGAGCAACCGTTTGGTCCATGGATCGTGAAAATGAGAGCGGAAGCACTGTCTCTCAAGTCTAGCCAATGAAGCATATCCTCTGCTCAGGCACGCCTGCATCGCGGGTCTCATGGTGAAGGTGGGTCCGGAAAAGACGACCCCTAGATAAGTGTATGATGAAACTACCTCAACAGGGGCCCCCTCAAAAGTGAAATGCTCATTGCGTGTGACGACTCGGGATGTATTGAAGATCATAACCTTGGTTTTACCCAAGTTGACCTTCAAATCATGAGACTCACAAAAGGACTGTAGTGCATCAAGGTGTCTCTGGAGCTCCTCTGTTGCGGACCACAAGAGAGCCATGTCATCTACATAAAGTAATATCCGGATCAGCGTGCCTACGAGAGAGCAACCTACCCCACCCTGTACCTGTATCACTGTCTCGAGCTCGTCGATGTAGCGGCCAAACAATGTAGGTGACAATGGGCACCCTTGTTTGACCCCGATAGTGCTCATGATCTCGTCTGTCCATCCAAATCCTGTCCAGACTCTGCCTGAAACTCGCTCATAAAGTGCCATGATAGCCCAAATGATCTCCTGGTTGTAACCCAGATCCTATAGGCGTCGTAAGAGCCGAGCTCTCCGAACGGTGTCAAATCTTTGCGGAAGTCCACAAAGCAACAATAAACCCTCTGCTTCCGTGCCCTTGCCTCCTCGATGATACATATGAGTGCAAGAATGTGGTCCATGGTCCCATGATCCCGCTTGAAACCGGCCTGTCTTGCTGCTTTGAGTCCTCGACACTCCGCAAATCTGCTGACCTCAGAATTAAGTACTGATGCATAAATCTTGAACATGACACGTCCAATCATGATGGTCCTGTAGTTCTCTGAGTTCAGGAGATCCCCTACCTTGTGGATGGGTGAGATAGTGTTGATGGTCGAGGTGCGTGGAAACCCCAAGCAAACGGCTTCATTAAATAGCTTGGCTAAGATCGGGGCTAGGAGGTTAATCCCATATGCAATGAACTCAATGCATAGTCCCTCATGATCCTTTGCTCAGCCATTATGAAGTTTCATTACGACATCCTTTAACCCCCCCCCCCTCCCCTAGTGAAGAGGGTGCAGGATGTGGGGCGTGGCATATGTGATAGGTTAGGGGCTGGCTGATTTGGGATATCATAGAGCATGCGTGCATAATCAGACCACACCTGAGTGTCAGTGAGTGGTGGGGGGGACCGTCCCTCTAGAAATCTCCGCCAAAAGTCCTTATAGTTATTACTGAACAGAATGTTCAGTAGCTCCTTCTCGTTCACACGCACAAAGTCAAGTTTCTTCCTACGTACCAGACGGCGGTACTCGCGTAGCGTCACTGATTCGCTCGGAAGGTTGTTTTTTGTTTCGAATCAGAGCTGACGGCGTAAAGCCTTACACTCATCATCATACCAGCTATTATAGGGTACGGTCCAAGGAGGTGGTGGACGGGTGGAGTGGGTGGTGTGGGGGAAGGCGTGAAGAGCAGCCTTATGTAGTGAGCGAGTGACTAGGACAGCACGGTCTTCTAGTAAGGGTATAAAGTCAATGTATGCGAGAAGAATGTACAGACGACCAGAGTAAGTAGGTGAGTGATCGCGATCAAAGCGTATATCATGGTAAGTGGAGTAGGAGCTCATTAGGGTAGAAAGTGCTGTGCGGCGAGGGGTAGAAATGCTAAAGAAAAGATAGGTATGGTCAGCCCCTGGAGGGAGAGGTGCTACGGTAAAGTCAGTGATGCGAGATGTGAAGGCAGGGGATCCCATGATGTAGTCCACAACAAAGAAGCATCCCCTATGTGGAAAGCAAGTGAAGCCACCTGATGCGGGCCATCTGTCAAGACCATTATAGATAATGAGATCATGTATCCTGCCAAGGTCTAATAGTGCCTGCCCATAGGATGTGAACGGTTCTCGTCTATCAGCTGAAACTCGTAGCATACTTGCCTCCTCAAGGTTAATGTATGGCAGTAGAGTGGAATCATCCCTGAAGTCGAGGAGTGGTAACTGACGAGCGCCTGTTGTCGCGTTGAAGTCCCCAACTAGAAGGACTTCCTTGCGGCTGGAGAAGTCAACGATGGACTGATAAAGAGCAACAAATGGGGATGTCTCATCCTCCCCTTGAATATCTCTGGCAAAGCGGGAGGTTTCGGGGGGTAAGTAGCAAACTGTGATAAATAAATCCCGGCTATCCATGTGTCTGGATCCGAATCCAAAGAAACGTGGAGTGTGGATCTCTCTACTCCACTGAGATGATACCCAAAAGTGTGGATCTGTAAAGGACTGTGACTCCTCTTGATCCTTGAACCCTCCTGTATCCCTCGTCTCATCTCTGTAGGCAGACTTCCATGTATACCCGCTGACTGCTGGTAGTGGGCGCTCTGGACTCTGATGTGTCTCTTTGTAAAAGACTATGTCGTGACCTGTATAGGATTCCAAGAAGCTCCTTGGTTCTAACCATAAGGTACCATTACAGTTCCAGATGGTATAGGATAGGGTCTCGGATGTCTGAGTCTCATAGGCCCCGCCTCCCTATGTGGGAGGACAGGTGGGTGCCCGGGGGGGGCTTGTAAGGAGTCATCCATCTCGTACTACTGCCCACTTCCCCTCTTTGTGGGCTTGATCCCGCTGGTGCAACAGGAAACGCCTCTCCTCAACCTATAGTGGAGTGAGGTCCTCATCCATGGAGATCACTGGCTGGTCTCATAAGACTGACCTACGACGTAAAGCCGAAAGTCGTGCTTGAGCGTCGTGGAACCGGATGATAAGGGGCTGCTCTCGGTTAGGGTCCCTCCCAACCCGCCATGCTCTCTCAATCCTGTGCTTAGTCACCCCTGGTAGTGGTCATGAAGACCTGCGCATCTGCCATCGGGGTAGCCTCAGTGCGGGGAATCCCACGTTCTCTGATGTTGAGAGCCTTGCTGCCTCTTTGCTGCTGCTCCAGGAGGGTAGCCGAAACGGTTACCCTTGTAGGTTTTCGTTTGGCTACGTCGACCCATCTGGACGTCTCCTCAATGGCAGATTGCATGCTCGCAATCTATGCCTCCACGACTGGGGTGCTCCCTGGGACTGTACGTACAGTAGCGACCTCCTGTCAGAGCTGTGAGATCTCTTGTCTGAGCCCCTAAATAAGATCACCCTGGACTCGGATAGCCTGAGACTGCTCTTGTATGAGTCGTGCCTGCTCCTGGGTGAAGCATGTCTGCTCCTGTGCAAAGCGTGACAGCTCCCTTTCGTGCTCTCGGATGCTCTAGACCTCCATCAGCAAATACTCCCAAACCTCTTGATGGGTCAGCTCGTCCATGCTCTAAAGGATATTGATAGGACTGTGGCCTGAAAGTGTGAGGTAAGAGACTGGAGACTGGGTAAGATGGGTGCGGTATGGGGAGGATGAGGCCGATCCCAGCAGGGTGAGGGAGTGTGGGCTGACTGAGAGGTAGAGGGGAGAGAAAGGTTGAGTATTGCGGAACAGTGTACGACCCCTCCAAAGTAGGTGTCATAACCAGGGAGAGAACTGTAGCGGGAGAAGAAGGGAGAGATGGAAGAGATGGTGTCAGTGACAACCCCTCAATCCTAGGGGAGGATGGGGCAATCGATGTCATGGGTAGGGGTATATCAGAGCCAGTAGCTGTAACAGTAGAGGCTGTGGGCAGAAGTGGAGCTGGAGCTGGAGCTGACGCTGAGGCTGGTGTTGAGGCTGAGTATGAGGATGTAGGTGATGTAGCTGAAATCGAAGCTGAGGTTGGAGCTGGTGCTGAAGCTGAGGCTGTGGCTGAAACTGAGGCGGAAGTGGGCCCCATCTTTGCTTTGCTGTCCACTCCAAGTCCACTGCAATTGTATCGTGTGTTCACATCTTCGAGTTTCAGCTGTGTCTGTTTTTCCTTGGCGGCTTTATCTGTATCCTTGCCACCTTTTCCCATTGCGTTTTGATTGATCCGTGTTCAGTGCAAGTCTTATTGTAGGAGCGGGAGCGGGAGCATGATGGGCTCCCTCCCCATGATGGGAGGTGGCGGGGGGGCTGTAGGTAGGCTGGGAGACTGAGAGCAGGCGGGGGGGGGCTAGTAGGGAAGGGGGGGGTGGCTGAGTGGTAGAGGGAGTAGCTGATGGGTCGAGAGGGGGTGGGTGAGGGATGGCAGGGAGCTGAATGGTAGCGGGTGGCTGGAGTGGAGGAGGCGGGGTGGAAGGGGAGGAGGTGGCGCAGAAGAGGGAGCTGCAGCAGGCGGAGCTGCAGGAGTAGAGGTGTGGAGAGGGGAGCTGCGGGCTAAGGAGGGAGTTGCAGCGGAGGGCGGAGCTGCAGCAGCTGCAGTGCAGCGTGGGAGGAAGGGAGGAGCGCAGGAGGGAGAAGGAGCAGCGCGGGTGGAGGGGCGGCGGAGCAGCAGCAGCAGCTGCAGGCTGAGGCACAGGCGGGGAGCAGGAGCGGAGGGCAGGAGCAGCACGGTTGGAAGGGCAGGGCAGCGCGGGTGGAGGGCAAGGCAGCGTGGGTGGAGGGTGGAGCTGCAGGGCAGCAGGAGCGGAGGGCAGGGGCAGCACGGGTGGAGGGCAGGGCAGCGCGGGTGGAGGGCAGAGCTGCAGGGCAGCAGCAGCGGAGGGCGGAGCTGCAGGCAGCAGGGGAAGATCTTTGTAGAGTCAGAGTTTGAGAGAGAGAGTTAATGTTAATGGTAATGTCTACTAAAGGCCAAAATGACCTATGAGACAAAAAAGGTTACAACATTAGTCTAGAGCTACGAGCTCGCCTGTTGCATTGTTATGGTGTATTGCTACTGTGGATGAGTGATCTCTGATCTCTGTTTCGGAGAGACTAGTGTATGGGGATCCCTTCATTCTATGATACTCACTTGCTCGCGTTATGCTCTTGTCTACGGCTTTCTCCATGATTTGTCACTAGCGTTGTTCCTTCTTATCTCCTTTTTGGGTTTGTTCTTCCTATTCTAGCACTCAGCACTCCGTAGCACATTCGATTGGAGAATATTTACTTGGATGAAAAGTTCTTAGGGTTCTGATAATGTGGGGTTTTCACAACGCTTTTCTGTTTTGTCAAGGCAAGGTGACAGGATGCCATGTCAGTGTGATTTGGGTGTTGGGGATGTTAATAATAATTACATGGGTACAAAGTGCGTCAAACATGAGAGTAATAGATATGTTACCAACAAGTGAAATTTTTTACATAAAAGGGATGGATGGAAATGTAAGAATCCTATACATACTAGATCTGAGATGGAAGAGTTGGCATGTTCTCATAAGATTGTGGAATAGTAGGGCCTAGGCACATGCATCCTCCTTTCCCTCAAACTGGGAATGGGAATTTGAGCAGAGGATGGAAATCATCCATAGCGTGGCTCTTTTTGAAGGGAAATAGTTCCAAGGAAGCTCTCAATGAATTTCCTGTCCCTCCTTCTGTTATCTTCCTTCCCACCTTCCATTCCCACCTTCCAATCCATCCTTTCCCTTCATTCTCTTTTCCATTCCCTCCTTCATTCCCCTCGGATCTCTTCTCCCATTCCCTCCTTCCTTTCCATCCATTCCCTCTTCCCATTTCCTCCTTGCTTTCCCTCAAGTCCCTTCTACCACTTTCAATTCATCTCCCCTTCCTTTCTCCCCCTCTCTATTTCTCTCCTTCTTTCTTTCTTTTCCCATCCTTTTTCTACCGTTTCCCTGTCGCTTGTCACTCTCCTTCCCCTTCCTTCCCTACTCTCTCCTTCATTTCCGTTACCTTGCGTTTTTGACCCCTCCAGGTCAAGCCATAGGAGTTCGAATGGTAGCATCCTCGACTTGCACCTCTTTTCACATCACGCTTACACTAGAGGAGAAGAAGCAAATTGAGAACGCAATATAGGAGCTGAATGATAGAGCAATCATTGGTGGGAGACGTGAGGTTTTCTTGATCCAGCTGGCCAATCCAGAGATGGCTGAGACACTTCTCTAGAGTTCCCCCCATATATCTCGGACCATACTTGGTTTTCTTCATACCTTGGTGCCATAGTTTCACTGTAGATAACATGGACACATCATCAGCACCCGACATACCCAGTGACCTTGCGGTTGCCAGGCATGATACTGGTGTACATGAGTATCATCTCCGTGGTTGGTGTTCTGTTTGGGATTGTCTTGGAGCCCCCTAGGACAATAGCCTCAGTTCTAATGGATGATGGCATGCCAAAGGTTTGACTTGTAGTCACAGATCCGGTCTAGTGCCTCTTGGAAGACCATTTTTGGAGGGCTTATCGGGCTGAATTGTTGCTTTTCTTCTGACTGTGCAAGTACTGTTGCTATGGTCCTCCTTCCAGGGCTACCTTGACTAGGTTGCTGGGCAGAGGGCTAAGGTTCTCTGTTCTATGCCAGGCCACTACAGTGGCAGTAGGTGCTGTTGCCTAATGCTCTACTGTGGCTACTTCTTGCAGCCATTACACAAGGATTTAGAACTCTCTTGTTACTTGTATTTGCTTTAGCTCTTCAATGGAAAACTAAAGTTCGTACTCACATTCTTTTAAGCTCAAGTACTTGATAAGGCCTTCAATGCTTGCTCTCAATGACTATGAAGAGACTTCCCATTTCACACATGCAAGACTCCATGTAAAAAATTAAGATATTTAAACCTCTCAGCCTTGCACACATGCAAGCTCTCTTCCCCTCTGCCACTCAACAATGATCTCCTTTACAACCAATAGATGATCTTTTGCAAGCTCTCAAAAGCAAGATTCAATTACACTTGACAATTCTCATAGGAGCGCCGATGAGAGACATAAGCTTAAGATTTCGGAATCCTCTGTAACTTGTGAGCTGTTTGGGTTCAGAAATTTGGTATTTTGAACCACTTTTGTTCTTTCATTTATCTCACAATGTTATTTTAAACTAGCAAGTGATACATACTCTTTATTTGACTTGATGAAGAAAGTGTTCTACATGAACCACATCTCACTTGCACTTTTCATGATTTGCGATTTTCATATCCAGGAGATGCTTGATCCTGCCATAAAAGGAACTTTGAATGTGCTTAAAGCATGTGCTGATGCAAAAATCAAGAGGGTGATTGTTACCTCATCTGGGACTGCCATATTTGGTGACCCTAACCGGCCCAAAGGAACTACGGTTGATGAAAGTTTTTGGAGTAGTCCAGACTACTGTAGGGAGTTCAAGGTAATACAATTTCTATGATTTAATGCCCATGTTCCTTTAATGTGTTTAGAAGCTTGCATTCTTTTTCACCGTGGTGATGAGATATATTTTCCATGGCCCTTTTTCGTTTATTGATTGAGACTATTCTTTCACTAGGCTGTTGATCGAAATAAAATTGTTAAAACATAGCCGGCAATATTTTCAAAAGTTTTATCCTTAATGGGTGATGTATTGACAGCATGTAGGATACTGACAAAACTCAGGGAAATGGGATAAGTTGTATTATATTTACCACAAGCCAAAACATGCAACAATGGGTACTTCGGGAAGTGCTGTAAATGCTGATTTGTCTCAAATCATTTATTCTATTTAACAAGGTGGAACAGAACACCCTTTCTAGCAGAGGATGAAGATATTGCTACTTCTCAACTCTGAGATTCTTTTCTGTGTTTCAAACAACTGAGCTGGCTATTTAAGGTGATTATACAATGAGGGAGGCAAATTGCAATACTTTTGCACTTCGCCGGCTCCACAACCGGAAAGCATAGGATCATGAGGGCCTACGGACTGAGCATTTCGCACATGGGAAGGAGGTCTTAGCCCCATTCTTGCACAGATGTTCAACCATGCTGTATGCCACGGCTTCCCATGAGCTTGGAGCATCACCGATATACACAACATATTACCCCATGGATACTGGGAACTATCGCACCCTCATGATTGGGCACATACTGGCCAAGATCTATGGATCAGTTCTAGAGAGGGAGATCAGCAGCAATCGTATAGAGGCATGGGGGTAGCAGGCACTAGGGCAAGTAGGATTTAGGAGGCAGTACTGTACTCTAGATCACATTTTTACACCGAGGGCTATCATTGAGGAGGCGAGGTCCAAGTCTACACATGCTTCGTAGACTTTTGGAAGGCCTTCGACAATGTTCCATGATCCCGCATGATCAGTGCCTAGTTCTATGCCTACTTTATATGCTGTTGTTACAGAAGCATTTGCAATACAATAAATATGTAGTTGTTCACTTAATTGATCATCTCTATTGCACTCAATCTTGAGTTAATGTAGTCTTTTTCGGAAGCTCTGAATGAATTCATGAAGATACCGTATGTTTACTAATAGGTAGATTTTGGTATCTAATCTCTACCTGTTACAATTGAGAAGGAGAGAAAGGAGAGAGAGGCATAGGATAACTGCAAGTGATCTCTGGAGAAAACCCCGCTAGAACTGGGGGAAAACCTCAGAACCAATGGGCTGCTTGAGAGCTCAGACAAATAGCTCAACAACTATGAGCACGGGAGGCATAGATAAGAGTGGATGAACTGCTCCAGCACTCCCCTAGCACTCCTCTACAAGACATGCAAAGCTGCTCCAGATTTGCTCAACTGAGCTAGCAATGCTCTTCCATTGGATGATGAAAAGAGGGTTGAGGGGGGGGCCTATATATAGCCCCCCATCGCCTAGCCCCTCCTAGTTGGTTTGCATAGGGCAGGGCCGACCAGCCTGCCTGGTGGCCGACCCAACAAGCCTCATGGCCGACTCTACGGCCCTACAAAAGAGCTCCTTAGGACCCTATATCAGGGCTGAGTCCTTGCTGCAGACAGGACGACCTGGCCAGGTGGGCCGACCCACCAGCGGGGCTGCATACAGCCCTATACATAGGGCTCTACCCAAGGAGGGCTGCACCAAGGTGTCCGACCATCAAGTCGGCCCACCCTCTACTCTATAGCCCATAAATGGGGCTCGGCCCACCCTCTACTCTATAGCCCATAAATGGGGCTCTAAGAGGTGCCTGAAAGGCAGCCCTACAGGACATACCTGCCCACACACCTCCGTAACCCGCCTGGGAACCTCCATGGCACTGAACATCCACTCTAGCCTACTCTCACGAGGGGCGGGCACACCCACAACACAAGCCCTCACTCTCTACGCTATCCTCACTGGGCGGGCACACTCACAAGCAAGGCCCTCTCTCTAGGTGACATCAGGAGATGTCGACCTCTAACACTTATATCGTCTTTAGTGGAGGGGCTGTACAGGCATTTGGAGGCCCTAGACGTGTTCTGCCGAAGAGAGACATGACAATCAACCTTGGGAAGACCAAGGTGATGGTCTTCAACACCTCACGAGTAGTGCTCTGCCGACTTAGCTTCACTTATCGTGGCGAGCCAGTGGAGATAGTGCAGCCCTACACATATTTGGGAGCTGTCTTCACAGGACCCATTTCCACGATGACCCATGCAGCCTAGGTAGGACTCACACGGGGGTGTAGCACTTTGGATCGACTAGAGCAATAGTGCTTCCAGGTGCACTTCCAGGATCCATCGATGAAGGGTTGGCTTTGCGATACGCTAGTGCAGTCGAGTGCCATGTATGCAGCACCCTTCTAGGGATGCGATCTCCCGAGGACAGAGTGGAGGAGATTTGAGTGGCGACAAGTGATTATGGGATCCAAGATGATTCGGTGTAAGCCCTCAATCCTACATGAGATAGTGCAGGAAGATTTTATGACACCTCTATAAGCTGATGACATCTTTCAGATAGTGACTTTCATCCACAGGGCTGACACATGGTATGCATACATATCGTCATGGTTTGCTAGGCACAGTATCCAGATGGACAAACTTCCCCCCTTTGAGTACAGCATGGACGTGCCTCTTGAGTTGATCCCACGAGATGAGATCAACCGATCATACGGTTAGATCTCCCCTAGCTCCATACATCTCGGACGTGGGGTCCTTCTCACGGGGGTCCTTCTCCACCACCGTGACCTGCAAGCAGCCCTCATGGGGGGTCCCCATTGGGCTACCTCTGCCACAGCCCCCTCTTGAGGCTCTTCCATCCCTCAAGGACCACCAAGGGTACCTCATTGGTGCCAAGAACCCCCCTTTGATGCCAAGAAGTGATCAAGAAGCTCGAGAAGCTGACAGCCCCATTTCTCCTCAAGGGAGTCCTCTTCAGTCCACGGGTAATGGAAGGTATGGAGTGCCATAAACCCTCTACCCCCTCTTGAATTTCAGACCAAAATCTCACAGCATCATTTGAGAAAAAACAGAGAATAGATAAGGACGATGGCCAAACGGGGAAAAGGAGATGCAAATAAAGGGATACCCAAGAAGGAAGAGAAACAACAGAAACAGCTCACCATATATGATGTGACAAGCACAGCAACCGGAGCAGCTTACAGGTGGACAGCACTGCCACCCAAAAACTAGCCAACAAAACCCCTCCCCATGCAGTTCCTAACTCCACTACGGCCCCCACACCAACCTCCACATCATCATCATCATCATCATCATCATCTCCAGGATCACCTGCACCAGCCTCTGCAGGTGACTACAATGATATTGACAATACCCGGGGTAGGGCTAGAGTTTACAGCATCCTCGTCATCAGGATCCCCTCTCAGCCCAACCCACTATCCTATCACCACACACAGATTTTGCCTCTTTCCTGTCACCCCTACCCCACTCACCCACCCTTCCCCCTCTTTGTAGGTCCTGCCACTCCCACACTCCCCCGTCATCCAGCCCCCCTTCATGCCACACCCATACACACTCCACGGCCACATGATCCTGTCAGATTCCTGGGACCATGTTCTCTCAGAGATACATTGCCTCCACACACGAGAGGCAGAGCAGGACCGTCTCATCCAAAATCTGAGCTAGGAGCTAGCACAGCTCCAAAGGGAGATGACAGCTGCAGTGGCAACTCCACACAGTGGACCAGCAGTCGAGACTGTTGAGGCATAGATAGCCACCATGCAGTCAGCCATTGCAGAGACCTCCACGTGGGTGGATGTAGTGAAATGGGAGCTTGTGAAGGCCACCATTTCGGTCACTATTTTGGAGCAGCGGTGGTAGAGGCCAGTAAGGCTCTCAATGTTAGAGTACGCGGGATACCTCGGACAGCTGCAACCCTGGTAGATGACACTATCAAAGTTTGTGACTTCCACCCTTGGGGCTCAGGTACACAGGGTATAGGGAGCCTCGTGTATTGGGAGGGATCCCAAATGCGTGCAGCCTCTCATCATTCGCTTTAGAGACGCCCAGGCCCGCCTCTTAGCATTACGCAGACGCTCAGCTTTGCTTGCTCACCTAGAGATTCAATTAGATGACGACCTCACACCGGTGGAGGAGAGACTTACTCTCCTACAGCAGTGGGATGCTGCCCGCAAGGAGGGGAAGTGGGCAGTAGTCTGAGAGGGACGGCTTCTAAAACATGTCCCCGACGGCATCCAGTGGCCCTCCAACATAGGGGGGCATGGTCTATGAGACTTAGAGCACTGAGATCCTGACTTGCAGTTTTTGGAACTGCAATGGTACTTTATGGTCAGATCCACGGAATTTCTTGGAATCATATACAGGTCGGGATATGGAATTTTACACAGAGACACACCAGAGTCTAGAGTGCCCTTTATGTATAGTCAGCGGATATACATGGAAGACAGCATATCGGGATGAGACTCGAGAGGCTGGAGGAGTCCGAGGAGCGGGAGGAGTGGGGAGTTTTATATCAATCCTCTCTGGTTGGTACGATTTCTGTCGAGAGACTAGATCCACATGCTAGGGTTCTATGGGCTCGGATCCGACGACCTCCTCGTGAGGATCTCTTTATCGCAGTCTACTACTCCCCCCCGAGACCTCACATTTCACTAGGGATCTACGTGATGAAGGCTGAGACCTCTCCGTACGCAGCCCTCTATTCAGACATCACAGAGTTTTCGAGCAACGGGGTAGTCCTCCTTGTTGGAGACTTGAACGCTAGGACAGGTATCACTTTTGGATTTCCATGATGATTCTATCCTGTTACTAGATGTTGACATAGATGAGGCTGGAATGTCTCGAGTCTCCGTAGACACATGGGCCCCAGTCGCAGATTATGGACATGCACTATTAGACTTAGGGAGAGTACATGATCTTGTCATCTACAATGGCATTACCTCATGGGATCTCTTGCCTTCACCTCACACATTACTAACTTCTCTGTCTCACCACCACCCCCTGGGGCAGACTTTACCTGCTTTTTAGTATCTCCCACACCATTGCCCACATCACACACTACACCATCATTCGCACACACTACCTAACACGACATACACTTTGACCGCACACTCAAGCCTACATACTCCGCTTGCCTCTCTGACCTACTTAGAGACATAGATCACGTACCGCTCTTACAGGATCGGGCAGCCTTGATCACATGATCTCTCCACGAGACCGCCCTACACACGTTTCCATACACCACTCGATCCACGCGTCCTCCATCTCTCGGTTTGATACCTTGCAATAGTTGGTAGGACGATGAGTGTGAGGCTTTGCGCCGACAACTCCGACTTGAAGCCAATCATCATCTTCCGGGAGAAGTAGAAAGATGCCTGATTCGCCAAAAGAAGCACGCTTTTGTTCGTCAAAATGAAGAGGAGTTGCAAAACATTCTGTTCAGTAACAACTCTAAAGACTTTTGGCGAAGGTTCCTTGAACAGAGAGCCCCTTCCCCTCTCACAGACACCAAAACTTGGCACTTCTATGTGCACACATTCTACCATGTTCCTGATCAGCTAGCAACATACCTCTCACAAGTACCGCTCCCCACTTTCTGCATGCTTTTCACAGCCGATGGTGTCAAACATGTAGCCCGGAAGCTTCACAATGCCGAGCGAAAGATCATGAGGGGCTACCGACTAAATCAATTGTATATGGGATAGATGCCGTGACCCCAATGTTAGCAAAGCTCTTGAATGAAGTAGTCTACACAGGCTTCCCACATGTCTGGACCCCTAACACAATCACACCAATACACAAGGCAGAAGATTCCATCCGAAAAACTACAGGACCATTATGATTGGACATGTTATGTTCAAGAACTATGCATCAATACTTGACGTAGAGGTTAGCCTGGTTGTAGAGCTACAAGGATTCAGAGCCATGGAGAAGGTGCGCCTCCAGGTAGATCACGAGACTATGGACCACATACTCACAGTCAAGGGGATCATTGAGGAGGCCAGGGAAAGGAGATAGAGGGTATATTGTTGCCTCGTGGATTTTCGGAAGGCTTTTGATACAGTATCGAGAGCCCGACTCATCTGGCGCATACAAGAGTTGGGATATGATTAGGAGATCATCTGGGCAGTCATGGCACTGTATGAGAGTCTCAAGTAGAGTTTGAACTGGTACAAGATGGCACGAGGAGATTATGAGCACCATCAAGGTCAAACAAGGGTGTCCTCCTCTCGCGAAGAAATAGACAGGCAGCCAGTCATGTGGAATGAATCTATGTGGGATGAGCGTGGCTGATTGCTAAGAGTGTCCGATTATATGCAGTGGTCTAAATGGGAGAGGGGACCTGCTTCCACTGTAGGTGCCTGGAAGGTATTTTAGAAAGCTTCCAGAGGATCAGAGACTCTTATCAGTTGGCCACCTTAGAGTGAATGTAATCAGGATGCAGCAAATAGAGGCAGCCATATCAGTAGAGTGGATAGATACAGATGACATGCCGATCACGGAGTCCACTTGGTTGGGAGCTTTCACTCACGAGGACGGGTGTTCCGTTACAGGTTATTGCCTTGCAGGATGCACGTGAGGAGACCCTTGTCTTTGATGTTCAGTCGGGAGGCAGACTTCTCAAATCTTCAGATGATATTCTTTTAGAGCTTGTCTTTCAGCTAGTTAGGATTGCAAGTTACATGGAGTGGGGCATGGAATCACAGTGATATCTTGATCCTGACCTTGTTCTCCTGGCACTTGGGTCTTGGAGACTTTGGTTATATGGTGGTTCCCCCATCAAGTTCTTGCAGTGGGACCCAGGGGAGTGGGAATGGGTTGATGAAGGGCACCAAGAGAAGAGCTTCCCCTTCTTTCGTTGCACAGTTAGAAATTCCAGGAGATTTCAGCTTAGTAGTAGAGGTTGGAGGCCCTCCAGAGTTCCTTATTGGGATAGTTTTCAGATTTATGCAGAGGTGCATAAATTTTTTTGGAGGAGGCTCTGGAAATCCCTCAGAAATAGAAAGATCACTTTCTTCTTTTGGCTTTCTATTTATGGAGGGATTGCAGTAAACCTGTGGAGATCCAGGTTCGGGGCTGACCTACTTGTCCTCGATGCCACCCAACAGTTGAGTCAGTTCAACATTGCCTTTGGGAGTGTAGACAGCAGGCCAGGACAATCTGGAAGGGTGTTGCCAGGATTCTTTGCATATTTCATAGAGCACCCTTCTTCATGACTTGGGGATCGGTGGCATGGTTCTCTCTTATTGGCTCTCAGGTGTTTCTTGAGGGACATGACTCAGACTCATCCTTCATTATATGATGACACTCTGTGGAGTCATGCTCTCTCCAGAATGCTCCCTTCACTCCTTTCAGAGCTGCTCATGCCTCGGTGGACATATCTTGGGAGATTCTGGCTAGCATTGCAGCTTGGCATACTTGAAGGGCCAGATGTACGGAGGCGATAGAGGGTTCACAGGTTCTCCCTTCCCAGTCTATGGCCAGTATATGGACTGATACTATACAGACATTGATGGCCATCTGGGCGAGCATGCAGGGATCTCCTAGAGCAGCTACAAGCAGGAGAGATACTTTTTTCAGAGTTTGGAGAGGATCTCCGTTCTTCTCTAAGTCTACTTCAGGGTTGAGGTGGCATTTTCAGTCTCCACCTTGGATTTTTGTTAGCTTATTTTGACATGTTTTTCTCTCTCACGCATGACATGATGTACTCTCACATTTGAGCTTGCTCTTGCGGATTTCATTCATATTTAATGAAGTAATCTTTTTTTTTTGGGGGGGGGGCGACAAGGGTGTCCCTTATGACCAACCTTGTTGGGCCTCTACATAGATGAGCTTGAGACATTTATCGGAACCTTGGGAGGGGTTGGTTGCTCTCTAGCCGTATCATTGCTTTAGATACTTGCTTTAGATACTTCTATATTGCAGATGATGTGGTCCTCTTATCTTCTTTAGCAGAGGGTGTCCAACGGCACCTAGATGCGCTACATACTTTTTGTGAGAGACATGATGTGAAGGTCTACCTTGGTAAAACCAAGGTCGTGATCTTCAACACATCCCGAGCAGCCATGCATAGAGAGTTGTTCTTCTTGGATGGGTTACTAGTGGAGGTGGTTGCATTCTACACATACCTGGGAGTTGTGTTCTTCGGCCGATCTTTAGAATGTGACCAACATTAGATAGTTATGGTTGAGTTCGAGGCATCTCCACTACAGCTCAATGCAATGTTTTTGGTCATCACCCGCATTCGACAGTATGGATCTTGCATTGTAGGGCAACGTAGGTTTCCCTGGCTAGCTTCATACTCCTCCATGACACTAGCAGTAGAGGGGGACCAGAGGTGTTGGTATGCATGCACTTGTAGATGGTTTGAGAGCCTTGGGCTGGATATAGACAGGCTATCCCCCTTCTATCCCACTCGCATACCACGAGGTGAACCAGGTCATCTGAGAGAATATCCTACATTTACATACCTTCAGGATCTGGTTGGCACCTCCGGACCTCCCCGTGAAGCTTAGTTTCTATAGAGACCACTGCCTATGGATTTCGGAGGAGGGCTTCATTGACTCACTGGGATATACGTGGATCCACCTACCCCACTATATGAGGATTTCACCAGAATTAGACCATTACTCGATCCTGCGAATGCCCCCCCTCCCCCGCTCCCGTCTACCCCCCCCTCGCGCTGCACGGCCCCCCCTCCCCTCTCCCTCCTCCTTCGCCGTCGCCTCCTGCCGCACCCCTCTGTCCCCCTCTCCTCCCTCTCTGCCCGTCGTCCCTCCCCTGCTCCGCTCCTCCCCTCTCCGCTCTCCGTTCTCTCCTTGCCTCCCCCCCCTCGCGTTGCACTACCACCCCCCCGCCCCCTCCTCCCCCCCGCTGCGGCGCAACGCTGCCCCCCCCCTCCCCCTCATTCCTCGCCTCTCCTCCTCGCCCCCTCTCGTGCTGCGCTGCCACACCCCCTCCCTTTCCCTCCTCCTCTTCCCCGCCCTGCGCTGCGCTGCCCCCCCCCCCTCTCTCCTCCTTCCTTCCCCCTTTGCCACCCGCTCCCTCCTCACCACCTCTCCCCCCCCGCTTCCCCGTACCTCTCCATCCCTCCCTCTTTCCTCCCTCGCCTCCATACCACTCCCCCCCCTCCTTCGTCTCTGTCGTTTTCTTCTCATTCCCCCGCCTTTGGAGCGTTCGCAGTTTGTCGGTGCGGTATGGCAGCCAAGAGCCCGGAACTGGTGGCCCAGACAGACCCCCCCCCCTCCATCAGCCTACCGCGTAACACTGACAGAGCATCAGATCTCCTTGGTGAAGCAGGCCGCCACGGACTTCTCCCAGACATCCGGTTATGGGAGAGTCATTGGCTACGCCCCTTCACGAGTAGACATCAGGGACTGGTTGCAGTCCACCCTATACCTTGAGGACAGCCACATTGAGGAGGTTGCACTCATGGGACGTGGTATCTTCTGGCTCAAGCTCTCCTCAGCACAGGCTGCGAGCGATATGGTCAGACGATCCCCTACTTCTGTGGGTGGGAAGATCATCCTTATGGTCCCATGGTATAGGGGTTTCAGTGTAGCGGACTTCGATGCCTGCTTCCGCATTCCTCGCCATCCAGTTACCCTCATTTTCCCAGGCCTCGCAACTGAGCTTCGCCCGATCATCAAGGACCTGGGGGCGCACTTTGGCTGGCCCATGCAGGACACCTTCATTGATGCAGTGGCAGCCCAAGGGGTGCCGCGTGTCAAAGTGGCAGTCCTAGATCCGCAGAGTATCCCCTCGGAGTTCGAGATTGAGACGGACACAGGTGTGGTGACGCAGTGCATTATGATCACTGGTCGCCCAGATCAGTGTCTAAGATGCCACGGCTTCAAGCACCAGGCGCGCTCCTGCCCTCGCTTCATGAGGACAGAACCTCAGAAGGCCCCCATCCAGGCAACTCAGGATCCCCCCCGCGAGGCATCGACACCCCCTCCCGAAGGGGAAGGCTGGACTGAGGTCAAAAGAAAACGGAAAGGAAACAAAGCAAGACCAAAAAAGCCTTCCCATTTACAGCAAGAGCCCCCCCCTGTGGTCATCAATCAGCAGCAGCCCGGTAAGGGGAAGGAGAAAGGGAAGGAGAAGATCAGCCAGCCTCCCCCTCATCCTTCACCCCGCCCTCCCTCCCCTCCCCCCTCCTCCTCGGTCGCCCTACCTCCACCCTCTCTAGGATCCCCCCCAGCACTGGTGGTTTCTGCTCCCCTCTCTCCCTCGAGCATGATCCAGAGGGAACCCCCCTCTCCGCCTGCGCCACCTGCGGCCCCGAAGCCAGCACAGACCTCCCCCACGCCTATCCCTCCTAGCCCGGCGGAGGGGAGAGGCCCTTCCCCGCAGATGGCCAGCACCACTCCAGCTTGTTCGACAGCCAGCACCCCTCTCTCTAGTTCAGACTCCTCATTCTCGTCCCCACACCCAAGGGTTGCTCCTAGAGCTCTACCTTTGGAGTTTTACCGAGCAGGACCTTGGGATTATTTGGATGCAGCGGGTATTGGCTCCTTCCCTACATGCCTAGACATCAGCATCTTCTTCCTCCATAAGGGGGCGGAGGGTAAGGTGTCTGTTCTTGCCCCCGACGATGGTCCTAGCTATTCCTTCACTATCACCAGTGACGGGAATGAGCAATGGACGAATGAAAATGTTTGGGAGACGATTCGAGATCAGTCCCAGGAGCAGGTGCAGGACTAGATCGGTAGCAGAGCAGTGGAGCTTCTTTAGCAGCAGTGGAAGGAGGGTGATGTTCGTCTGAGATGGCGCCAGAGCACCAAACGATTCCGCCTTTTGGTCATTATTCGGCCGCCTCTGGAGTGGGTCTACGCGGAAGGGCTCTGCCTGTGGAGGACCTCAGAGGTAGCGGGGTTCTACAGTATTTTCCTGGCAGAGGCGTCGAGTTGGTTAGAGAGAGCTTACCACCATGGGACGAAGGGCCTCTCCCCTCTGTTGAAGGTTTTAAAGGATGGGTCCAATGATCCGGACTCTCCTTCAAAACCCTCACAGAAGCGCCTTTGTCTGCACACTGGACATCCTCCGACCACCTCGACATTGACCGCAAGCAGATAGCTGTTTGTGGCCCATCTCCCCTCTTCATGAGTATACGCATTATCTCTTGGAACGTCAACGGGTTCCACTCATCAGGAACCCGCGGCCCCAGGAAGATGGTGCTTAGACAGGAGCTCCAGCCAGCCTTGGTGGGAAGGGTAGATGTGCTCCTATTGCAGGAACACAAGCTTTCGGCTTCTCTGACCAGTAATTGTGGGAAGGTTCTCGCAGGACAATCCCACACCTACTGGGAACCTTCGATTGGTGAGCAGGGGAGGAGCGGGGGTGTCTGTACCTCCATCGACACTTCTCTAGTTCAGCATGTGTGTGGTTTTGGCACCCTGATTCCAGGATGAGCGCTTTGGGTGGGCTTGAATATTGAGGGATCCCGTATCGGCATCCTCAATATCTATGCCCCGATCGACCTCAGACGGAGAGCTCTTTGACAGACTTATTGCCAGAGATGGATTCTTGGATTGTAGGAGGGGACTTCAATAACCTTGAGACCTTAGAGGATCAACAGGGACGGGGCCCAGAGTTCCTTGGTATAGCTTAGGCGGAGCAGGCAGATTGGGACTCCTTCCTGTTCGTAGTGGGAGGTCGGGACAGCTGGAGGGAGCCTTCCTTTTGGAGAGGGACATGGAGTCTGGACTTGTCTTGGGGTTACAGGAGGGAGGGAGGCAGACTTTTGGAGCGGTTGGACCGTTTCTATGTCAGCAATTGGGCGCTTGGCAGAGGTGGAGAGTCAGGAGTGATTCCAGGGACGACACTCTCTGACCATGCCTAAGTCATCCTAGTCCTGGACTCAGCCTCTCACTCCTCACCTCCACGCTCATGCTGGATCCCAGACTCCATCTACTCCAGAGCAGCAGTTCGCAGCAGGATAGTGGACCTGTGGGAGCAGGATTGGGACCCCATGGGGGATATGGTAGCACAGGTAGCTAAGGTACTTGCCGAGTCTAGTCTCATCTGTCAGCAGGAGGCGATTCAGGTCAGGCAGCAGTGGTGGGCGAAGGAGAGGGGTCTCAGACGAGATCTCGCCTCGATACAGCGGATGCAGCAGTCTTCTCCAGGCTCTGAGGAGCTCAGAGGGCAGGAGGTTAGAGCCCGAGCCATGCTAGAGGAGATCACCCAGCGACGCTCAGAGTTCTCGTTTCATGCTTCCAAGTCCTTCTGGGCTAGGAAAGGCGACAGGATGTGCAGAGAGTTCTTCAGGACTCATGGCCAGAGGTCAGCAGGGGAACAGCTCCGATCTCTTAGAGCGCAAGATGGTAGTGTCAGGACAGATCCAGACGAGGTCCGGGACTTGGCGACAGATTTCTACAGATCCCTGTTCCAACAAGAGCCCCCAAACCCTCGTGGCCGCGGTTGCAGGGAGGAGGTATACACTGTTGCTCGTGCAGCCTAGCATGAGTGATTCCCTTCTCGCCCCTTTCACCGTGGTAGAGATGCAGGATGTGGTGAGCGCTATTGATGGGTAGAAATGCCCAGGTGAGGATGGGCTCTCTAGATCTTTCTTCACCACCTTCTGGGAGCAGGTCCACCAGCCCTTGCTCGCAACCTTCCAGCATATCTTAGATGCCAGAGAGCCTTGCGACATGCTTGATTTGCCTCATCCCCAAAGGGGGGGGACTGTCAGGAGATTAGACAGTGGCGCCCTATCACCCTCCTCTCGACTGCCTACAAAATCCTCGCCAAGATGATCAGTAGCCGCATTCACCCCCTGCTACATGACTTGATCCATGACACCCAGACTAGTTTTGTCCAAGATCGCAGCATTTTGGACAACATTTTCACTTTCTCAGAGGCAACAAAGTGGGCCCAGCACAGTGGCCAGCACCTTGCCATACTCCTTCTTGACTTTGAGAAGGCATACGACAGGGTAGACTGGTCCTTCTTGGAAGGTACACTCCCTCGGTTCGGTTTCTCGGACGAGTGGATCAGAGGTATTGCTAGCCTCTACAGGTCGGCCTCCAGCCGAGTTATCATCAACAGCAGGATGGGGGAGAGATTCACCCTTGAGCGCTCGGTGCGTCAGGGCTGCCCGCTTGCGCCCTACCTCTTCCTATTTTTTACGGAAGCCATGACTCACTTCCTACAAGCCTGTACCACTGGTCTTCGCGGGATGCGCCTCCCTATTTGAGACGATGTAGAACTTCTGGACTCTGAGTATGCAGACGACATAGTCCTATATGTGCAGGATGATATCGAGACACTGGAGCGAGTGAGACTATCCTTAGAGGTTTTTTGCCTAGCCGCTGGGGCGAAAATCAATTGGCATAAGTCAGTTGGTTTTCTTACAGATCCGGGAGCCAGCTCACAGTGGGGTATTTTCTGGGGTTTTGCTGGATCCCTAGAGGACAGACGACACGTTACTTGGGGTTCCAGGTAGGACATCACGCCAACTCAGCAGTTCTTACCGGTCCTAGCCTCCATACGACGGAAGCTAGCCTTCTGGAGCACGGCTCAGCTATCCTTGGCAGGCAGGGCCCTTGTGGTCAACCAGGTCCTTCTTGCCACCGCTTGGTATGTGGCCTCTTGCTGGTGTTTCTTGAGATCGTGTGTAGCCCAGCTGAGGAGACTGGTGCGGAACTTCCTTTGGTCTGGCTCAGATGGTTCCGGCACCACCAGAGCCCGGGTCACCTGGCAGAGGGTCATTCTCCCCTAGACAAAGGGCGGCCTTGGCATCATAGATCCGGAACTGCAGAGTCAGGCACTACTTGGCAAGTTAGTCATCTGCGGTCTGACCCCAGGAGGGCAGACGTGGAAGCTCTTGCTTCAGCATGGTCTCAGCGCGTGTACCCCCCAGAGAGGGGGTGATTGGCAGCCATCTATCCGGTGGATCTTCACTTTTGTCCCACTGACTTAGCCCCGTTCCCCCTTCCTCTGTAGCCTCGTCTCGGTTTGGAGGAAGTTGCGACACAGCCTCTCCCAGGTTCCCCCCTGCTGCCGAGAGGAGATAGACAGATAGCCCCTGATCTGGAGCAACCAGGTGATAGATGATACAGGTCGCCAGCTTGGAGAGAGATCCCATATCCCTTGGGCGCTCTGGGCGCGTGGGCCCGCGCGCTCGCTCCGGGTTTGGAGGGACGTCTACAGCCAGCTGAGCTGGCAGCAGCAGTAGGTACGGCACGTGGGATCCAGGCTCGGCAAGCGGAGATCGATGCTACCATTCCTGTAGGTTGGAGGATTCCCATGATCACCAGACAGCTCTTCCCGGGAGATGAGAGGTGGCTAGGGCAGTTCACACCCCGTGGCATTCCTTTGGTGGTTGCAGGCCTTTTCTCGGACTCCTCGATCCACTTCTTCTCCGTCGCCGATGATAGCCGTCTCCAGAGCAGAGAGGTCGTGATCAACCCCCAGCTTCCTTGGCAGCGCATTCGCATCATAGGGCTGCAAAGGAAAGCGTGGCATATAGACCCCCTGATTATGCAGGACTAGGACTGGAGACTCTGGATCTAGGAGGGCCGTTCCTTGACAGAGGTGGAGTGGGACCCAGGGGAGTGGCGCTGGCTACCATTCGAGACCTCAGAGAACCCTACCCCCTTCTTCTCTTACAGTGCGCGTACTGGTAGGCATGCTCTTGGGGCTCTCTAGCGCGGGCTACCCACAGAGGCACATAGTTGGTATGCCCAAGGGATATCTCTGGTCTTTCTTCGCACATTCTGGAAGACTCTTTGGGCAAGTTGGCGGTCGAGGAAGATCTCTTACTTTCTTTGGATGGTGGCCACAAGGGGCTACCAGTTGGCAGCTCGCTGAGGCAGATGGGGCAGGAGGGGCACTGCCAGATGTGTTTTCAGGAGGAGTCCCTGAAGCACTGCCTTTGGAGCTGCTCGCATGCTCAGACAGTTTGGAAGGGAGTCATGGGGATCCTAGCGAGGGCTGCACTCGAGCTAGGACTGGTCACTTGGGGAGCCGTTTGCTGGTGCAGCACCGAGATGGGACATCACTTGGCTTATGAGTTCTCTAGGCAGGATCCAGTTTTCTTCATCACGCAGGCCACCTGGGCATACATGGACAGCTTCCCTTGGCATCTGACAGAGACAGATGCAGGAGCGATGACTCGGCACCTAGTTTGGGAGATCATAGGGAGCATTGCAGGCTGGCATATCTGGACTTCCAAAGGTGCGCAAACCTTAGGAGATCAGGCTTCTTCTGCTATCCAGACCCTAGCAGACATTTGGAGCACGATCATTCACATGCTCAAGGGTCAGTGGGATCAGATTCAGGGGGACTCCCAGGCAGGGAAGGAGAAGAGACGGTGCTTCCTTCGTGTTGGACCACCGACAGCTATTCTTCCAGCACTCTGCTCAGAGTCTTCAGTGGCATTACTCCCCCCCACCGTGGCTGTTTGTCCACTCTCCGATGATTATGCCCTGAGAGGCTTGTAATTAGTATTTTGGTTCCTCGGGCTGTATCCATTTTGTGATTGCAGCCTGCTGACCTTTAGGCCCTCTTGTACTCTCGTTTTCAAGTAATATAACTATCACTACTTTTTGCGCAAAAAAAAAAACTATATGAGGATTTCGATTGGGCAGCTTGTTACACCGCCTCTATATATAGAGGGTGGTCGAGCGGAGGGGATACCTAGAGAGGGCCGCATTTGCACCTTTTGCGATTCTCGAGAGATCGAGTCAGAGGAGTATTTTGCTTTTAAGTTCTGATGGTGCTTGACCAGGAGGAGAGATTTGTAGATTGTACCTATGAGAGTTAGATTGAGGCTTTCACAAAACTGAGCAAAAAGGGCGGAAGCAGATGAAGCTGAGGAATGGGAAGCGAGGCGTTCCCCAGACTCGATCTCTTGTCGATCACACAACTTGCATATGCGGCCCTCCCTGGGGATCCCATTCGCTCGTCCACTCTCAATACAGAGTCGGTGCGGTGACACTCGAAACTTCTCGAAGGCAATCCTTAGTGAGTGTGGTAGATGGATCCGTGTGTACTTTGGGGAGGTAATGAAACCCTCCTCCAAGAAGTGGAGATAGTGATCCTTGTAGAAGCTGAGCTTCACTAGAAGCTCCCTTGGCTTCAACCAGGTCCTGAAAATGTGTTGCTCTAGGAGGTCCTATCAAACGACCTGGTTCACCTTGTGGTACCCGAGTGGAATAGATGGAGCGTCTAAGCTATACTGGAAAGGAGGCAACCTGTCAATGTGGAGTCCGAGTCTCTCGAATCACCTATGTGTCTGTGCATACCAACCCCTCTCGTCTCCTCCATCTATGAGACTCATGGATGATGCCAGAGCCAGCCATGGTAACCTATGTCGTTTCGATGTGCAAGGTCCATACTGTTTGACTCGATGAAGATAGGTGATAGTATGGAAGGCGGCATCTAGCTGCAAGGGGGTAGCTCCGAACTCGGCCTGTATGATATGGTGTAGCACTGATGGCTTGTCCCGGATCATCCATGAGAGTAAGAGGATCTATAATCGCTCTACTCGAGCCCACTCTGTGTTTGAGAAGTCTGGCCCCCAACAAGGGCTGCCATACATGCCCCTGGTCGAACCAAGGAGTAAAATAGGAGAGCCTTGGTCCGAGGGTCCTGAAAATGTCCGAAGGAGTACATATCTATTCTTCCTTCCATAGGGAATTGTTTTGTCACAGTTCTAGCATCTCCGCCACAAACAACAGCTTCAGTAGTGGCAAACGACGGGGTCCCCCCCTCCGGGTTATTGCAGAGCATCCAGAGTCCCTTCTAGAGGAGATCCTCCTGGAGACCTTAGATGGAAACGAGTTCAAACAGCGTGTGGAGATCTCTGGCTTGCCCGGGCAGTGTCTTTGGTGTAGGCAGATGGGTCACCTGGCAGGGGACTATTTGGTGGGCAAGGCCCCTCACCAGAGACAAGAGCATAGGGAGGCTCAACGCCGTCCGTCAGCCAGGACCCAACAGCAAGCGAGGCAACAATAGACTCAGACACCTTGGGTCGAGCCCCAAGGGACTTGGACCAAGGTGGAGAAAAAGAAGCCCTCCAAATCAGCTCGAAAAAACAAAAGGAGGAGAGTCACACTTAAAAAGCGCAAGAAGGCGCAGACTTCTTCTTCCCAGGACACAGGGAAGGGGAAGGAGAAGGTGCCAATTGAGTCCCCGGACCGGACACAGATGGAGGAGGAGACCTTTTTCGATCTCCCCTCGGACCCATAGGTGACAGCAGAGTAGAGTATCCAGGTTCCCGTTCAGCGGGAGTCTGCAGCCCGAGCAGAGTCAGCTCCGGAGGTCCCTCCGCCTCCCTCGTCCCCTCCTCCCGAGGTCGCCCCCCGATCCCACCCCCCCTCCCCCCAGCTGCTGTTACTCTCACCTCCCACCCCCCCTTGCCTCTCCTTCTCACCCCTCCCCCCACCCCCTTACAACAGCCTCCTCCCCCCCACCCGCCTCCCGCCCTTCCTCGTCTCAGCCTATGGGCAAGGGGGTGCCTGAGCACTCTTCGACGCGGCCTAGCCTCGGCTCTGCCTCCTCACAGTCAGGGTCATCGGGGCCCTTTTCTTAGCTTCTAGGTCCTAAGCCCCGCCCTAGTCATCCTCTGCCCAGAGAGTTTTGGAGGCTAGGACCGTGGAACTTCTTAGAGATTCCGGACAGATACCCACTTGCTCTAGAGGTGTCAATCCTGATTTTACAGCCCCAAAAAGGGGGTTCCATAGGAGTGTACGGCTCTCGCACTCGTCCCTTCTAGGGGTTTCACTTCTCAGCTAGTGGGGAGGAGTAGTGGACCCCCACGCTGTTTGATCTGATAATGGGGCAACAGATGTTGAGCATGATGGAGGAGTGGCTAGGCCCGCAGGAGAGGGAACTGTGGGTCTCCCATGGGAAGACCGCCACTTTTCAATTGGGTTTTTCTGCAGATTGACGGGACTTGGGAGCATCTATTTGTGCGGTTCGCCTAGGTCTTGAGGTTCAGCTTAAGCAGGCATCATACTAGACGCTACAGCAGTGCGTGGATAGGCTTGGAGTTGAGGCCTCCTTGATGCAGTGGGCAGGAACATGCACAGACTCCATGATCCGGCACGTCAGCAACCCCAGCACTTGTTACTTCATCAGGAGTTATAGAGAGCACTGGTTGGCAGGGCAGTGGATTTCCTTTTGGTTCAGGAGCATATGTTTTCTGCCTCGGACATTAGACGTAGACGCCACCTGCTTCCTAGGAGAGGCCCGGAGATCTGGTCTCCCGCAGTGGGAAGGAGTGGAGGGGTCTGCATTTCAGTCTCGCAGGCGGTTATATCAGAGGTATATGACCAGGGGGAGCTCATTACAAGCAGAGCAGTCTAGATGGGATTACGGATGGGAGATTCCAAGATTGGGATCCTGAACATGTAAGCCCCAGCTTGTCGACAGCAGCGTCTGGCCTTTTGGAGGCGCTTGACCGATTGTCTCCCGGATGTAAACTCATGGATTGTTGGAGGGGACTTCAACGATCTTGAGTTTGGAGAAGACAAACAAGGGGGTGATTCTTTCTCCGAGATGCCCGCGGCGGAGAAGAGTACTCGGGAGCAGTTTATCTTTTTGGTCTACGGCACGGACTCCTGGAGGGAGGTTGAGTTCTCTAGGACCCCTGGCAGTCTTAGTTTCTCCTTTGGCCAACACCGGCATGATGGATTGCTAGAGAGGCTGGATAGGTTCTACGTTGAAGATTGGGCCATGCATAGAGGTGGTTCCATGGGCATTCTTGCAGGGACTACCCTCTGATACCACTCGCCAATTGTGCTTCATTTGGAGCAGCCCCGTCGAGGGCTTCCACAGAGGGGGGTTCGCATCCCAGATGTGCTGATGTAGGAGGAGGAGGTGTAGCAGGTCATTTCGGAGATTTGGCAGCAGCCAGAGGACACTCCAAAGGGTGGTTGGGCATCCTGGACAGCCAAGGCGATTTAGAGGAGCAGTGAGGAACTCTGCACTCAGGCTCTCCACCGTCGTTTTTCCCTTCAGGAGAGAGAGAGAGAGCTTTGAGGTGTGACTTAGCCTCCATTGAGCGTCTCAAGGAGCAAGACACGGAGTCCCAGTGGCTTGCTGACAAATATGAGTGTACACGTCTGGAGCTTCAGGACACGGAGTTGAGGAGAGCTGGGTATTCTTACCATTCCGCTCGTGCTCGTTGGATACAGCAAGGGGATAGAAGAGCCGCCAATTCTTTTAGGCCACAGGGCCTAGGTCAACAAGTGCCCAATTGTAGAGACGCTAGCGGCAGGGTGGTTTCGGACCCTCATGAGATTATGGAGTTGGCTTCGGATTTCTATCGACACCTTTTTCAGGCGGAGGAGTCCCCCCAAGTGCGATAGGTCCGCGAGGCAGTATGGGAGCATGTCCCAGCTGTGGTCTCTCAGGGTGAGAGCAGCTAGTTGGATTCTCCCTTCACAGATGACGAGCTTCGGGAAGCTCTCAGGGCACGTCCCCGATCTTCTTCAGGAGCTTTTGGCCCTTTGTGCACACCCCCTTCGGCTAGCCTTTTAGGAGATCTTTGACTCAGGAGCACTCCCACCGTCCCTGAGCAGAGGTTGGATTTGTTTGATCCCGAAGGGAGAGGACCGCTCGGACATTCGACGGTGGAGACCGATCACTCTACTAGACACCGCATACAAGATCTTAGCCAAGGTCTTGAGTTTGCAGCTATGACCCCATCTAGTCGACATCCTCCACGACACACACACAGGTTTTGTCCAGAAGCGTAGCATCCTCGACAACATCTTCACCTTTTGGGAGGTGCTGGATTGGGCCAGGGAGGAGGCGCAACCCCTTGTGATCCTGCTGCTGGATTTTGAGAGGCCTACAATTGAGTAGAGTGGTCCTTCTTGGAGGGCACGATGCAGAGATTAGGCTTCTCAGACAGGTGGATCAGAGGGGTCTCCGCCTTGTATGCGAGGAGTTCCAGTCAGATGTTGATTGGTGGGTTCACCGGGGAGGCCTTCCCGCTCACCCGCTCTGTGAGACAGGGCTGCCCACTGGCTCCCTTCCTCTTTCTCTTTGTTGCGGAGGCGTTGGGCTATTTCCAGAGGTCGTAGATGGTTGGCCTCAGAGGGATGAGGCTACCAATCAGACAGGAGGAGGAGCTTCTGGACTCAGCGTTTGCAGATGATACGGCCTTGCATGTGGAGGGTTTGGAGGAGAGCCTGGATGCGGTCAGGGGGGCTCTTGAGGTTTATTGCACTGCCTCAGGGGCAAGGATCAACTAGGGAAAATTAGTTAGTTTTCTTTCAGTGACTCAGGAGTCCTAGGAGATTCTTCGGTGGGGTGCATTGGTAGGCTTCAGGTGGATCCCGGGTGGCCAATCGACGAGGTACTTGGGATGCTGTGTTGAAACGACTTAATCTGTTTACTCCTAACTGAATCACGATTCACGGGCACAGGCACCTCGATTTTCCTCCTAGCGAACCTCGGTGGTAGCGGGCTCTCAGCAAAAATCACCAGCTACGTGAAGCTCCTGCCTACTAAATTCCACTAAGCCCCAAAATTCCCTAGATGGATCTAGTATGCCACATGTCTTCTTTCTAGGGTCCCTTCTTAATGCATCATTTACCCCTCTCTTGGGATGTCATTGAAACCATTTGCCCCTAGGCACATTTCATGCATTTAGGTCCCTTATCGTTAGATCCACCTAGTCTAGTGCCATGTCACCCTCACCAAGGACCTTGACCTTTATTTCTTTTTGATCATTTACATAAAGCCCAAACAAATATAATACAAACATTGATCCTTTAAAGGAAAATGTCGATTGACCCTTCCGAGGTTATGTTACCTCAACTTGAGCGTAACACGTGTGGGCATTGACATCTCCGCAAAGCAACAGATAGCCCCGTCCTTGAGAGTGTGAGGTGCAAGCTTCTTTACTGGAGCTCAGCCAAACACTCTCTGGCTGGCAAGGCCTTCGTGGCTAACCAGGTCTTGTTGGCCATAGCCTAGTACATAGCCTCTTGCTGGTGTTTTCATAGGGGTTGCATGGGACAGTTGAGATGCTTGGTCCGTAACTTCCTTTGGGCAGGATCAGATGGCACTCGCAACACCAGAGTTAGAGTTGCATGGCAGACAGTGATACTGCCACAGGCACAGGGAGGCCTGGGTATTATAGATCCAGAGATGCAAAGCAGAGCCCTGTTGGGTAAGTTGATAGTCAGGGGTCTCACTCCAGGCATGGAGCCCTGGAAACTTATCCTGTAGCACGGTCTCTTGAGGAACACCCCCCGCACAGGTGGTTAGTGGCAACCGTTCCACAGGTGGATCTTTTCAGAGGCCCCTCTCACGGGGAAGGGCTCACTTCTAATGAGGAGTCTCTTGAGGGTCTGGCAGCGGATCTCAGGAGGTCTCATCCGAGTCAGCCCCCAATATGCGGAGGAGTTTGCACGCCAGCCGCTTATCTGGGACCCAGAGTTCAGAGACCAAGATGGTTTGATGCTAGGGCAGCGGCTACACATTGGCTGGGCACAGTGGGACAGCGAACCGGCTCGCTCCCTGCGGACATGGTCTAGACTCCTAGCAGAGGCAGAGGTATGATTGGAGGTCCTTTCTCATTTGAGAGTGGCCAACCAGAGGATGGTGGAGATAGAGGCAGCTATTCCGGACTCTTGGAGGGAGGGACTGCAGGTTTTCACTCCGGCACACTGACTAGGACAATTCTCTAGAACGGGTGTACCTTTGAGGATTCAGCTGTGCCTGTAGTCGCCAACCCCCACGAGCGTGCGGTTCTATGATGTGGGACCGGGCGGACTACTACAGCTCTAGATCACAGGGGATCAGGAGATGGACAGGGTGTTAGGCCAAGTGGGTTGGCAGAGGGTCACAGTAGTGGGACGTTTGGGCAAGGAGTGGTCGATCGACCCTTCTTGCATCACAGACCTAGATGCCCCCCGTTGGTCGCCCTCTCAACGAGATACAATGGGACCTCGGAGAGTGGTTATGGCCAGTCAGAGCAGGTCTCTCAGAGAGAGTGGAGGAGGTGCCTTTCTTCTCGTACACCATGTGGATAGGACGTTGCCTCCAGATGGACCCCTTCGCTAGAGAGACACTGGAGTGCACAGCAGGTGCCAGAGGAGGCTAGATCTAGAGTTTGGGCCCCACTGTGGTCTAGCCTACGTCCACAGAAGATATCCTATTTCTTTTGGATGGTCGCACACGGAGGTCTCCTAGTGGGCCTGTGGCTTGAGCAGATGCGGGTGGATGGCAACTGCCACAAATGTACAGTCAGAGCTATGGAGACTATTCCTCACTGCTTATGGAGCTGCCCAACAGCTCAGAGGATCTGGCTCGGAGCGCTTCGGATTGTGGCACGGCTTCAGAGCACGCAGAGAGATTCATGTGGGATATGGTAGCTTGGCTTACAAGGGGGGCTACGCTTTCTCCATAGACACGGTCTCGCCAACTTACCGGATACAGGGTCGGAGCATTCACAGCATTGAGCTTCACTTGGCTACTCCCACCCCTTCTCACCATCCCCCTTAGTCGAGAGAGGATAGTGTCTAGGAGACGGTGGCCAGCATCACGGCCTGGAACATCTAGGTGGCCCGTTGCAGCTGGGTCATGGGCCAGCACCATGTTCCTCTGACAGCTACGCTGGTTGCCATTTGGCAGGATATCATTTATACGATGCGATCCATTTTGGAGCACGGCGTTCCAGGTTCTCGAGCTACCGACGATAGGCGCAAGGCTTGGCCTGCAGGTGTATTTTATGATCTCACACCGCGAGGGATTCGTTGGCTGTAGAGTCCACCACCGTGGTTGTTAGCCCCTGTTACAGAGAATCCCTAGGCAGTGAGCTAGGATCTTTGGCAACAAGCGATTGGCACCTTTCCGGTTTTGCCAATTTGTATGGTTGGATTTTAAGCATTAATAAAAGTTCCTTTTCTCTGTAAAAAAAAGTGACAACCAAAAAAGAGGCTTTGTAGGATGAAGGACAGCAGACTACGACCACTATAGCCTGAACTCCACTAGACCGCCTCTTGGATCTGTGCCTTGCAATAACTGGTACGATGCATAGTGTAAGGCCCTTCACTGATAGATCCAATTTGAAGCCAAATATAATCTTTCGAACAGTCCAGACACGATACACAAAAATTGTCGTTTGGTACGTCAAAAGAAGCAGGCATTTATCCGTCAAAATGAGAAAGAGTTACTGAATACACTATCTAGTAACAACTCCAAGGATTTTTGACGCAAGTTACTTGAGCGCAAATCACCCTTACCTCTCACCGATACCCGAACTTGGCACACATATGCACGCAACCTTTATGATGTCCCACACCAGCCCATCCCGTATCTCTCTTGCTCACCCTGCCCCACCACTTGCACCCTGTTCACTAGAGGTGGCGTCAAGGACGCGGCATTGAAACTTCACAATGGTCGAGCGAAAGATCACAAAGAACTCTGCACTGAATTTGTTGCATATGGGATTGATATCGTAGCCCCGATCATAGCTAATCTTTTCAATGACACAGTTTGCCTTGGCTTCCCACGCACCTAGACCCTTAACACTATCTGTGGGGGTTAAAGGCCACTGTGCCTTAACTCATGTTATGTACAATACTCAAACACAGATATATATATATGTGGATGACATAGAACATTAGGGTGTTCAACACCCAACAAAACTTTTATGGCTCTCTCTCTCTCTCTCACCCTCTTCCATTATGCTTCCGTTGAGAGCACTTTCAACTGGTATCAGAGCCCGGGTGGTCTATCTGATGCTTGTGGGTGGTCTAGCTGAGCCCGTGTGTGTGCCTGCTGCGTGTGCCTGCTGCTCAGGGACAACTTTGACACATTGCAGTTGATGCATTGATAGTACTATGCTCTCTTGGATGAGATATTATTGATGCTTATGCCCATGAACGGTGTTTATGATTGAGGCATTTTGCTCTTATTAACATTGGATCTGCCATTGTTTGTGATTCTTTCTTGCAAGCACTAGCATTTGGGATTTTGCTTTATTTGCATCATGGCATCCTCTTTCATGTCTGAAAATGAGATTTTCAGCATTAAAAAGTTTGGTAGGATAAACTTTTCTCTATGGAAAAGAACAGATAAGGGATGTGCTTATTCAAAAGAAGCAGATTAGACCCTTGGAAGGAATTGCAACTAAGCCTGCAGCTATGTCTGAGGATGATTGGAATGAGTTGGATGCATTAGTAAAGTCTATTGTTAGACTTCATCTTGCAGAGTTAGTTTATTTCACAGTAGTAAATGAGAATACTACGAAAGATTTGTGGAAGAAATTATGTGCCACTTATGAGAAAGAAACTTCCTCTAATAAAGTTTATCTCATGAAGAGATTGTTTGAGCTACAAATGAAGGAAGGGGTCTCCATTGCTTCTCACTTGAATGAATTCCATATTATTTTCAGCCAGCTTCAGGCTCAAAAGCTGAATTTTGATGCATAGACTAATGCAATATTTCTCTTATGTTCATTGCCATCCGCATGGAATACCTTCCGTACAGCTGTCAGTAACTCTGCACCTGGTGGAGTATTGAAGTTTGATGATATCTTGCTACAGAGAGGCTTATCCAGGATGTGAATCCACCTGCGTATATTGATAGACAGCAAGACATCAAGGGCAGATTATGGATCATCTATTGGTGGAAACGATGAGCCAAATGTGACTGATACGCAAGCGGAACAGCAAACTGAAATGCCCTTGAGAAGATCAACTAGAATGTCTAGACCGCCTGATACATTTATTCCAAGGGCAAACCATGTGATGCTTACTGATTGCGGGAAGCCTTCTTTGCTACAGAGAGGCTATGATACACGAGGACCAGCGTAAGTAGGAGTATGCTATGCAATCACAGATGAGTTCATTCATGAAGAATACGACTTGGGACTTGGTTTCTTTGCCACATGGAAAGAAAGCATTGCCATGTAAATGGGTCTACAAGATGAAGATCACAGGTGATGATGTGCCTAGGTACAAGGCCTGTTTGGTTGCTAAAGGATTCAAGCAAGAGAAGGGTGCAGACTTTGATGAGATCTTCTCTCCGGTTGTGAAGATGACTGCACTTAGATGCATACTTGGACTTGTGGAGAGGATATGGAGCTTATGTAGATGAATGTCAAGACATCTTTTCTGCATGGGGATCTACATGAGGAAATTTACATTGTACGATCGGAAAGCTTTGAAGAAAAGAGCAAAGAGCATTTGGGTTTGCAAGCTGAAAAAGAGTATCTATGGTCTTAAGCAAGCACCTAGAGAATGGTATCAAAAGTTTGATACTTGCATTCGGTCCCAGGGTTTTAGAAGAAGTGAGATTGATCACTGCCTCTACACTAAAAGGGCTAAGGATAATAGTTTGATACTCTTGGCACTTTATGTGTAACAAGCTTGCACAATCATGGGGTTTCTTATGTGTATCTCCAAACCATGCAAAACATCAATGGCCACAAGATGATCAATGCATTAAGCAATGCACTAAGAGGGCATCCCTGTCTCACTTAACGATATAAATTCCATTGATAAAAAATATTTATAGATAAAATGCTGGCTACTTTATTGTCACTATACAACCAATAAATAGCATGCTGCCTTTTATTTCCGCTGAAAACACAGCAAATAGGGTATGCAAATAACGGAAGAACACAAGGAAAGGCGAGAGGACTAAAACGCAAACTTAAACGCTGAAAGAAGAGGTATATTCATAGAGGATTGGAACACTGAGGGAGGAAAAGAAAAAAAGAGAGAGTATAGACACGGATTGCAAGACTGAAAGGCCTACACCTAGAGACCTAAACCTCACACAGCTCTAGTATGGAGGCACCGCATCCCAGACAAAGCCCAAAATCTGCTCGCGACAGAGGCAGGAAGCCAGAGACGCAGCGTGCGGACGTTTGAAGGTGATTCGGGGTCTGAAATCAGGTCACAGTAAGTCCCAGCAAAGGCGCGAACAGCACCGGGATCACTTGGAAGATACCTCATGGAAAGAAACTGGATTATTGGAAATTAGCCACTTGGCCTCTTCATGTTCTGCCTCTTATTGTGCAATCAATTTTGGTTGCCTACATATAGTTCTTCTTGCCTCTGAGGATGCTTGATAAGAAAGATATTACTTCTTTCATGTCCATACTTATGGAGACTTATGGCACTCTAAGCATGGCCGTAAGAGAATCAGATAACTCTCTATGGAGCACCTTTGTTTGCCAGAGATGCATGGTGGTTTGAATATTTTAAATATTCACATTCATATTTTGGCACATATGGGGAAGATGATGCTGGAATTTTTACAGAAGGAGATCAGCCTTGGGCTGCTATGATGCGTCATTGACTTTCACAGCTGGCTACACATGCCTTTGGGCACTGGCATCCCGCTCAACATTTTGGGATATATTGATGGAATAATTAAGGATGCCCTTTTGCTTCTTGAATTTTTTTAGCTTGGAAAGAAATTCTATCTCATCTCAAATATCATGGCCATGACTCTCTTGTGTGAGAGTCTGCATTGGTCCAGGGCGTTTGATCATCCTCTAACCTTGTAGGAACCAAGCACTCTTATGTTATTTTATCCAAGGGAATTAGGTTGGTAGGTGATGTAGGAACAAAGTGGAGACAGGATGTGAATACAAGTGAGCAAGAGTGCATACACAAGAAAGCTCCAATAGAAATGTTCAAATGAAACAATACAAGTACTTGGTATATATAGCACCCAAGTACTATTAGTCAACCATAGGGGTGACTTTATGCCTACAACACCATATCTTTGTAATCTCTTACAAACCCCCCCTCAAAGATATGGCTGAAAGTACCCTGGAAACATCTCAGGTGTACCTTGCAGTACCTAAAGTACCATGGTTGCACAAATTCATCCAGATGGATATGCAACCTATGGGAGTACATGAAAACAATGTCATTGTGAATCACTTCACAACCCCCCTTGACATTGTGAGAATGTCTCTAATCCCCAAGCCATGTTGATGTTGTAAGAAAAGATCTGTTGACAGGGCTTTGGTGAAGATATCCACCACATTGTCCTCAATGGACAATAGATGAGATCAATGAAGCCATCATAAATATAATCCCGTACATAATGATAATGATTTTCAATGTGTTTTAATCGAGCATGAAAGACAGGATTGTTGGCTATGGCAATGCGACTCTGGCTGTCACAGAAGATACAGTTTGCTTCGCCATCCTGTGCATGATGCAAGTCATGCAAAAGCTTCCTTAACCACATTAACACTGTAGTGGCTGAATTGGCAGCTTTGTACTCTGCTTCACTGGAGGAAAGAGAGACTCGCTCTTGCTTCTTACTGAGCCATGAGATACAGGCTGAACCCAATGAGAAGCAATAGCTAGCAGTGGACCGTCTGTCGTCAATGTCCCATGACCTGAGTCGATGAAACCGCTCAGCTTTAGATCACAATCTGAAGCATAATGCAAGCCAAGAGAGAGAGTGCCATGGACATACCTGAGAACCCTCTTTGCTGCATTCCAATGTGTGATCGTGGGACAATGCATGAATTGGCTCAAAAGCCCTGTGGCGTAGGCAATATCAAGCCGTGTGGAGCATAGATATATCAAACTGCCAACCAACTGCCTGTACAAAGTGCCATCAAACTTTTCAGCAGTATCATGCTTACTCAGCTTGAGTCCCTTTTCCAATGGAGTAGCCACAGGCTTACAGTTCTCCATTTTAAATTTTTGCAACAACTCCTTCGAATACTTTGTCTGTGACATAGAAATCCCGTCATGGGTCTGCCAAAACTCAATGCCAAGACAATAATGCAATAGGCTCAAATCTGTCATGTCAAAGTTGTGACATAAAGCGGACTGCACTGCTGTAATTTGCGGCAAATCATTGCCAGTGAGTATACTGTCATCCACATATAGTACCAACATGACCAATTCTGATTTTTAGTGTTTACAAAGCCCTGGGACAGCAAAAACTGATGTATCTTCTGATACCACGCACGAGGTGCTTGCTTCAGCCCATATAGAGCCTTCCTGAGCTTGCATACCTTGTGCTCTTGTCCCTTCACCTCAAAACCTTGGGGCTGATGTACATAGACCTCCTCTTTAAGATCTCCATTGAGGAAAGCGGTCTTGACATCCATCTGGTACACTGACCAACCATAAAATGCAGCAAGAGAGATGAGAGAACGAATGGTGGTCATCTTGGTCACTAGAGCAAATGTCTCCTCATAATCTATCCCCTCCTCTTGTGCATACCCCTTGGCAACCAAATGGGCTTTGTATTTCTCAACTTTGCCATCTGAATGGTATTTCACCTTATAAATTCATTTTGTGCCAACCACATTTTTCTCAATGGGCGCATCAACCAAGTCCCATGTGGTATTCTTCTTAATGGATTTAATCTCAACTTCCATAGCTTTCTGCCATGCCGGATTTTGCTGAGCATCCTTGAAGCTCTGAGGCTCATTTTCAGCTTCCATCATTAAGGTCATCAAAGCAAAAATGACCTTTTTCTGATTTTTTTGAGTGCTGGCCCTGGTTTTCCCCAAAGTAGGCTGATCCTTAGCATCTTGAATGGTCAACCTTGCCCAACATGGAATAGATTTCTCTGCTATACCACTCGGAGCTGCATCAACATCTTTAGTGGCCTCACGACGTTGATAATGCCTCCAAACATGAGGCTGTCTATTCTCATTAGTTGGCTGCAAATCTGAAACATTTGAGGGAGAGCCATCCTCAACATGTGGCAAGACATCTGAACTATGAGAAGTAGAAGGGGAAGCATCAGGAGACTCCGTCTCATCATCCTCAAATTGGATGATGTCCAAAGAGGTGTCATCGTATGGTGGCAAGTCTGTACTAGCGGGCTGCATGCACTCATTCTCAGCAAAGAGAGCATCTCTGCTGATTATTACCTTCCTAGTAGTGGGATTATATAGCCTAAATCCCCTGCTTCAGTGCTATACACCACAAAAATGCATTTGACACTCTTGTCATCAAGCTGTCCGATGTGCATCTGGAACCAAAGCATATGCCACTGAGCCAAAATTTCTGAAATGACTAATGTTTGGCTTAAAGCCATACAAAGCCTCAAATGGAGTCACGTTAACCAAAGCTTTGGTAGGGCATCTGTTTTGAATGTAAGTGGCTGTCACAATTGCTTCTCCCCAAAAAGCCTTTGAGACTCTCTTGAATTTCAGCATGCATCTCATCATTTCCATGAGAGTACGATTCTTCCTCTCAGGGAGTGGATTCTGCTGTGGTGTGTAAGGGCATGTCAAGTGATGTTTAATCCCATGCTGCTTCAAAAATCCCTAAAATGCATGTGACATGTGCTCTCCCCCTCTATCCGAGTTGAGTGTTCCAATTCTAGAATTGGTTTGGTTCTCAGCCATAGCTTTGAACTCCCGACACCAATATAACACCTCAGATTTTTCCTTCATGAGAAAAAGCCATGTGAACCTGGAGAAGTCATCTATAAAGGTCACAAAGT